>NW_020954590.1:51794127-51860624 GCF_900497805.2 Vombatus ursinus | reverse complement strand
GTGTGTGTGTGTGTGTGTGTGTGTGTGTGTGTGTGTGTGTGTGTGTGAGGCAATTGGGGTGAAGGGTCACACAGTTAGTAAGTTTCAAGTGTCTGATCTGAGACCAGATTTGAACTCAGGTCCTCCTGACTCCAAGGCTGGTGCTCTATCCACTGTGCCACCTAGCTGTCCTTCTGTGTATTCTCTTTGATCCAGCAATACTACTACTAGGTCTGTATCCCAAAGACATCCAAAAAAAAAAGGAAAAAAAGGAAAAGGACCTATTTGTACAAAAATATTTATAGCATCTCTTCTTATCTCTTTTTGGAGTGTCTAAGAATTGGACATCAAAGGGATACTCATCAATTGGAGAATGGCTAAACAAGCTGTGGTATCTGATTGTGATGAAATATAATTGTGTCTTAAGAAATGACAAGCAGGATGCTCTCAGAAAAACCTGAAAAGATTTACATGAATTGATGCAAAATAAAGTGAACAGAACCAGGAGAATGTTGTACACACTAACAGAAATATTGTTCAATGAAGAACTGTTAATGACTTAGCTATTCTCAGCAATACAATGATCCAAGACAATTCCAAAGAACTAATGATAAAGCATACTATCTGCCTTCAGAGAAAGAACTGATATGGTTTGAATACAGACTGAAGCATGCTATTTTTCACTTTCTCTCTTTCATTCTTTTTCTTTTATTCGAGTCTTCTTGTACATAATGACTAATATGAAAATGTTTTACATGATTGTACATATGTAACCTACATCTGATTGCTTACTGTCTCAGGAGGGGGGGAGGGGAGGGAGGAAGTGATAGATTTTGGAACTCAAAACTTTAAAAAAAAACTGAATGTTAAAATTGTTTTAACATGTAATTGGGGAAAAAGAAAATATATTAAAAATAAAAACTAGCAGGATAAGGAAAAAAAAACCAATACCTTCATCCATCCCTGTGTCCTAGCTTCATTTATCTGATTGTTTCCCAAAATACAAACCAGTCTAGTATTCTACTGAAACTTCCCTGAACCCTGAATCCCATCTCAAGAAACCAGCATCCTGAGACTTCCTGTCTCCTCAGTTAGACTAGTTGCTTAGTTCAGAGCTCTACATACTCAAATTCCAATTATATGCCTGCTCCGTTCCTTCTTTGGCTATCACCACTTCCTAGGGTTCTTTCTCAGCACCCACTTCCCTGTTTCCCTTCTGCCTCGGACTACAAGAGTGCCTTCTAGGAACAAGGGAACTCATAGAAAAAGCTGTCCATAGTCATGCCTTCCATTTCCTCATCTCCCACTCACTTCTCAATCTCTGCACACTACTTAACTGAAACTATTCTCTTCAAGTTTGCCAGTGATATCTTTGAGAGGCAGTGTGGGATAGTGTGTAGAGAGCATAGATGCTGGACCAAAAATGTCAGGAAGACCAGGGTTTGAATCCTGCTTCTTCTTCTTCTTCTTCTTCTTCTTCTTCTTCTTCTTCTTTGGCTTTTTAAAATAAATTTATTTATTTTTAGTTTTCAACATTCATTCCCATAAGATTTTGAGTTTTAAATTTTCTCCCCCTCCCATTTCATCCCCCCTCACCCAAGACAGCATACGATCTGATGTAGGCTCTACATATGCATTCATGTCAAGCATATTTTCCCATTAGTCATGATGTAAAGAACAATTAAAACTAATGGGAGGAACCACAAGAATGAAGCAATAAAACAAAACAAAGGAAAAGGAGAGCAAATAGTATGCTTCCATCTGTATTCAGACTCCATATCTCTTTCTCTGGGTGTGGATAGCAATTTCCATCATGAACCTTTTGGAGTTATCTTAGATTCTTGCGTTACTGTGAAAAGCCATCACACAACGTGGCTGTTATTGTGTACAACGTTCTCCTGGTTCTACTCACTTCACTCAGCATCAGTCCATACAAGTCTTTCCAAGTTTTTCTGAAGTCTGCCTGCTCATCATTTCTTATAGCACAGTAGTATTCCATTACATTCATATTCCACAACTCGTTCAGCCATTCCCCAGTTGATGGGCATCCTCCCAATTTCCAATTCTTTGCCACCACAGAAAGAGCTGCAATGAATATTTTTGTACATGTGGGTCCTTTTCCCATTTGTATGATCTCTTTGGGATACAGTTGAATTCTGCTTCTGACACTTCTAAGCTGTGTGACCCTGGTTAAGTAACTTAAGCTCTCTGGGCCTTGGTGTTCTCATATATAAAATGAGGGTATGGGGACTTAGTAACTCTTAAGGTGCCTCAGTTTCCTCATTTGTAAAATGAACTGGAGAAGGAAATGGCAAGCCACTCTAGTATCCTTGCCAAGAAAACCCCAAACGGAGTCATGAAGAGTCTGACTCCACCGAGCAACAACAAAAATGTGCCACTTTGCACTAAGTGCTGGGAAATGCCAAGGAAGGCAAAAACCAAAAAGACCAGTCCCTGTTTTCAAGCAACGTCTCTCTTGTACCACCCGTCCTTGCTATGCGAGGATGTTGGCTCCTTTTTACTGAGGGTATGTTTGCCATAGATGCATAAGAAAAGATTTAGAATGAGCACCATAGTGGCAGCATAGTCCAGTTCTCTTCATTTAACACAAGGGAAGGGCCACAAGGAAAGCTGAACTTGCTGAGCTACAGGTGAGGGCCCAAGGCTCTGCCCTCTTGGTCCAATCTTTGCTCCTGTGGCTCTGCTCTCTAAGAGACCACAGTGTGACAACTGCATCGTAACTTAATTTCACGTTTGTTTCTGTAATTTGATTCTGGCATTTGCCTCGAAAGTCTCTTAGAAAGAGAAACATAAATCTCCATTTCTGAGGTGGATTTTACTATTTTAATACTGATCAGAGCTATCACTGGCTGATAAAGAGGAGGAGAAGGAGAAGGAGAAAGAGAAGAAGGAGAAGGAGAAGGAGGGGGAAGGAGGAGGAGGAGAAGACAAAGAAGAAGAAGATGAAGAAGAAGAAGAAGAAGAAGCCTCAGAACGACAGAGGGATATTCAAGGTGGAGGAAAAGTCTTGACACTATTTCCTAATTATATAAGACCAATAATTACTGTAATGGAGTGTCTGTCCAGGAACTATTCAACATCCATCCTGAAAAAAATTATTACTTTCTATTATATTAATAACCCGTTATTAATTAGGATTCAGCCTTTTTATTTTCTCATTCAGAGACCAGCCCCTGTAGGTCAGTCAGCCAGTCTCTGAAGGCTATGGCTGATAGAGGAGATTGCCCTAATTCTCAGGGTACTTGCTCCTGGATTTTGGGCAGGACTCCACCCAATTAGGAGACCTTACTTCTGTTTGAAGTGTAAACAGAATCTAATCTATGTAAATTCTTGTCCTGAAGGAATAAGCCCATGTCCTTGCACCCCCTTCATTGGAGTTTAGGGTGATTCAGCTCATGAAGGAGAAAACCAAGCAGAGTGGTCTGGGTAGAGATGGATTCATTTGTCCAGATTGCTGAAGACAGTTGAGTCTCATGATTAAGTCATGTTCTCAGCAGGAGGAGCTGAAGTCTTTTAGTCCACCTTCTCATTTAAATGTCTACCAGTCGGGGTTGATTTCTCCTGTCAGGGGCATTCCTTTTCAAAAAATATTTAAGGCATTCAGTATCTCCATCGGCTATCTTTGGTTACTAAGAGAAATCATTGACCATCAATTTATTGATTATTAGCTAGTGTAATTAATAAATTAATTATTAATTACCCAGAAACTGTGTTTCTTGGCTTTTTCATTGATTACAATCCATTTATTCATTTAACATCTGTTAAGTGCCTTTCTATAAAATTCTTCCTATTTCAAGGCTATCCTTGGTGTGTTCACGTAAGTAGAGAGGCCATCTTTTATCTTACAATGCAAATAGTGCTAGATTTAGTCAAGTGACCTTGGTTCAAATTTTGACTCTGCTGGTTACCAGCTGGGTGACCTTGGGTAAATCACTTAACCTCTCTGGGCCTCAGTTTCTTCATCTGTAAATGGAAGGGTTTGAACTTGATGGCCTTTAAGGTCCATTCTCACTCTAGATCTATGATCCTGTGGTATCCAAGCTGTACAACGTTGGAAGTAATGGAAGGCAGGAAGCTGGGAGCATAATTTCCCTACTCCCCTGCTCCATCTCTCTGGGAAAGCTTAGGGCTCTCAAGTTCAGCAGTGCAAATATAGGACTTGTGGGTCTCCAAGGAATGTCCTATTTGGGTACTGACACTGCTCTTGGAATTGATTTCCTTGGAAAGCATTAAAAAGAGTGTTGAGGGGCAGCTAGGTGGCACAGTGGATAGAGCTCCAGCCTTAGAGTCAGGAGGACCTAAGTTCATATCTAGCCTCAGACACGTAACACTCACTGTGTGATTGGGCAAGTCACTTAACCCCAATTGTCTCACCGGAAAAAAAAAAAAAGAGTGTTGAAGCTAGGCTGAATTAGAATTGGTGGAAGGGTGGAATCACAGCTGTAGCTAGGACTGGTCAGTGGGGGCTGTGCCCTACGGTGACAATCATAAAAGGCACTGGTAGTACTTTTACTCCTTCCAAATGGGTAGAAACAGCTTAGCACCTACTTAACAAAAATAATTCATTAAAATAGGAAGCTACAAGATGGTAGCCTTTTTTCTCTGGTGGCTTGTGATTCAGGTGAACTCCTCATGCAGCCTGGCTCAGCCCACCCTCTGCAATGATCCCTTCCCAGGTGGCAGACTCCAGGTGTTTCAGGGTTTCTGACTCCACCTATAGCTCCAGGCCCCCATGGATTGGGACACCTTTGGCTATTGTTTATATGTTTATATTAGGTCTTTATCTTGAAAAGATTCAAACAAACAGGTTTAAAAAAAACTTGGCACAGAGCCTGGAACACATGAGGTCCTTTAAAAAATGTCTGTTCATTAAGTGTGAACATTTAGTTTATTCAGAGTCCAAGGTCTCTCTCAAATGTCTCTGCCTCATCTGCCCTCATGTGGCTTGCCATGAGAACTTGGATGTCTACCTATAGTTCTGAATGGAATAGTTGTCTATAGATGAAAGAGGGTTAAGGTTATATGTTAGAATTTTTTGTGTGCCGCATCAATAATGATAATAATAGCTAGCATTTATATGGTACTTACTATGTGCCAGGCACTGTGCTCAGCACTTTAAAAATGTTATCTCAGGAGCAGCTAGGTGGTGCAGTGGATAGAGCACCAAACTGATAGTGGATAGGTGGCGCAGTGGATAGACCACCTGACTGAAGTCAGGAGGACCCGAGTTCAAATCAGACCGCAAACCAAACACTTGACACTAGCTGTGTGACCCTGGGCAAGTCACTTAACCCCAATTGCCTAACCCCCCCCCAAAAAAAGTTATCTGATTTGATCCTCATAACAAGTGTAGGAGGCAGGTGCTGTTATTATCCTAGTTTAAAGACAAGGAAACTGAGGCAAAAAGAGGTTTAATGACATGCCCAGTGTCACAGTCAATGAATGTCTGAGGATAGATTCAAACTCAGGTCTTCCTGACTACAGGCTCAGCAGTCCATCCACTGAGCCACTTAGGTACCTCCAGGGGATTGGTGGTATAAATTTAATTTCCAGTCTCTCAAGTAAAAATTTGCCAAAATCCCCTTTTTCTAGCTTATACTGCAAAAAAAATTAATAGCCATAACAATAATAATAGCTTACATTTATATACTTTTTAAGGTCACAAAGTGTTTTCTTCACAACCTCTGTGTGAAGTAGGTAATTCAAGGGATAACTTCATTTTATAGATGAAGAAAACTGAGGCTCAGAAATAGACTTACCTTGTACTGTGAGTTCCAAGTTGTAGCGGTTGCTTGGGTAGTAGCAATGTTTATTTGTTCAGTGGTGTCCCTTCTTTTGTATAGTGGAGGGAGAACAACTCTCTTTAAGCAAACCAAAGGGGTCCCCATCAATGGAAGAATGGCTGAACAAATTATGGTATATGAATAATGGAATATTATTGTGCTGTGTTCTGGGCTTGACCTGACAACCCAATTCCCATGTAGATTTTGTTCAATATTGGAACAAAATGGAACACTAGGAGATTGTTCATCAGTTAACAAAAGGAAATGTACTTAGCCATGGCAGAAGAAAAATATTCAACAAGGATTAGCATTGAGCACATGTTGAGTCCATTCAGCTGAGTTAAGCTTCTTTGCCTGAATTTTCCATTGTGATCCACCGACCCAGCATATGAGAGTTCTTGGTAGCTGCTTTGCACACAAGTGATCAGGAAGTAATGTCAACAGCTCAGCTTTTGGTCTTAAGTCAACCAAGACTGAAAGATGGTCTCAGTGCCTTTCAAAGGAAAAAAAAAATACATAGGGGTAGAGATTAGGCTATTGCATCACATACTATAAGAAAGGAAGAAAAGAGATGGCATTGGAAAAACCTGGTAAGACTTTTATAAACTGATTTAGCAAGAAGTAAACAGACCAAAAATAGAACAATTAATACAATAACATCAACACTGTAAAAATGAACAATTTGGAAAGACTCAAGCTCTCTCATCAATGCAAAGATCAACCATAGTTCTAGAGATGATTGATGATGAGGAAGGCTACCCACCTCCTGACAGAGAAATGATGGACTAAAAATACAGAACGAGACAGATGGTTTTTAACATGGCCAACATGGGAGTTTGTTTTGCTTGACCATGAATATTTGTTACAAGGGTTTTGCTTTTCTTTTTTTATAGGAGATGAGGAAGTGAAGATAAAGAAATAAATGCTCAATGATAGAAAAAAATTATTAAAAATAAACACTGGCTGACTCTTTTTGCTTTCCTTTGTATATTCAGTGCTTAACACTGTGCCTGCCATGCCGAAAGGAGAATGGGCTTTGCTTTGCCAGAGGTGCTGAGCAGAGAAGCCGAACAGCTAGGGTACATCTTATAGCAACCATAGCAAGTGTCTTCCTGGGCTTGAGCTCTGGTTCTGGTGGGGTAGCATTTTCCAACAGCTAGGTGGGGAGAATTTAGAGAAAGAAAGAAGTTCATCTCTTAGCAGATTTGCACTCTGTGATGGCCTCCCATGGGTCCAAAGGGAAAACAGAACTCAGTGACTCTTATTTACTTTAATACCTGGATGGTCACAGGCATTACACAGAGTATAAAAGGCATTGACTGTGACTATACAGCAGAGGCCAGGATGGGCTAAACTGTAAAATCAAAGTTTGTTGTTGGTCTCCCCTCACTTGCCTTTTAAACCCTTCTTTTAAATTGGATTCAGGCTCTTTCCATCTGACCCTCAAAGAAAATTGAGTCATTAATCTAAAGCAGGTTGTTAACCTGGGGTCCATGGACAAGAGATCTGTAAATAGATTTTAAGGGGTCTGTGAACTGATATGGGGAAAAATGTTTAGATAACTATTTCAATAGAATTTTTTCTTTGTAATTATATACATATACTTTTAATATATTATATTATATACCTATATTTATTTATATATGTGGTATGTGTATGTGTATGTGTATGTGTGTATATATACATACATACATACATACATATATATATATATATATATATATATATATATACACACACATACATATATATGCATGTATGTATTTTTTCTTTTGAAAACATTATTTCCGAGAAGGGGTCTGTAATATTTTTCCAAACTGCCAAAGAGGTCCCTATCACACAAAAAGATTGAGATTAAGACATCATTATTTTAAAAGTTACACCTTCAAGTTAGGGTAGCTCACTCCTTTGAAAGCGTGAGGTGATCTCTTAGATTCAATGGAACATAAGCTCCCTGAGCACAAGGACTGCCTCATTTTTTACTTTATAACCCCAACACCTAGCACAATCCCTAGGATTTAGTAGGGAACTGATAAACACTTGTTGAATGATTCTGTCACCACACCTACACAACCCAACAGTAGGCTGGAGGACAGGGGTCAGGGAGCCTGGGATTTTCAGAATTATTACTTACAGAAATACCTTCTACTCTCCATCAGTGTTTCTGTGAATCTGTTGTGCAGTTGTGTTTGACTCTTCATGACTCCATAGACTATACAGTCCATGGGGGTTTCTTGGCAAAGATATGAGAGTGGTTTGCTGTTTCTTTCTCCAGTGGCTTAAAACAAAGAGAGGTTAAATGACTTCCCCAAGGTCACACAGCTAGTAAGTGTTTGAGGCTGAATTTGAACTCAGGTCTCCCTGACTCCAGGCCCACCTCTCTATCCACTGTACCACCTAGCTGCCTCCAGATTGGAGGGATCAGGGAGAGGCAAAGAGAATCATAAAATCATGGCTTTTTGAATTGGAAAGGGACTTTCAAACTCATTCAGTTCAACCCCTTCATTTTATAGATGTGGAAACTGAGGTCCAGTGACTGACTCACAGCCAAAAAGATATTTACATTCAGGGGCAGCTAGGTGGCACAGTGGATAGAGCACTGGCCCTGAAGTCAGGTAGGGCCTGAGTTCAAATCTGGTCTTACCAAACACTTGACACTTACTAGCTTTGTGACCCTGGGCAAGTCACTTAACCTCAATTGCCTAAAAATTAAAAAAAAAATAGTACATTCCAAACTCTCTGTGTTCTTTAGATTAAACCTCTTAGGAGCTGACATTGTTCTAGGGCTTAGGCTATTTGAATGCTACTGCAGATGTAGCTGTTTCTGTTTATATTTTCACCCTCTCCAGAGACGAAAGGTTGAAGTAGAAGCTTCGGTGAGGAGATTTTACAGTTAAAATTCTATTTAGAGCCTCTATGAAAGAATGTGCTATTAAATGTTTCCTTAGGTGCTTTTACTGCCTTTTTGATGTGATATGTTTATGTTGGGTATTTATCTCCCAGAGATCAATATGGAAAAAGTTCCAAGAGAAAAAACCTAGCAAAGCACAAACGTAATCGATTTATGAGAGAAACCCAGCACTAACAGGTGCATTAAATTATTTCATTGTAATGACAAACTGAGAGCCAAAAAAGTTAATGGCTTAGAATAGATATTTAAAATTGTAAGTATTAATAAAGTCAGACTCTCCCATGTTACAGGTAACCAAGAATGGGGTAGTCATAAACTGTAATTCAAGTTATTCCAGTTTCTGAGGATTTGTGACTTGGAAAATGGACATCTGGACCATAAAAATAATAACTTGGCAATATTGCAAGAAAGTAATGGACTCCAGTACAGCTGATGGAACACTATCTTTGGAAAATTAGTTTCAGATATGTTTAAAAGTACCATTGAAAATACAGGCTGTCTCCAAAGGCTTAGTGCAGTTTTAAGTTATTAAAGTTCAAAACCGTACTAAGACTTTGGTGAAGACCTGTATCTGGCTAGTTAGCCTGTGCCTGTGAAACATGAAGCTATGAAATTCAAGCTTATTAAAAAAATTAGATATACGCATACATACACATTTATATTATATATGATTGATCCTCATTGTGAATTTGCCTACTCACTAAAATTTACTTGTAACCCCAAAATCAATACTTAGGTTGCTTTTGTGGTCATTCATGGGCATACTGAGGACAGGCACAGAATGACAAAAAATTTGAGTCACCTAGACATATGTTACCAGTGGAGGTAGAACATGGTGATTGGATGACTGTCTACCTTCTTGGTTTAGCTTTTGTACTGTAAACTATCCTTTTACACAGTCTATTTAATGCTACTTTTTTTTTTTGCATTTTTGTGCTTTTTGTAGGTGATTTTGCTATTTAAAATGGCCTCAAGCATAGTGCTGAAGTGCTGTCTAGTCTTCCTAAGCCTAAGAAGGCTGTGATGTGCCTTACAGAGAAAATACATGCGTTAGAAAAGCTTCATTCAGACCTGAATTATCATACCGTTGGCCTTGATTTCAACGTTGATGAATCAATAATGCGTACATCCAGAAAAAGAATGAGGAAATTCATCAATCTGTATGTGAGGCTGCTCCAGAAAGTGCTAAAGTAAATGTTATGACCACAGATTTGTAGGAACCTAACCCTGTATTTCTCCTAGGTGCAATGAGGTAAGCATTTGCTGTTTCAATGTTCATGGTGACTTTATAGACCATAACTACAGTGAATGATGCGAATCAGCTGCAAGAGATAGATCAACAATTGATTCTAGTCATTCATGAGAATTGTATGTATACATATGTACATATATAGATAAAACATCAAATATATCTATATAGTATACATACATACATATATATTGTTGTTGTTGTTAAGCCATTTCAGTTGTGTCTGACTCTTCATGACCCCATTTGGGGTTTTCTTGACAAAGATATTGGATTCCTAGTTGCTCTGTCCCATCATCCTGAATTTGATATCACCAAGTGGAAAAACAAGACTTCATTTATTTATTTACTTATTTATTTATCAGTTTGTTTATTTATTTTTTAAGGTGGCAGTATTGTCCAGGCTACTGTCCAGGAGGATCCAGAGGAAACTTCATTTGGCAACAATATGGTTCTTTCTTTTCAAATAGCTCCAACTCTGTTAGCAAACATTAACCTACAGCTTTACAATACCAGAGAAACAGGAGAAGGAGAAAGGAAAGGGTAAGCTAGGGGTAGAATTGTTTTTTTTCTTATTTGATAAACATGAGATTCAGAAGGGGTCACTGACCTGCCCTCCAGAGCAGAACTGAAGTCTTCTGCTCCTATACCATATTATTACCACTGATGTGACTCCATGCTGTTCTGTGAGCAAAGGAAGCATGAAGTACTTCTTAACACCCGGGACTCTTTCTAGTAAGAATTGGAAGAGGGAACATTTGCAGAATTCCTGTCCTAGCTCCTGTTTTGTGCCTTTGACTTTGTTTGGTTCCATAGCCTCCAACTTCAAATGGATAAGGAGATTCTTCATTTTTAGACACACAGACATTCCAGAACAGAAATTATATAGAATCTGAGACCTGGAGGGCCTTAAGGGAGTTCTTTTTATTTTGTAGGTGAAGGAACTTGGAATTTGATAACAGATCAGAGACTGAAAGGTTAGACTGGGCAAAGAGATTGGTCAAAAAAAGGTCTCTCAAGTCAGTGGTCAGGGCTAGCTTTTATTGTTTGCAGTGTCCCCAAGGTGACATGCTGTTGTCTAACTTTAGTTGTCCTGTTTATAACACACTATTAGTTGAGAGGCAAAGAGAAAAAAGAGTATCAGGCCCTCCCAGTCTTGCTCTTGCCTTTCTGGACTTCAAAATTGCGTCTCTATTGCCATTTTATCCCTTAGCACCTGGGGCCTTCTCACCTTGGAACATCCTATTACCCCTATAGCTCCACCCCACCTTAAGCTCTTTTTGGTGGGGGTTTCCCCCAATTAGAATATAAGCATCTTGAAGGCAGAGACGGTCTTAGCAGCAAATACAAGCAAAAAGTAGCTCTGGCTCTTAGCATAGTGCTAGGCATATAGTAAGCTCTTAATAAAAGCATCTTACCTTCCTTTTTGCCTAATAATACTGTCTTTGCTAATTATACTCACTCATTGGGATTCAAATTGAGCTACCTGACCATGCCTGAAACCCAAATTACTCTAGCTTTCACTGATTGGCCAACAATAGGTCTCAGCCCAAGCCTCACTTGATCATTGTTTGGGCCTTGATGGCTCTGAGGCAGTCTAAATAGCAATTGTTTCTGTTTTGGCCAGAAACTCTAAGGGTCTTCCGCTCCCAGATAAATTTTTTTTTCTTTGACTAAATGAAAGAGGCCATTCTTTGCCTCATTTCTTACCTAGCCTTAATCACTGAATAGGCATTGCCTCGGACAAACTGAGACCTGGGAAAGACTTTAGCTTAAAAAGGCCAAGGCCTCCCACTGCATCTGGGGCCATCTTCTGTAGTCCTGATCTATATCTTTCTACCGGACTCAGATGGCTCCAGAGCACAGAGTGAGGCTGGTGACTTTGCACAGCCTCCCCCTCACTTCAATCCAATTCACTTGCAAGTCAAGACATCACCTTTCTGAGAATGAAGGACAAACAACAGGCCCTGGAAGGTTGAGAAAGCTGTTGTTGAGAGTAGGAGTGGAGTTCATTACTGAAAATACTTTGTAGAATATACAGGTGGAAAAGACTGAGTGTATGGGTTGGAATGTTGGGATTGGGAGTCTGGAAGTACCTCACAACAGTTGTGTCAAATTCAGTTAGAAAAGGGTGTGGGGGGTATGGGGAGACACTAATCTAATCACACACGGACATTGACTTAGAAAATAACATATTAACATTACCTATGTTTTATTATATTTTAATTTATTTTGTTAAATATTTCCCTGCATCTGGAACCAGATTAAAAGGTACATTGGAACCTGGAACCATTATAAAAATTACATTTGTACTTGGAATCAGATTAAAAATTATATTTTAACATGATTGGGGCACTCTGAAGTATTGTAGGCATGTTTGACATCTCTGCCTCAGAGGAGAAGGGACCTCTATTATTTTACAGATGATGCTGAAACCCGGACAAGTTAAATGAACTTGGATCTTTTGATTCCAATGGACCTACCACTGTACCACACTTACCCAGTCAGCAGACCTTAGTACTTTTCTTCTGTTGAAGATACAATGAGCTTGTTGAGACCAGTACGTTCTTCAAAACAGCTTCTGACTGAAGGGAAAACGTTACTCTTCCAAGTTCCAGCTGGCAGCTGGCCCGAGGCCTCTGTAACCACACTGTGAGTCCCTTTGCTCATGATGAGATAACATTAGCCCGGCTTGGGATTGTGCAAACCATAAGGAATTTTGACTCCCTTGGATCCAAACCTCGAAATGAAATCAATTGCCCACTTGACCCTCTTAAAGTTTTTTCTTTTGAACCTCATGTTGAGAACATTTTCTGCCCCTAAACGTATGCTAGCTTTGCAAGAGATCACCACTTCCCTAGTTTTGTCTCAACTTCATGATGCAGCTTTGGTCACTGTGGACAAAACTTCCTGTTTCTCTTCTGCATGGGAAAAAATACACATTAGTGTTGCCTCAAATAGCCCAACCACCCACCCAGGTCCTCAGTCTCAAGTCTGATGATGTACCTACTCCTCTGCTTCACCTCAGCTACACACAAGGATGTTTACTCTGAGAGGCAGTGGAGCATAGTAGAGAAAGTGCTAGATTTGGAGTCAGATAGAACTGAATTTGCATCTTGCCTCTGACGTTTAACCAGTTACGTTAAGTGACTCTGAGCAAGTCACTTAAACATTCTGGGTTTCAGGACTTTCTCTATAAAATGGACTAGGGATTCGGACTAGAAGACCTCTGAGGTAATGTCCAGCTCTAAATCTACGACCCTATGATCTTCCCATTACCCATATATTCTATTTCCATGATGAAGAATTTTGAATATTCCTAAATCCAAGTCAAAACCTTTCATTCCATCTTTCTCTATGCCTCACTCCTCCTAAACTTGTTCTTCTTTCACATTGAGACTTTGAATCCCACTACTCCTCAGGACTTTCCCAGGCCAAAACAACTTCCCTTTCTAATTTTGATCCAAACTTTACACTATCTTCTATTCTCTAATCCCTTGCTCCCCCGTCCTATTGTCACTCAGACCTTGACAAATGCCAACCCTGGGTTCCTTCTATCATCTGTTACTCCATCCCACTGTTCCTTCTAATGCTCTGCTATAGAGTGGGAGAAAGCCATGGAACCATGCTGACTTGGTCTATTACAAATGTATGTTACTTAATCTCAAGTGAGCTGTCACGGCAGCAAGGTCATCAACTAACTACAGCCTAATTAATTCTCTATTTCACTCCCCACAGCTACTGTTCTAAACCTTCTCTTCTCTCTTTAAGCCTCTGGCACCCCCCTCCCTCACTCATAGCTGAGGATTTCACAACATATTTTAACGCCTTGATCCCATCGCCTCTTGTCTTCTTCAGCAGATTATATCATCATCATCATCATTTCTGTGTATCTCTCTCTCTCTCTCTCTCCCCCAAGCCCCTTGTGACTAGACCATCACTAAACCCCACCATCCCCTCAAGTTATCATCTTATATTTCCCCTCCCTTTCTCAGCCAAATGCTAGAAATCTCCTAAGCTCATTACTTCTATTTTTTCTCCTTTCACTTACTTCTCAACCATTTGTAATCTGACTTCTGACCATATCACTTAACTGAAATTGCTTTCTCTAAAGATTACAGTGATATCTTAATAATTAAGATTTAATTGCAAATCTGACAACCTTTTCTCAATTCACATCCTTCTTGACCTTTCTGCAGTATTTGACAATTTTGACTGCTTTTTTCCTTCTGAATGTTTTCTTCTCTCTGGGCTTTCTTGACACAGTTCTGTCTCTTGGGTCTCCCATTTGTGTGGCCACTCCTCAGTCTCATTTGTTGGATTATCATCCAAATAGCCCCCCAACTTTGGATGCTCCCCAAGATTCTGTTTGGTACTCTTTTCTCTTCTTTCTCTACATATTTTCTCTTTGTAATACCATCAGCTCCCAGGTGTTCCATGACTTCCTCCATGTAGATGACTCACAGATGTACACATTTAGTTCTAGTCTCATATCTGAGCCCCAGTTTCTCTTCACAAACTGCCTATTAAACATTTTCCATTAAATGTCTCTTAGGCATTTAAAATTCAACATGTCTAGAACATAAGTTATTATCTTTTCCTCCTGACCCAATCCTTCTTACAAACCTCCTCATTTCTAGCACGGGCACCATCCTTCCAGGTACCAGGTTCATAACCTCCCCATCATTCTTGACTCCTCGTTTTCTCTTCCCCAGCACACTCAATCGGTTGCCAAATCTCGTTTTTACTTCCACAGCATCCTTCTCATCTAGCCCTTTCTCTCCACTCACTCAGTCACTCCCCCAGTTCAGTTCCTCATCACCTCTTGTCTGGACTACTACAACAGCCTCCAATGTCATCTTTCTGCCTCAAATCTCTTACCTACTTTAGTCCATCTTCTATTCATCTGCCAAAGTGATTTCCCCAAAACTCAGGTCTGACTATTCCATTCTCTTACTCAGTAAACTCCAGTGATTCTTTATAGCCTCTAGAATCAAGTATAAATGTCTCTGTTTGAGATTTTAAGCACTTTACAACCTAGATCCTTCCTACCTCTTTTTTTTTTGTGAGGCAATTGGGGTTGGACTTGCCCAGGGTCACACAGCTAGCAAGTGTTATGGGTCTGAGGCCGGATTAGAACTTAGGTCCTCCTACTCCAGGGCTGGTGCCCTATCCACTGCACCATCTAGCTGCCCCTTTTTAACTTTATTGCATATTACTGCCCCTCACATATACTACACTCCAGCCAAACTGTCTCATTTATTTTTTTTCACACATGGAACTTCATCTCCCAACTCTGGATAAAACTTTTGAAAAGAAGAGATGGAAGAACTCATTCTAGGCATGGATAGTCTGCACAAATGTAAAGAGGCAAGAAACATGTTGAGTTTGGGGAATTGCAATCAAAACAGGCACGCCAAGTTTCTATAGTCCTCTAAATGAGCCATGAGGTAGCTGTAGAAACATATAGATTCTGTTTCCCTGGCATCTGAGATGCTTATAAACATGTGTTGATTCCTGTCTAGACAGCTAGTTGGTGTAGTAGACAGACCATTGTTCCTGGATTCAGGAAGATATAAGTTCAAATCTGACCTCAGATACTTACTAGCTGTGTGACCAATCACTTAACCTCTGTCTGACTGAGTTTCCTCAACTATATAGTGGGGATAAATAATGACACCTAACTAACAGGATTGTTATGAGAATCAAATGAGATAATATTTATAAAACACTTAGCATAGTGTCTAGTCCATAATAGGCATTTAATAAATGCTTGTTTCCTTCCTTTCCTTTCTATCACTCAGGCTGCAGCACAAGTGGTGGTGACTAAGGCTGGTGACATTAACATTTGAGTCAGAAGAGTTTCTTGCTTTTAGGGTCTAGGGATTGCTTAGAATGTATAGTCCAAAACTACGGTACATGTGAGTGATATTTTTTAAATTATTTTTTATCTAATATGATTAAATCCTTTGTAAATGTAGGCTAACCCTTAGCCAAGAACTGGAAACAAGGTAGATGCTAAAAAAAAACAAAACTGTGGCAGATAGAATATTGTTGTACTATAATAAACAATCAAAAATTAAAATAAAAAACCAATCAATATGAAAAATTTAGAGAAGCCTGAGATGAATTATATAAACTGATGCAGAGTAAAGCAGGATGAGGAAAACAATGTATGCAGTAACTACAATAATGTAAATAAGATGAACAAAAAATCCAGAGAGGAGAGGTCACCTCTCCTTTCCAGAGACAGGGGACTATGGATGTGAAATATTGTGTATACTGTCAGTCTTGGTTGATGCATTAGTTAGTTTTCTTAAAGAGTTTTGCTTTGCTCTCTGCCACCCCCACCCTTTTCTTACTCTTTGAAATAGAGTAAGGGAAAGGAGAAAGATATATTTGGAAATAAAGGTGATATAAAAGCAAGAGTTATCAATACAAATTTTAAAAAATAATTAGTGACCTTGTGAAAGGGGTGCATCAATGAGGCATACTTTGGGGTAATAATCAAATAGAGTTGCTAATGGTTGGAGGGGTAATGAGAGGACTAGTTAGTCAGTCAATAAGCATTTATTAAGTCTACTATGTGCCAAGCACTGTGCTAAGTACTGAGGTTATAAAAAGAGACACAAGACAGCAGCCTACAATCTAATGGAACCGACAACATGCAACCAACGACGTACAAACAAGCTATATACAAGATAAAAAGGAAATAATCTACAGAGGTAGAGTACTAGAATTAGGATGGATTGGGAAAGGCTTCCTGTAGAAAGTGTGATTTTAATAAAATCTTGAGGAAAATCGGGGAAGTTAGCAGGTGGAGAAGAGGAAGGAGAATATTTTAGGCATGGTCAACAGCAAGTGAAAATGGTAACAGCTGAAACAAGTGAGCCAACTGATGGAAGCACAATATTAAGGAAAAATCCACACAAAGCAGAGCTAAGGAGTGATTGGTAACCATTAACCAGAGATCCTGACAAGGAGGGATAAAAAAGAGCAGCAAATGTCCATGGTGACCTCTGGTAGTGGGGTTATAGTTGCATCATCCTTTTCTGTAAATTTCAGTGACAAGTACTATGTGCAAATTAATTCATAGTAAAAGCAGGCTCCATTTCAAATCACATGATGATGTGGTATATCAAAGACATGAAGTATATCTGCTTTTGCCTAGTCTCTTAATAGCTTTATTATGACTTGGAGTCTAAATAAATGGACTGGAACCCTGGCTCTATCACACCCAATTATGTATAACCTTGGGAAAGTCACTTGAGGAAACTGAGGCTATTTCACCCTGTTAAATGGAGATAACAACCCTTGCCATACAAAATATCTCTAACAAGCTTATATAAGGATCCAGAGAGATAGTAAAATCTGAAAGTGCTTTGTAAACTGTTAAAGTGACCTTCAAATCTATTGTTTATCTAATGTCTGCTGGGTCATTAATTTTAATCTGATTATTGAGAAAATAGATTTATTTTCATTTAGTCATTCCACATTTTCCAGTACTGTGTTTATTCTGGTTGTATCATGGAGATAGATGGTCTTTTGCCCCGTTTTTCAAGTGTATAGTTTTGGAAGAATTTTTACCCCCTGAGACTTGCCTCATAGGATGCAACTTCCATGTGGACCCTTCAGGGTCATTCTTGTGCTTATACTCAGCATATCCAAACTCACTTAGCTTTTTGTCTGGGACTGTTTTGACTGTATAGCAATGTAATCTGTGAACTATGGCTACTCTGGTTTCTTGATTCAAGTTGTTTTTTTTTCAGATGATTTTCATGTCAAACTGTAAATGACTTTTATTACCTTCCCAACTGTACCTTACAAAAATTTCACAAATGAAAACATCAAATACTCATAGAAGCCAATGCAGCTACTTTATGGAGAAAAATTCAGGAAAAATTGGTGAATGAAGAAAGCAGTTCAGATCAAAACAATCTAAATTGAAAGAATCAAGAGTAATTCTGCCTTTTATCAGCCATAGCAATAGAAATCCTTGACCACTCACTAAGTATGATATAAATAAATAATTGAATCAAAATATTAGTTAATTTTACTTCTGTTCCTTTTTATTGATGCTAGTACAATATGGCTCAAAGAAAAGAATTACAGAATTCCCAAAATGAATGAGACCTCAGGTTGGTAGTATAGAACTGGAAGATGGAAGTCCTACTCCTGTTCCTGTCACTAATTAGCTGAATTACTACAGAAAAATGAGTCTTACCTAGACCTGGCCTGTTTCCTCATTTCATATAATCATAGGTTTAGGTCTAAAAATAATCTTAGGAAAAAAAATAAATAAATAAAAATAATCTTAGACATCTGTTCCAAAAATCTCAAAAGTGGGGTCCAGGATCCCCTCAGGGGTCATGGCATGCCCTTTAGGAATATATGGGAAGAGGGTGGGAATATGAGTTGCATTCAACTTTTCCATAATAGCCAGTCATTGGTCTTGTCTCCAATGCAACCACACCCACCCTTCCCCTGTTACAGCCCAATATTCTCTCACTCCACCCCTTTCCTCACTGTCAAGGTCTCAGCCTTCCTTCCCCCTTCTAAGTTAGGAAATCAGCACCTCAGTGTGGTTATAATATAATCTCAATTTGGTACTCACAGCAACAGTTATGTAGAGATCTAATCCCCCTCTTCCCTCATCAAGGAAAAAAATATTGATAGGAAGGTATAATTTTAAAAATTGTAGACCAAGTCCAGCACCTTTATTTTACAGATGAAGAAACAGAGGCATAGAGAGGTGATGTGACTTGCTTAAAGTCACTGACTTGAAATCCAGTATTCTGTCCACTGTCATGCTGCCTTACTTGTAAAATGAGGGAATTGTATTGGATGATTCCTCTGGTCCCTTCCAATTCTAGTATGCTTTTTTTCTTTGATGTTTTGCCTAGAGTGAAGTATAGGACTATTTACTTGAGAAGTTGCATTGAATGAGTCAGCGCTTGCATCTCCAGGTGTCCCTGCCTTTGTTGAGGGAACAGATGACAGGAAAGATTAGAAAGTGGTGACATGGTGGCCAAAAGGGTAAAAGCTTTGCCTTTACCAGCACTGGGACAAAGATCCTGGTTTTTGGTAGCTGCCATGAGTTAAGTCCCACATACAGGGCAGACACAGCACTCCTTCTTTTGCTCCTAATATCACCATCACCTCCTGGATGCTATTATTTCTCTTTTGAAAATCCCAGATATTTCTCAATCTCTTCCTCCCCACTCTCAGTGGATGAGGAGTGTGTCTTATGAGCTGGATTAGTTAATATGATCTTCTCTTTTGGAACAGAAGTGCTTGCTGCTTTTCCTCCCAGTTCCCATGAAGCCATCTCCAGTTGTCTTGATCCATATCTTGCCACTGGACCCCAATGGCCCCAGAGGAGAAAGTGCTACTGGTGACTTTGCACAGCCCTCTTTCACTTAAATCCAATTCACTTGCAGTTCATGGCATTATCTTCCTGATGTCATGGTCCTCTTCAAGAATGAAGGACAAACACCAATAACAACTCAGTTCCCATCATGTCCCATGTTCCAGATTGTTTATTCTCCAGTTACCAATAGGCTGCTCTTTTATGACACAAGGCAGAGTGTGCAGAGAGCATGCCCCAATTTAGGGTCAAAGGAAAGTATTGGAGAAGAACATACTGTGGCATGGCAATCCATCCTTTTCCCCTGCCCTGATCTTCATTTATTACTGATTTCTTAGTTTCCTGACTAAGGTCATAGGTGAGGGAAGGGAGAGGGAAGGGGAAGGAGAGGAAGGAGAGGAGAAAGGGAAGGAAGGGAAAGAAACAGGAGATCATTAGGCAAGGTCACCTTGAAGACATGGGATGAGAGAGGGAAGAAATCCAGACTGAGCCACTAGAAAAATGAAGATAGGAAAAGCAGCTCAATCAAATGAAATAAACATGAACCATGTGCTGGAGGTGACACAATTTTGAAGTCATCGACGAATGGTTTTCTGAATATCTGGAGGAGACTATACCAGATAATTAGGCTAAAATAATCCTGGTATTACTACTGACAGAACTCAATTGAAAGTACCTTAGTTACTAATGACCTATGAAATTTCATACCTCTACTAAATCTTTGATTTATAAATGTATCCTTAATGAAAATGTGAGAAGGTCCCAATAGATAAGTGGTCAAATGATATGAACAAATAGTCCTCAGGAAAAGAATTTCAAACAATTAACAACTATATGAAAGATTGTTTCAAACCACTAATAATAAAAGAAATGCAAATTAAAACAACTCTAAGCAATTCACACTTAATAAATTATCAAAGATAGTCAGTGTTGTAAGGGTTGTGAAAACACAGGAACAGTAATACATTATTGGTGGAATTGTGAATTGATCTAACCAGGGGTGCGGAACCTGAGGCCTCAAGGCCACATGTGGCCCTGTAGGTCCTCAAGTGTGGCCCTTTGACTGAATCCAGACTTCCCAGAACAAATCCCTTTATTAAGGGAACTGTAACCATTCTGTAAAGTTATTTGGGATTATGCTTGAAAAATGACTACAATGTCTATATGTTTTGACCTAGATGAGCCACCACCACTAAGTATATACCCTCAAGGAGATCAAAGACAGAAATAGGTCTAACATTTAACAAAAGAGTCATTGCGCACTTTCTTTGTATGATAATGGATATCTAGGTACCCATTGTTTGGGGAATGACTAAAAAAATTATGGCACATGAATGTAATGTAATAATCTTGCACTATATGAAACAATGAATATGAGTGATTCAGAGAAAGATGAAAAGTCTTATACAAACTGCCTGGACTACTTACTGCCCTTCATTTCTGCCTCTTAGAATCCCTAATTTCTTTCAAAGTTCAGCTCAACTGCTATGTTTTACATAAAGCCTTTTTTGTTGTTCAGTTGTTTTTTCAGTCATGTCCAACTCTTCATGACCCCATTTGAGGTTTTCTTGGTAAAGATACTGAAGTGGTTTGCCTTTTCCTTCTCTAGCTCATTTTACAGATGAGGAAATTGAGTCAAACAAGTGTGACTTGCCCAGGGTCACACAACTGGTTAGTGTGTGAAGCCAGGTTTAAACTCATGAACATGAGTTTACATGACTCCAGGTTCATGAAGATAAGTTTACATCACTCTATCCACAGAGCTACCTAGGTGCCCTCCCCTTTAATTGCTAATGCCTACCATTCTCCTCAAATTACATTGTAATTATTTCATACCGATTTTGTATATATTTATATAACATTACAATTATGCATGTTGTATACATTTTGTGTATATGTGTTGTTTCCCCCAATTAAATATAAGTTCCCTGAGGACAGGGACTATTTTCTTTTTTTTTCTTTCTTTTTTCTTTTGGTTTTTGCTAGGCAATGGGGTTAAGTGACTTGCCCAGGGTCACACAGCTAGTGAGTGTTATGTGTCTGAGGCCGGATTTGAACTCAGGTCCTCCTGACTCCAGACCTGGTTCTCTATCCACTGCGCCACCTACCTGCCCCAGGACTCTTTTATTTCTATCCTTGAATCTTAAATTCCAGCATAGTTGCCTGGACAGAGTATGTACCAAATAAATACTTGCTAGATAGATTCTGTCAGATGCAGTTAGCATGTTAATTAGGTTTGCTGAACTTTTCTTTATTTTTCTTTTACAATCTTAGTCATTAGAGAAGATTTGCTAGGGGAGTAGAGAGGGATACACACATACGTACATATACTTATATACTTATATGTGTATATACACACATGTACACACATATACATATATATGATTTATATTAATGTGATAAAAAAGTTATCCATGCAGACTTTTGATTAAAAATGAGGTTTTCGCAAACAATATTCTACAGCATATCACATCTTCACAGTCATACAGTTGTCAGGTATAGAGAATACAAGATTTCACTGTGTTAATAAATTATTAAACAAAACCTAAGTTCGTAGAGCAAACATTACCTTTCAGGCTCTCCTCCAGCAAAGTGTCTCCCATGTATATGTTTAAATCCTACAAATCTCTTAATAGAAGCAACAGCAGAAGATTGTGTTCAATGATGCTCTGATTATTAACATGAAATGAGGCATGAAAAGGGGAGAGACCTTGGGCAAGGTGTTTGCTATTGTCATGGAAGATAACCTGTGAAGAATCCAAATGAAAGAAAGTCTTTATAGCTGGTGATGTTCTTTATTTGATTATTTGTAATTCTACTGATTGCATCAAGTCCCAGAACATAGCAAAGCCTCTAAATGAAATCTATTATTATTCAAAAGAATTCACTCTTAATTATCTACATAGGAGCAAACAGGTAGATGAAGAATTACCTGTTGCCTAAACCAGAGGTGGGCAACTAGGTGGTGCAGTGGATAGAATACTGAGCCTGGAGTCAGGAAGACTTGTATTCCTGAGTTCAAATCTGGCCTTAGATACTTATTAGCTGT
Source organism: Vombatus ursinus (assembly GCF_900497805.2). Lineage (NCBI taxonomy): Eukaryota > Metazoa > Chordata > Mammalia > Diprotodontia > Vombatidae > Vombatus > Vombatus ursinus. The sequence continues at coordinate 51,838,268 of NW_020954590.1, read as the reverse complement.
ATCATTCTAGGCAAGTCACTTAACCCTGTTTGTCTCAGTTCCTCACCTGTAAAAAATGAGCTGTAGAAGGAAATGGCATACCACTCCAGTATATATATAGCTTTGTCAAGAAAACCCCATATGGGATTGCAAAGAGTTGGACATGACTGAAATGACTGAACAACAGCAACAATGAATCAGAGGTGTCAAAGTTACCCAAGGGTGCCAGAACCAGATTAAAATGTAATTGGGAAATGTTTAACAAAATAAATAAAAATACAATACAACATAGATATTGTTAATCTGTGCTTTCCTAAATTAATATGCCAAGAGCAGGATCTATTTCTATTTGAGGCTGACAGTGGCCTAAACTATGATAATCTGTTGGATGATAACATATAGAACTGGTGTAGTCATTCCAGGATTAGCACCTTGGACAGGTACTGTGACTAGACAATGAGCTGTGTTTAGAATTGAACATTAAGAGAAATATGTTTTGGATTGCCTTTAGGAAATTGTTTAACACTTTCAATAATCCAAACTGCTACCTGAAATAAAACCTCATCATTTTAATAGTGATGTGCCTTTTGTGAAACTATATTCCTGCACATCATGTAATAGTACAGTATAAAGAATCAAAACTGCATATTACCCAAAGAGTAAAGAAGAGATGCACAGCGAAAGTGTTCTCTACCATATTGGTGATTGGGAGAACATAGCCTCAGTGCTACTCTTCCTCCTTTATGGACACAATGGCTTCTGATCTCCCCCTTGAGCCCCAGATTGATCCATCCTGGTATGAAAGGTCAGAGTCACAGCTGGAACCTTCCCACAGGGAGAAGTGAATGCTTGAGAGGGGAGCCAGAACCCAGAAGAGAAAGAGACTAGCATGCTCAATGTTCAAAAGCTAAAGCTGACAGAGCCAGTAGAGTATTAGAATTCTGACTTGGCCATTAATATCATCTTCTTTCTTTTTTTCTGCTTTTCAACTCAACTTTGGCACCACATGCCTGCATCTTTTGTCCTTCTGTCCTGCCAATCATTCAGGCTATGCTGACATCAGAGTCTCACCAGAAATGTCCCAGTGATGGCAATCAACACCAAGAAATGTTGCATCCTTACACACACTGCCTTTATAGTTGTAAATTTAAAAAAAAGCATTGTGTGCATATATAACTTAGCAATTACTTCAGGGCATTACTCTTAAAGAGTGTTTGTGCCCCTTTTTGGGTAGGGGGTAGGAGAAAGGGGAGTAAAAAGAAAATGTTACCTTTTAAGTTGAAAATAGCTATGTATTCAAGAGATGATGAAAGATGCTACTCAAAAACTGTACTCTACAATGTTCTATTTCTTTCTGTGCTTAGATACATCCTAGAGAAGGCATAGACTTTCATTTATCTATTCCTTCCTAGGAAAACCCCACCAAATCAATACTACTTGGCTTAGAAATGAACCAGGAACTTGTTAGTATACTATGCTACACTAAAAAAATCAAGCCAGATGAATTAAAGAGTAAGGAATTCATTTAAATCAGAGCAAAATGAATGCCAAACAGCTTACAGACAGGAAGCTAGAGAAAATTAACAAATTGTTTTTGGGAAAATTATATCTTAGCTTAGCATAGGGATCAATAGCTAGAGGCAAAAGAAGTGTGAATCCCTCTCCCTCCCCACCTCCCCCCTTAACCTCCATTCCTGGAAGAAAGTATCCCAGGCCCTTTGTATTATGGGCATCTCTGGCAAAAGTTTTACAGGATCCTAGAATGATAGAGCTAGAATTTACTCAAAGGTCATTTAATTCAACTCTCTTATTTTATAAATGGAGGCCCATAGAGAGGAGATGTCATGTTCAAAATTTCACAGTATTATTTAGGTAGGTATGCAATAAAGAGACAAATGAATAGCAAGGAATTAATCTGTCAAAAGAGAATCGAATGACTCAGAGAGAATTAGAAATGGTTTTTGTTTCCAGAGATAACTTCTATTGTCAATTTAATTTTGGTTTTGTTGAAACATAATATCTTCAAGGTACAGAAATAAATTAATTTTGTAGGTGTGATATTATCATAGTCCATTAATATGAATGAGTATGAAAGTGCTCAGGGAAAAAAAAAACTAGTCAAAGCAAGTATGGGACATTCAAGTCTCAAAGACTCAACCCAAACAAACATGATTTTAAAAAATCCTCAACATTTTATGAGCTTTTGTTACTTTTAGAACCCAATTGAACACCTAAGTTTTTGACTTTTAGAACTGATACAAATGTTCTACTCTTTTGACCTTAGTGACAGCAAGGCTCAGCCTCCTGCTGCTAGAAAAGTGGTTAAAAAAATCTTATGCAAAATTTTATAGAAACTTCTGGGACTCCAAAGGTTTCTAAAGAAACAAAGTGAGAGATCTAAAAGGGAAGAGATAATTTTGCTTAAAGAACAGATGGCTTTAGAAAGTAACAGCAATGAGTATTCCCACACTATTCTAGGGGGTTCAATGAACGCCAAACCAATGTAAGAGTTCAAAAAAGTTCAGTGAACCCAAAAGGCACAGCTGGCTTTGGCCATATCAGATTCTAGCATGGAAACAAGATGTGAGAAAGATGTATGTTTATCAAATAATGAGAATTTCTCAAGTGAACCCAGATAACTTGGCCTGAATAACTAAATTGGAATGAATGGTTGCTATCTTTAATTAATTTTAATTCACATTATCCTTCCCAAATGTTACTACCTCCATGCAGCCTTCCCTGATCTCCCACCCCAAGCCAGGAAAAAATGCCTCTTCATTCTGAACTCTCAAACCACTTTCCACCTTTAGTGAATCTTCACTCTCTAGACTTCTAGGTCACATGACTAACAAGTTGGTGGACTAGACATTTTGTCCCTTCCTTACGACCACTCAGTCTTCTCCAAAATAGGAATTATGTGTGACAGATAAGGCAATTTGAGTTGAATCCACAATTTAGGACACCAAGAATCCAAACAAGGTAAAAACCCTACGAACTAACAATAGAGAAGCCTTAACTCTTTTTTAAAAAAATTTTTTTATTAATTTATTTTGATTTATCAATAATAACTTCCATATCCTTTTGAGTTTTAAATTTTTCTCCCCCTTCCTCCCCACCACCCTCCCCAAGACAACACACAATCTGATATAGGATAGACATTTACATTCCTATTAAATATATTTTCATATTAGTGATATTGTAAGTAAAAATTAAAACCAATAGGAGGAACCATCAGAAAAAAGAAACAAAACTCAATAGATGAGAAAAAAATAGCAATTCAACTTCCATAGTTCTTTCTTTGGATGTGAATAGCATTTTCCATCATGAGGCCTCTGGAGATGTCTTAGATCCTTATATTGCTGGGAAGGGTTAAGTTTATCAATATTAGTCATCATGCAACGTGGTTGTTATTGTGCACAAAGTTCCCTTGGTTCTGCTCACTTCACTCAGCATCAGACCATATAAGTCTTTCCAGGTTTTTCTGAAGTCAGCCTGTTCATCATTTCTTATAGTGCAGTAGTATTCCATTACATTTATATACCACAATTTGCTCAGCTATTCGCCAATTGATGGGCATCCTCTCAATTTCCAATTCTTTACCACCACAAAAAGAGTTCATATGAATATTTTTGTACATGTGGGTCCTTTTCCCATTTGTATGATCTCTTTGGGATATAGCTGTAGAATTGCTATTGCTGGGTCAAAGGATATGCACATTTTTATAGCTCTTTGGACATAGTTCCAAATTGCTCTCCAAAATGGTTGGATCATTTCACAACTCAACCAACAATGCATTAGTGTTTCAATTTTCCCACATCTTCTCTAACATTTATCATTTTCCTGTTTTGTCATGTTAGCCAATCTGATAGCTGTGATGTGGTACCTCAGAGTTGTTTTAATTTGCATTTCTCTAATCAATAGTGATTTAGAGCATTTTTTCATATGAGAGAAGCCCTAACTCTTAACATGCTCACTCAGCAGCCCCCTCCTCCATGGCCCATTGTGTTCTACAGAGCAAGGCTGCACAAATAGACTCTTGCAAATAGAGCTTGCAACAGTATTCAACTATTCAACTCTCTACTCCAACACATGGTTGTGCTTGTAGATGTTTAACAACTGGCTCTCAAAAAAATGAACACACAACAGACTTTAAAATTTAATCTGCACTATTAACATTTTTCACATCAATTTTATAAGTTTAGGTAATCAAGAATGTGCTAAACTGAATTCTCATTAGTAGTGTTCTGCTGATGTCTAAGGTGTAAATGATCACATTGAAAATTTAACAATTGGTTTTTGAAAGCCAACGTGAGTTGGCTAAATCACACCCCTACCCCAACCCTACCTTCCTCTCAATGCCATAAACAATCCCAGAGGAGATCCAAATGGCAGAAATTTGCAAAGGCTGAGATAACAGTGTAGTGCTCTGAGCTACAAAAGAGCTTGGCCAAAGGATAGAGGAACAGAAGGAAAAGGGATAGGACATATGTGTAGCTCCACTAAACCTGAGGGAAAATATCTAGCATTTATGTGGGGCCATTTCTGATCCCTTAGAAGTCATTTAGGGCAGAGACCAAGGCCAGTGAACTGTGAATTGACCAACACTGGAAAAGCCTGAAAAACTTTGAGATTTAGCCCCCCAGAGGAGGGAGTCAGAAAGTGAGAAATAAGGGGAAAAAAAAGACAGAATTACCAAAGATCTATCTAAGGAGGAAGAAAATTCACTTAAAGACCATGAGCATAAGCAGATAAACCAACAAGTAAGTTATTAGCAGTAGAAGGGAATATGACATTGAACTCTAGTTTGTATTATACATATGTAGTAGGTTTAGGTTTGATGACTCCATATGTAATAAAGGTGGGCTAGGCTGGGCTATGGGGTTCACTATACTAGTCAAAAACCATAACAAGCCCCCATTCATTAGCTTACTCTTGGATCATTCCATTGCTAATTTTCATACAATGTTCAAAAATAATCAAGGGGTTCTGATATTTGCTCATATATTAATAGAAGCACATAAACTTTTACATTATTTAATTAGTTCTGAGCCTTCACTCCAGTTTATAAAATAAACTGAAGAAACCTATTTTTCTATAAGCTTTTCCTGTGCTCTCTTTCTCAAACCTCTTACTTATTATATAGGCCTAAGTTTATGTCAATACATATATATATATATATATACACACACATATATATACACAAATATGTGTGTATTATATGTACACATATATATGCATATATAGATAAAATACACACACACATACACACACACACACACACACACACACACACACACACACACATATATATATATATATATATATATAATGTATATGCTTCCTTCAAATACTCTAACTTTCTGGTTCCTCAATCTACTCAATTCCTATGACCTACTCCTTTAACCCAATCAGCTACACACAGATGACTACATCCTGATCTTGGCATCACCCACAAGTGTTCACTTCTTTGTTCACAAACTCTGAAATTCCATTATCTGATCATACTGTTCTGTCATTTCATCTTCCCCTACATCTTATGACCCCTCACCCTGTTATACATATATATGTATACTATTGGCTATATAATTTAATAAAAATGTAATGAGGGCAATCTGCTAGAGAAGTTAGCAAGGAATATGATCAAAGGTATATGCTCTTATACTAGAGTAGCCAATGCTGGAAAGGATGTCAAGGGAAGCAGTGTCATGAGGAGGGAGCCAGGTCTCAGTAGTGAGCGTCAGAAGACAAAAAGAGTAAGAAAGGAAGAAGTTTAAGATGAAAGGAAATTTAATATAATGAAAATTAATATAATGAATAAATTTCCTTTAATCATGGAGGGAGTATTTCCACATGAGACATTGGAATAAGACAGATCTTCAGTGAGACTTTGGGGAGGGGGGATAAGGTTGAGGTGGATAGGTGTGAGGGAACAATGAATTGAGGATAGGCAAGAGGGTGTGCACATTGGCAACTAAGAGTAACAAATCACTGGGAGGAGACATATGGGGGGATGGGAGTGTGCTAATTCTAGGCATACTATCAATGGTTGGAGAGAGGTCCATTGAAAGAGGAATGAGATTGGATGGTAAAGTTTCTCTCTTGAGGTTCAACATGGTTGTAGGTGGTGATACTTTATTTTGTGAGGCCTCAGACAGTAGCAGGCAGGGAGTCTGGTCAGGAGGCCAGGGTGCTTTGCTAGGGGACTAGATCTTGTCCCCAGAGGATGCTGCTTTACTGGAGATGGTCCTGGGTTGGGAACCAAGTGAAGTGGGCAATAGATCTCTGAGGGGCCCAAGGAGAAGCCAGAAGGCAGTGAGGGTCTTGTGTCTTTAGCCTTCAACTTGGCTCTGGAGAGAGAATCCCATGGGAATTGGGGCCCATATCTTTCTCACAGAATCCTTGTCTTCTTCTAGTCTCAGCACAGGTTCCTCACCCCTCTTGGTTGTTAATTCTCCCTCAGGCTTCAAACTATCTTATATTTATTTCTCTGTGTGCATATGTTGTTTCCCTTCATTAACACGTAAACTCCTTGTGGTCAGGGACTTCTTGTTTTAGTATCTCTGTATCCTTGGTGCCTAGTACAATGCTTTGCACATAGCAGGCCTTTAACAAATATTTGTTTAATTAAATCTAATAGACTAATGAGATTAAGGGAGAGCTCAAGAAGTTCCAGATAACAGACTTCCTGGGATTTGAAAAAGAATGACCATTTTCATAGGAAAAAGATTCAAATTCTCTGAGCCTTACTGCTGCTGAGACTCCAGTCATATTCTGTGCCTGAAGTGAACCTTGGCCTTCTTTCATGCCCCACCTCAGTCAAGACCAGAAAAATCCGGTTTTCTCTTTGCTTATCATGTTGCATTCCTTTGGTCTCCTCTGGGCAGCCGACAGATTTCTTAAATGCTGAAGAGACAACCTGAGGTTGTAGCTTAGGCTGCAAATAGAGGGTTGGGTTTTGCAAATAACAAACAATCTCTATTTTCTCAAAGTCTGCAAGCAGTTATTTTCAGGTGTGACTGAGTTACTCCCTCACATTGATAAGTAGGGTTGGGCATTTTGGTTTGTGGCTGCCACCTTTCCCTTAGATTCCTTAGCTTCATCCAATCTGATCTCTTTAATGTGTATTAATAGATATACCATAGGATTTGAATGATTTAAAGATAATCGAGTCCAACCCTCTCACTTTATATGGACAACTGGAACCAAGAGAAGTATGGCAACTATCCCAAGGTCACACAGCTGTCAAATAAAAGCTCAGACAGATGGCAAACTTTCCAGAGCTTGTGGCTAAGATTTGAATCCAGCCTTCTGACTCCAAATCCAATGCCTTTGCCACTATAATTCTATCTTTAAGATAAATGAGTCATTTTCTTTAATATACTAATCTAATGTAGAGATTGTTTAGGTACAAGGACAGGGGAATGGAGTAACTACCCTTTCCTTCTCTGTATCCAGCTTATGGTTATGCATCCAGTTCATTGCTAGAGCAACTTTCCTCTAATTAGGGGGATTAGGTTCCCTGATCTCACAATTGTTACCTCATTAATTAATTCATTAATTTTTACTTCATTACCTTGATCCCAAAGACAGAGTTACTTTTTGACTCAAGGCTAGGACCTCCCCTAAAAAGAGAAAGTAGGAAAAGAGGTACTCAATATGCAATATGAATAAAATGTAAGACAGCTGATTTATTTTTCCTCAGAAAGCAATGATAACTATAAAAAGAACCATAGCTTGCATCAATAGAATGATTAAACAGGATTCAGTAATTTAACATAATCACTAGTACAATTGGCTGAGAAGCTAATATTTAAGCTTTGTTGAGACATAATACAGTTTGCAAGGCTGTCAATTAGGTAATTTTTACATTTCGCCCCTTCCTTGCATGATTTGAGTGAAAGCCTGCTGACAAAGCAGCCAAGTTGGGTCAATCCTTCTTTTCCAATGACCATACTATTTGATGCAGACCCTTACCCATTACTGCTCAAGTTGACATCAATGGTGCCATCGCCAGTACAGACTTCCAGACCATTTGAAACTTAGAAGATCACTAAGTAAACACAAAAAAGAGATGGTGTCATCACAGGCATAGGCTTGCCAAGATAGGACATGTATTCATTGGCCACATGGAGCCAAGGGGGAGATAGGACAGCCATGAGTTCCCCACCCAACTCTGCAGATACGGCTCAGCATAGTTTTCCTTTTTCAAAGGTGGAAAGAAAGAGAGAAGCAGAGGGATAGGTCACCCCCTTTGTATATCCACTGACTTTTGACTCAGCAGATGGAATTCTTCATCATCACCCATTGCATGTCTCTCAGTGATGGACAGAAATATATGGATGGAAACAGGATCCCCAAAAGTTCTCACTGTCCACTGATAGCAGGAGAAGAATATCTGGACATGCTCTATATTACCCACCAGGAAGAGCACATCTAACTTTGCTCCATCACCTGTTACCTTAACTTGTGGAGTCCCAGTACAATTCGGTCTGTACCAAAGTCAATGAAACCCTAGATCTGCCAAGATAAATCTCGAACAAGCTAAGATGTTTTCTCAAATATGTGCCATGTCTGCACAGCTCCAAAATGAGTCAGTTCAAGGAAAAAAATCAGTCTAATTAGTTACCTGGCTTTGCATAGACAAAACCCAGTTTTGTGATTTAACTTACTCATTTTTTCAATCATTTATTTGGGTTGTCTTCCAAGTCCATGAGATTAAAATCACAAAGTCATTTCTTTATCACTTTCTTCTATCTCCTTCTTCCTGATATCATATAATGTCAACATACCAAAATCCTATAGTTTCATTGTGCAAAAATCTTCTACCTATATCGTGTAGTCTTAGAGGACTGCCTGAGGGCCAGAAAGGTTAAGAGACTTGCCCATTGTCAAACAGTCAGTAAGTGGCAGAGGTGAAATTAGAACCTAGAGTTTTCCTAGTGACTATGCCAAACTGCTGGAATGTCATGTAAACACATCCACCTTTTAAAAAATGTTCTAGCAACTTGAAACATGACTTTAAATTTTTTGATTAAATTTAGACTTTAAATTTCATTTTAAGTTTTAATTAAATCCTAGGGGTAGATGTTCTCTTACTGAGAGGATAGGCATCTTCTCTAATAGTGTCACTTTTGAAAATGAGCTTTTCCAATGATCCCTGGGCCAAGGCTTCCTGGATGGAAGCTCTTTTGCCTTTTGGCACATTTTGAAACATTGTCATAATCTGAGCCAACCCTTCTGTAAGAGTGAAAAAAATTAAAAGGAAAACTTCCAGTTTTAATTTTCTTCACTTGGAAAGAAATTTTGAATTAATCATAGGCTCATTTATTTACTTGAATTTCTTTTTCTTTCAAATAGGAAAAATCCAGAGAAACTTAGGAAGATTTAGATGAAATGTTAAGAATCAGAGTAATTAGAACTAAGACAGTAATTTGCCAGAAGACTACAATAATGTAAAGGCAAACAATGAACAAGGACACCAGAACTTTGAACTAAGCAATGACCATGTTTGACTCCTAAGTACTAAGATGAGACGACCCTCCCTCCTTTCCACACAGTGTTCTCAGACTCTAGGACTGTGCAGTGGAAGATGTATAGTTTGTTTTGCTTATTTATTTCTTTGTTAGGAAGGATGATTGTGTGTGTGTGTGTGTGTGTGTGTGTGTGTGTGTGTGTGTGACAGAGAGCTGGTGTTATTCCTGACATCAAGATGGTTTAGTGGTTAGAGTGCTGGACCTGGAATCACAAAGACCTGATTCACCATATTCTGCTGCAGACACTAGCTGTGTGGGCTTGACATGTCTTCACCTCTTTCAGCCTCAGTTTCTCATCTGTAAAATGGAGATACTTCCTTTACAGGACTGTTGTGAGGATCAAATGAGATCATATTTGTAAAAGGCTTTGCAGAATTTAAAACATGTTGCAAACTTTAAACCACTTAAATGCCAGCTATTATTACTGGAAAGTGACAACAATGTTAAAAAAAATGTGAAATACTTATTTTTAAAATTTCTTAAATGCAGTTTCATGCACAGTTCTCTCTGTTCTCCTGAAGTATGCAAGTGCTCATGGTTAACTGATGTTTTTTAGGTTCAAAAAAAATTTTTTTTAATGGAGAAAATTAAAAACAAAATGTTTTTTCTTGAGGCATGTTAATTCCATAGAAAAGGAAAACAGCCCAGCTCCCAACATGAAAAAGGAGTAAATGTGGCTGTTTTGGCTGAGAGAGAGAAATGACATCTCTGTCCTCTCAGAGGCTATTTGCAGCAAGCCTATTCAAGAAGAGGGGGAGTAGAGAATAGTGCTGATGTTAATGTTTCAACCCATCCTTAATGAGAGACATGATTATTTCTCTCTCATATTAATAATCAATTATTAAATTAGGATTTTTTCAGAAGCCTGAAGGTTGTTCAATCTCTGAAGGACATTGCTGATTGGATTAACTTTCTTAACAGTTTCGTTCAGACCTCACCCAGGTGGGGAAGTGTGTTCTACTCTGGTCTGGCTGGAGGTAAATTCTTTGATTAAATTGCCCAAGGCTGGGGGTGATTTGGAAGTAAATGACATGATCAAAGTCATGTCCCCTAGCCCATCATTAGAATAGGTCCACCTCTCATTATAATATTCATTTTCTCTCATTACTTGTTAATCAATTACCACCCTCAGGAGCACCCACCCTTCCAAAGGCATATGAGCATTGAATGGGTTCCATGAGGGGTTTTTGGCAATTGAGAGTGTCATTGACCCTTTTATTAATAATATACCAGCATTATTAATGAAACAATTAATTACCCAGAAACTATGTCATATTAAGATGCTGCAAAGAATTAAGATGCATCAGAGAAGGAAAGTAAGGGGATCTGGGTGGGACCTTAAGCTGCAGGGATTGCTGGCTAAGTTCTTTCCTGCGGGTGTTCTTGTGTTCTGCTGGAAATCCTTTCCTGTGGAATGGTAAACCAAACAGGGTGTGCACCAGGGTGTGTATTCCCTGGTGTGCCTTTAGCTGCCTCTGCAGTTTGCTGATCATCCTGGCACAGCACATGTAACATCACCAGAGAACTGGCCATATAAAAGCTAAAAAAGCTAAGCACTTACCACAGGCTCAGCCTCACTGTTCCTGAGCTGACGTATCTGAAGTCATTCCTTCTTTAGGCAATGTCAGAAATCAGGGAACTCTGAAAAGGTAAGGGTAACAATATCCCTTCTGGTAATGTTAATAAAGCCCCTTAAGGTTCGTAGGTGAAGTAAAAGAAATTCCTTCCCATCTCAGACCACTAATCTCTAATTCTATTTCAACTACTTGACCAGGCATTCTGCAAAGCTTCTATAAATAGAGTAGGCATATGAGGGACCATGCAACTTCATTTCATGGAGAACAGAGTGGTTTCTGACATAACCATATCATCTAGCAAGAAGGCACCATCTGAGATTATGTCTACACCAAGCCTTTGGAGGGGATATCTTAACATTCCTCAGTAAGAGGAAATTGTGAATTTTGCAGTTTTTGGCTATGTGAAGGAAGCTGAGTAAGAAACAACACGGTTTAGTGGAAAGTTTTCAAGTAGCATTTATTAAGCACCAACTACATGTTAGGCACTACTACATCCCCAGCACTGGGGATAAAAAAAAAAAAGCAAAAATAGTCCCTGCTCTCAAAGAGGTCACAGTCTAATGGGGAAAAATATGCAAACAACTATGTACAAGCAAACTATGTATAGGCTGAAGTGGAGGGAAGGCACCAAAGCATTGACAGGGACTTGGAAAGGCTTCTTACAAAAAGTAGAATTTTAGCAGAGACTTGAAGGAAGTCAGAGAAATGGGGAAGGTGAACATTCCAGGCACAGGGGGGGATAGTCAATAAAAGAGATGGAGGATGAGAAGGTGATTGTGTGAGAAGTAGCAAATAAGCCAGTGTCACTAGACCATAGAGTTCTTGGGGGTGAAGGGAAAGAGACTGAGATATAGAAAGAGCAGACAGCTAGGAAGGATCCAGGTTATGAAAGGCTTTAAAAGCCAAACAGAGGATTTTATATTTGATCCTATAAGTAATAAAGAGCCACTAGAATTTATTGAATAGGGGATGACCAAGTTCAAATCTTGGCCTTCTCATTTAATAGCTATCTCACTATGTGCAATTCCGTGAATCTCAGTTTCTGCCTCTGAAAAATGAAGCATGGGGCTAACCCAAATTCTCTTGTAAGAGAGATTATTATTAAAAACTATTATTCTATGATACTTTCACTATTTGTCTCAGAAAGTTGTTACGAGAAAAGTGCCATCATCATCATCATCATGCCATTATTTATTTGTTTGTTTTGAGATGTTATGACACTAAATGGAATTTCCAAGCCAGAATATATCTACTTCTTTCCCTATTTGGAAAAAGTGCAAAAAGTATCAGTTATCTCAATTTAATTCAATTCTAATTCAACAATTATGAATCAAGTCTTACTCTGTGCAGTTCACTGTGCTAGGAGGAACTGGTGGTATAAAGATGCAAAAGAATGCATCTCCCTGCCCTCAAAGAGCTTCTAATCTAATAAAGTGGAATATGACATTATACAAGGAAGTTTAATTCAGGGAAGAGTAGAAAAGGAGGCAAAGACGCTACCCAGACAGGTAATATAAGCAAATTAAAGGTGGGAGGGAATGCTTGAGACCATCACTTAATCAATAATCAATTACTAAGTGTTTATTAAGGGCTAAACACTGTGTGAGGTCCTGGGGATATAAATGCAAAGATGGAAACAATTCTTTAATATAAATAGCTTATATTATATTGGGAGACAACATGAACACATATAAGTGTACAAAATGTTGCTTGCTCTTCTTTTTGAAGAGGACCAATGACATCTCAGAGTTATGTTTTGACTCTCAGTGAATTAGATTTAAGTGAGGCAGAGTTGCAAGAAGTCATCAGCCTCACTATGCCTTCCAGAGTCATCAAAGTCCAATGGCAAAGACAAAAGTAAGGACTACCGCTGATGGCCTGGGATGCAGTGGATAACCTTGGCGTCTTTGATGTCTGACCAAGCTGCCTTCATGGCTATTGGAACAGATCATTCTCATCCACCCATTCCACCAGGGGAAGCCTTCACATACTTGGGGGTAAACATATCCCTAACTCACTGACAAATTTGAGACCTGTCCATAACCCTCAACTTGGTTTGGCCCCTCTACCATGGTTTACTAGGGTGTGTCTATTGTGCGTGCAACAGCTTCTTGGAGCCACAGGTAAGACTTAGGTGAAAAGTGGTCACCAAAGCTGAATGAGCAGCTCAGCAAGAGCTCATCAAGCCCTTATCCCAGTGGTATTAGTCTTCCCTGAGCACCTCATACACTCCAAATATATACCTGTAGAAATAGATATGATTGAAAGCTGTCTAATACAAAGATACTGTTAGCCTATCTGTGGCAGGGATAGATAATTGATCTAGGATCTGGTTCTAGGAAGTCTGCAATTCCTATTTTTGTCTTCCTCTATTAGAATGTAAGTTCCTTGGCACTATTTCTTCCTACTTATATTTGTATTCTTGAAGCTTAGTACAGTGTCTGACACATAGTAAGCACTTAAAAATGCTTGTTGACTGATTGACTAGAAGACTCCCTTTTCTATTGCCTGGGGCCTTCTGGCTGACTTTTTGTGCAGTTTGTGGGATAGAAGAGTCCCTTATTGTAGTAATTAGGAGCTTCAGAATTTTGCTGGAGTAGGCACGTGGGAGCTGGGCAGTCTGCTTTCTATTCAGGCAGCTGTCTGATGTTATGGTTTTTGTATGAGTTGAGTTTGAGGTGTTAATGGGACATCCAGACAGAAATATCCAACAGGTAGTTGGAGATTTGTTAGAGATTAAAGCTGGATATGTAGATTATGGAATCAGGTATAGAAATGATCTTTGAATAGAAAAGATCACCTAGGAAAAGAACATAGAGAGAGAAGAGCACAGGGCTGAGGACAGAGCCCTGGCATATGCCCTTTATTAAGGGATGAGAGATGGATCATAATTCATCAAAAGAGACGAAGAAGGAGCAATAGGTTCAGTAGGAGAACCAAGAAAGAGCAGTCATAGAACTCAAGGGAAGAAGTATCTAGGAGAAGGAGGTGGTTGTGTCAAATGGCACAGAAAATTCAGGGGAGATGGAAATGGAGAAAAGGCCAGTGGATTGATTTATCAAGGAAGAAATCATTGATGAGCTTTGACAGAAGTTGCCATTGAGTGGTAGATATATGTAAATCAAATTGTAAGGGGCTGAGGAGAGTGGACAGTGAGCTTTGAACAAGGGGAGAGTAATAGGGTGATAACTTAAAGGGAATGCAGGGTCAAGGACAATTTTGTTTTAGGATAAGAAAGACTTGATGGATATAAATATTCACTGAGTCAATGGAATTAGAATGAATTTCTGTGGGAGTCTCACCAGAGAACCTGAACTTCTGACCTTTAAAGCTAGAATATGCCATCAGGGCAATGTCATGCACAAATTGGAAAACTGCAAAGTGACTTTGGCTTTCTGCGGTTGCGTTTTTCTTTCACACTGCCTACTTAATTTCCATCTTTTATTATATTTTTCACTGTTTGTTCTGAAATTGATGGGTTGCCTTGCATTTGTCTACCACTGCTTTTTTTGGAGAGGTGAGGAACTTAGAGTATTTGGGGAAATTTTTATCATCAGTTCTCCCAACATTTCACATCTCTATTTTACAAAAAGGGTGTGGAGTCTCAGCTATAAAGAGCAAGCAGGAAGGGTTAGTCATCTTTTGTAGCAAACTATTGTGTCGGGGCAGAGTTGAGTGATCATCAGAAGCCTATGATAGAAAAGACAGATCACAGCAGTAAAGACTGATGCATAAAGAATAACTATGTTAATGATAAAATTCAATCAACTGAAAGACTTTTCCTTGAGCAAATTTTTACTGCATTGTCATAAACAAAATTTTCATTTTATACTGAACCATAGAACTGAAGCAAGCTTTTGGAAAGTAGATTATTTTAATCACTGCAAGTTTCAAACATCCTCAGAGTCTGAGTACCAAGTCAGAAAATATAACTCTCTGAGGTTGGGTCTAACAAGAATCAACATAAAATCAATAGGTTTAGGCAGCTGTGGCTGTAAATCACCTTAAAATCTGATTTACAAATGTCTTGATGATAAGACCAGAGTATCACCCAAATTTCATCAAGAAAACACTAATCTCAATGCAACTCATGTAAGATGGTGTAATGCTAACAGAGACTAAAAACAGAACTTCTCAACTCTTAACTGGGAAGGGTAAATATAACATCCCGATCTTTTCAAAGAATGTATCAGTTGAGAGCTAAGGCCGTCATCATAATCCAGAGTCAAATTTGAGTTGTGAACAGGCAATTAACTGCTTAGCACTGAAGGAAAAAGTGGAAGCAGGGAGCAAATATGACAGCTTAAGGTGGAAGGAGGTTGAGATGTTACAGAGAGTGGGAAAAAGATGCAGGGGTTTCCTCTCGCAAATCTTACCATTGTGAGAACATCTGGGAATCGAAAGGGAGGAAAGAGATTAATTACAGTGCTGAGGGAAATAGGCAGACCATGGATGTATGAAGCAGGGGAGCCTACCTGGTTATTTAGTCAGAAGCTGAGTATATATCTGAGCTCAAGAGAATAAAAAGAGTGCTAGAGACAGAGAGGCTGGGAGCCACTATGGCCATGGCAACCTAATTTTTGCCTCCCATAAGCACATATGTGCATGGGGGGTGTGTTTCAGGCAGTGCTGTAGCAAGCAATCAATAAAATAAAGAAGCATTTAGTAAGTACTTTGGACAGTTCCAGACATTGTGCTAGATGGTAGAGATACAAAGACAAAATGAAACCAGTTCCTGCTCTCAGGGAGTTTACATTTTAACAATGGAAACAGTACATATATATATGTCTATTCATAATATATGTAAAAGAAATCTAGGTAGTTTTGAGAGAAAGGACAGGGGGAAGGGAAAGGAAATCAGGAAAGAAAGTCAGAAATAAACATTTATTAAGTGCCTACTATGTGCCAGGCACTTCACTAATTGCTGAGGTTACAAAGAAAGGTAGAGGACAGTTCCTTTCTTCAAGAAGCTCACAGTCTAATGGGGGACACAACACGAAGACAACTATGTACAAAGCAGACCCAGATGAGATAAAGTGGAGATAATGAACAGAGGGAAAGCACTAGCATTAACAGTGTAGAAGCCTGGAGTCAGGAAGACTCATCTTCATG
This sequence comes from Vombatus ursinus, assembly GCF_900497805.2. Classification (NCBI taxonomy): domain Eukaryota; kingdom Metazoa; phylum Chordata; class Mammalia; order Diprotodontia; family Vombatidae; genus Vombatus; species Vombatus ursinus. The sequence goes on along the minus strand of NW_020954590.1, from coordinate 51,822,067 downwards.
AGTTCAAAGCTGGCCTCAGACACTTACTAGCTGTGTGACCCTGAGCAAATCACTTAACCTTGTTTGCCTCAATTTCCTCATCTGTAAAATGAGCTGGAGAAGGAATGGCAAGCCACTCTAGTATCTTTGGCAAGAAAACCCAAATGGGGTCATGAAGACTTGGGCATGATGAAACAATGACTCAAAAAATGTGGCAAATACTGCGCTAAATGCTAATAATATAAACATTTTAATTGAGGGAAGCAATACATATAGGAGTGTTCAGTTGCAGGGTGGGTAGAAAGGCTTGGTGGTACATCAGCAGGGTTGATGGTAAGACCTAATGATCCTTACTGTACTGTTAAGAAGAGGAGATCCTGGTAGCATCTGGGTGGATGGGTCTTTGGAACGGAAAAATTAGAGGGTAATGGAGTCTCACACTGGTGTGCTATGCTTTCTTAGATAAGACCCTAATTTGCATAGTATTTGGCCAGCTATCATTTATAACCATCACCTATAGCAACCTTACCAACTCAAGATAGTTTCTCATTTCCTTTCTATTACTTACTGAAATACAGATATATGGATGCCCTATTTAGGAGTCCCTGCTCTCCTGGAAACAAATAGGGCATGTTTCCCCTGTGCTAGTCTCTAATTGGACAATTCCTAAAGAGACATGTAAAGTTAAGCAGCAGACCAAATCTGGAGAGGGATTCCAGACCCCAAAGGAGAGGAATTCCTTGCTTCACACAATCCTATACAAATATCCTAGCAATGAAAATTAGATTCAATTCAGCAAACATTTATGAAGTTACCTAGAGAGTTCCACCTTATAATAACCTTCCTCACCTGGGCAGTGTTAGAAGCATCTCTTGTGCTGACTTTTAAAGGCAGGCTGACAACTTACAATGAGGATGGCAAATAGTAAGAACCTGTTCAGTTGCATCACCTACTCCCTTGTCTCCCTCTATGCCACATATCTTTGCTGAGGGAACACAGATTTGCTTATGCCCAGTTTGTTCCCAAGACCTTCAAGACTTTTCCTAGTTTTCTGCTATGGTGAATTTACCAACAGATGAGACTGAAGTCCAAAATAGGTAAGGCAATAGTAAAAGCACATTTGGTTACTTCAAATAAATTAATGGTTACAATTACTTGTGTTTGTGTCTTATCCTCTGCTGGATTATACTTTCCATGAAGGCAGGGAGGTGTCTCCTCAAAATTTTTTATTTTTCTTGGTCCCCAGCCCAGGGTTTGGTGCACTATAGGTGATTGCTTGATAAATACTTGTGGAATTCCAAATTACATCTCCAGGTACAAATGAATTACAGTTATCCCTTCCACATCACAACTTTCCCCATTACAGTTTTGATATATCATGGGTTGGTGTAAGAAATTAAATGGGAATTTTTTGGAAATTTTGTAGAAGCTGGAGATGACATGCAAAGGCCAGCAGATGACACAGAAAAACTTTAGAAATTCAGAAATGTATAAAATGTGTGTATAGTATTAAATAATATTAACAAATTTTATCTTTTAACACCATAATAATTCAACTTCTTCTCTGGTATGAAGGGAGGGCCAAAAAGTTTTATTCAGATTTTCCAGATTGAGGGGTTCCTGTATCCCTAACCCCCATGATAGGGAAGGGATAACTACATCCCAAGATACTAAAGGCACTTACTGATGTAATTATAAAAGAGATTTTTGGGGTTTTTTTTTTGGTCATCTCTCCAGAAATTTTCTGTGCAGGTAGGGAGCAAAATCATCTCAAGAAGAAATCATTCTCAATAACATGGATACAAGTATATATATGTGGTCACTGGAACCATGGAAAGGAGGCTTGATTTGGAAATCATAGGAATTGTTAGTGGAGCCATAGAGCAGTGGAATGGTGATACTGATTTGATTCCTATCTGCAGAGCAAGAGATAGAAAGCAGAGGATACTGGGGGCCAGAGGAACATACACTGTGACAGGTAGATAGCCAGATGGCCTTGCTGGGTAGACTTACATGTGAGGGATTGTCTGATGTTGGCTAGGTGCCATGTGGAAGTTGTGGCAAGATGGGGCAGGGACAAGATATTAGGAAGTAACCGGAGCTTACGCTCCCAAGGCAGGGGGCTGTGCCATGTGGAGTTGTGGTGAACTGGGATAGGAACAGGATACGGGGAAGTAACCAGAGCTCACGCTCCCGAGGCAGGGGGCTGTGCCACGTGGGAGTGGGACGGCAGAGAACGAACTCCCTTTGTCTAGTCCTCTCCCTAGGTGCAGCGCTAACCCCAGACATCTCCTTCCGGTATCCAGGCCTAGCTTCCTTTGTCACATCCTCTCCCTTGGTGCAGCACTAACCCCAGACGCCTCCTTCCGGTATCTGGGCCTAGCTTCCTTTGTCACGTCCTCTCCCTTGGTGCAGTGCTAACCCCAGACATCCCCTTCCGGTATATGATCCTACAATCAATCTAGTAGGTGGGCTGAGGAGGAGGGGCTAGGAAGGTATGTAAGGGATGGTAGGGGTTGGAGCTTGCTCTCTTGCTCCTGCTCTCTTGCTCCTGCTCTTGCTTTCCTGCTTGGCCTTGCTGTGATGGCCTCTGAATAAAGTTCGAGTGCTTGCACCTCCCAATCGGTTCATCTCTATGTTTATCCGGGTGGGCTCCGAAGACTGGTAAGTATGACCCTGGCAGCCTGCTCCTGTTAGGAGGAGAGTGCATGGCCCGACCGGCACAAGTGGCGCCCAATGTGGGGCTCGAGGAAATAGGCCAGGGGCCCCGCTGATCAGCTGGTCTGGTCGTGGGAAGAGAGACGAGACCCGTAGCCAACAGGGTGAGGGAAGGAAGATGGGACAGATGCTTGTTAAGGTCCCAGAGCGGGAGGTGCTAGGGAAAGAAGTATATAAAATAGTGAAAGAAGCAGAAATCAGTGGTGAGGAAGAATCAGGGAGTGAGGCAGAGGATACTGGAAACAGGAAATGGGAGAATAAGTGAGGGAAAAGAAAGGAAGAGCGTAGCAAGGAAAGCTCCACCTATCACGCGGAGGGGTGGCTCCCTCCTCCAGACTTCCCTATTGAGGAGAACGTCCTGTCTGCTCCTCCAGCTCCCTCTTATGGGGCCATGGGGGATACCCCAACCAGGCTAGGACAAATGCTCCAGAAGGCAGTGGCAGACGGAGACATGGATGCCAAGGCATGGCTAGATGCCTGCCCAGTGTTTGAATCCAACGGAGGGAGGACCTGGGCCCCTCTAGAATGGAAGAAATTTAAGGAGTTAAAAGGCAGTAAGTACTTATGGAGTTGAATCCCCCTATGTCAGGGAATTGATGGTCCTCCTGGCCGATAGTCAGGTACTGACCCTGAATGACTGGAAAACCATTGCTAAGGTATGCCTTAAGCCAGGAGAAACCCTGCAATGGATGACTCTGTTTGCAGATATCGCAAAGAGCTTTGTTAGAGATATGCAGAGTCGCACTCCCCAAGATGACTTTCATAAGATAGTGGGGGCAGGGAAATATGAGAAAAATGAAGATCAGATGCGATATGACATGACAGTGTATGCAGCTGTCTCCCAATGTGCCTTACGGGCTTTTAGTAGGATTCAGGCATTGGGGAAACAAAGGCCCTCCATGACCCAGATTAAACAAGGTCCTGATGAACCCTTCCCAGATTTTGTGGCCCACCTACAGGTGGCTGTTGAGAGATCTGTGGGCAGGGGAGAAGCCGCTGGCCTCCTTATACAGAGGCTGGCACAGGACAATGCCAATACAAATTGCCAGAAGGCTATGCTTACATTAGATAATGACGCTGGCCTAGAGGAGATGATAAAGAGATGTGAACATGTCGGGTCCAGTGCCTTTCAAATGGACGCCCTCGCGGTGGCCATTTGGAAAGGGCTATCAGAAGTGCTGAAAACAAAAGAGACTAAATTGTGTTATCAATGCGGCAAAGCCGGTCATTTCAAGGCGCGATGTCGCCAGAAACCCGGTGGAGCCCGCCTCAAAGTAATTTGTTACAATTGTAACAAATCCGGCCATTATGCTAAGGAGTGCCGCAAGCCAAAGTTGGGAAACAGGGCAAGGGGCCCCTCGAGGGCCCCTCAACAAGCTTACCAGATAGAAGCTCAACCACCTCAGAATACGCCTTCGGGGCTGCATCAGGAATATCTCCGACCTCTACACAGTGGTTCGGACTTCCCCTTCACAGCAAAGGAAATTTCCAAATCGACCCCGAAGATACAACCATAGTGCCAGTGACTAGGCTTGATTCTGCCCTCCAAGCAGCCCTCGTGGTGGGCCTTTCATTATATACCCCCGTTATTGTCCACACCACGGTTATTGCTCACCAACCCCAGCAACAGATTATAGTAACTAACCCACATGACTCGGCAGCTTACATACACAAAGGGGAGGTAGTGGCTCAAGCCCTCCCCCTGTTGGATGGGCACAATAATGATATTAATTGGGTACAACATATAGAACACAGTAAGCCATGGGCAACTATCCAAATTAAGGGGCGATCCTTCAAGGGATTATTAGACACAGGAGCTGATCGTTCTGTCATCTCATAACTATTTTGGCCCCCATCTTGGCCAGTCCAAACGGATGCCACAATGGCCAACGGGGTCGGAGGGGTGCAACAAGAGTGGGTATCAGCAGAGGATCTGCCCTGGCAATTCGCGGATAAGCAAGGGACCATCTGACCCCTAGTGGTTGCTGGTTTGAGATACAATTTATGGGGAAGGGATATTTTGAAGGCTTGTGGTGCATCTGTTTATATACCACCCCCGCAGGATTTTTAATTGGGGCCGTTGGGCAACAGCAAAAATTTTCTTGTATCAGACCCACTCCTCTAACATGGAGATCTAATAACCCAGTCTGGGTACCCCAATGGCCCCTCCCTACAGAGAAAGCCCAGGCTTTACGTGATATAGTGCAGCACCAGTTACAGGTGGGGCACATTGAGCCCACGTCCAGCCCCTGGAACAGCCCAGTGTTTGTAATAAAAAAGAAATCAGGGAAATTTCGAATGTTAATAGATCTCAGGGCAGTTAACGCCACCCTAGAGCCCATGGGAACCCTACAGCCTGGCCTCCCCTCCCCTAATTTAGTGCCTTCTGGATGGTCTGTGACAATCATAGACATCCAAGACTGTTTTTTCTCTATCCCATTATCCCCAGAAGATAGAAAGAGATTTGCCTTTACCATACCCACTACCAATAATGCAGGGCCAGGTTTAAGATATCAGTGGAAGGTCCTGCCCCAAGGAATGTGCTGCAGCCCCACCTTATGCCAGGCTTATGTGGGGAGAGTGCTGGACCCTATCAGGGACAAATGGCCTAAAGTCACTATACTTCATTATATGGATGATATTTTATTGGCCACTAGCACTAATGAGACATTAGCAAGATTGGTAAAAGAAACCGTCTCTGCTTTTACTCATTATGGTCTGGTGGTGGCCCCTGATAAGGTCCAACAAAACTACCCACTCACATACCTGGGCCTTCATATGGAGGCTGTTTCTATTATCAATCAAATTCCTGAACTAGGGTTTGATAAGATAACCACCTTGAATCACTTCCAAAAGTTAGTGGGACAGATCCAATGGCTCCGGGCCTGCACGCCCATTCCTCCTGCCGTGATGCAGCCCTTGTATGATATCTTAAAAGGAAATTCAGATTTAAACTCCCCTCGGGCATGGACTCCTGCTGCTAAGGCGGCAGTGTCCCAAATACTCTCACTTGCTGCCCAGGCCCAGACCGCCAGATGGGACCCCAAAGGTACAATAGAGGTCTCCTTGGTCAATCAACAGAGCCCTTTTTGTGTTATACACCAAGGTCCCAAATTATTAGAATTTGTATATGCAAAGAAGGCTCACAAGGTGCTGCCAAATTATTATGAGATGTTAGGGGAACTAGCCTTAGCTGCAGTACAAAGGGCTGTCCACTTGTCTGGGCAGCGACCTTTACTTTACTCGCTTTTGAACCTGGACAGCGAGAAGCCATTATGCAAACCTATTGGTCTTGGGCACATTGTTCCCAATGGGCTGAGGTGAGTCCCCATTCCTCCTGCCTGCTCCTCCCCATGCTAGAGCAAATAACTTTAGTACCCCCTCAATGAAAGGTTATGGGAGAACCTGTTCAAGGCCCAAATGTTTTCACTGATGCTACAAAAAAACCGAAAGGCCTCTATTTATCATGAAGCCTCCAAGGAAATAACAGTATTAGAAACCCCCTATGACTCTACCCAGAAAAATGAGCTCTTTGCCATCCTCCATGCTTGCTCCATGTTTATTCTCATCAGTCCACCTCAGGAGGCATTTTTGAGGGCAATGATGTAGCGGATTGTGCTTTACAGTGCTCCCTACTGCCAGTCCTCACCCCTCCTGAACAAGCCCATGATTTTTTTGCACCTACCAGCGAGCTCCCTGAGACGCCTGTATGGTTTAACTCATGAACAGGCTCAACAAATTGTGAGGCGATGCGTGCGCTGTGTTCCTTTCCTCCCCCCTCCACCTAGAAAGGGGATTAACCCACGCGGTCTTTTTCCCAATGACTTGTGGCAAATGGATGTCACTCACCTTGGCCGTGTTGCTATCCATGTCTGCATTGATACCTTTTCCAAATTTATGATGGCCACTGTATCCAGTAAGGAGAACACCCCATCAGTTATTAAGCATCTGTACCATTGCTTCACCTCTGTGGGGATCCCTCACGTCATTAAAACTGACAACGGGCCTGCCTATTTATCTACACAAATGACTGCCTTCTTTACATCCTTTGGCATTAAGCATGTTACAGGGATCCCCTATAACCCCACAGGTCAGGCTATTGTTGAGCGAGCCCATCGTACTTTGAAAGCCACCCTCAGTAAACAAAAAGGGGGAGTAGGAGGTCGGGGCTCCGGGCAATGGCCTACCCAAGCAGACATGGATAAAGCTTTATATACATACAATTTTCTCTGTCTAGATAGAGGCACGGGCCTATCCCCTAGCATGCTACAGCTAATAACACCACCCACTTGTAATTCAACTGGCCCCTTAAAAACAACACTACATGCACCATCCCTTAACCAGAAAGTCCTCTGGAAGGACGATGAGGGAAACTGGCAAGGCCCATCCTTAGTGTTGTGGAGAGGACCGGGGTATTTATGTCTTACACATCCTGATGGCCGGAGCCTCTGGGTACCAGAAAGAAGAACAAAACGAGTTGAAGAAGCCCCGGGAGAGACAACAAGGATGAGAGAAGAAACACAGTCAACAGAAAATTCAGAGAGAGCAGAAGGAAAAGACAGTTAGGATGATTAAACTGAGTACACTGTTTTCACTTTTTTGTGCGATCGGGACTTTGCCACAGGTTGCGTCAGCTCCAGTGCCCTGGGCACCCCTGTCAATTATCGTCGACACAACAGAGAATGGCTGGGGGCACTTGCGTTGGTGGCATCCATCTTCTAGGAGTTCCAGATACAGGACTTATATAGTGGACAGCAATTGCTTGCCTCACAAATAGAGGAGCTAGCCAATAAATTCGCCCACGCCCTCCAAGTGCAGGCTGATATTGATCAGCAGCTGGAGGAGCAGATTCATAAAATAGCATTGGCTCTAGGACATTGGGAATGAACTTATGTGGCTGGAATTGAGACAGCAGTTGCCATGCGATTGCCAATATCGATCCATTTGTGTAACACCCTTAAACCATAACGCCACTTGCGACACCCTTTCACAAAGCATAAATGACACTCTCCCTTTCTTTTCTATTTGGTGTAATGATACCCGTACCCTTTCCCAGATCCAAGCTACAAATCTTTCCTCTGAACTCCAGGCTTTTCGGGTGTTAATTAGACTGTCCCGGAACATATCTGACACTTGGCACCAGCACTAGACTGATGATATTGTTCATCACCTTAGCGATTGGATTAAGCATACCTCTTTCCCCATTTCCTCCCTTATAACCCATTGGGCATTTATAGCTCTTTTTGCATTTATACTGTTATTGTTACTACCCACTATATTAGGGTGTTTCCTTAGGATTCTTAGAGGTTCATTAGAGGCACTCAAAACCAAGGCCCTAGTCTTGAGACCCCGTCTCTGCCCCCTTGATTAAACAAAAAGGGGGAATTGTGAGGGATTGTCTGATGTTGGCTAGGTGCCACGTGGGGGTTGTGGCAAGATGGGTCAGGGGCAAGATATTAGGAAGTAACTGGAGCTTACGCTCCCAAGGCAGGGGCTGTGCCATGTGGAGTTGTGGTGAACTGGGATAGGAACTGGATATGGGGAAGTAGCTGGAGCATGTGCTCCTGAGGCAGGGGGCTGTGCCATGTGGGAGTGGGATGGCAGAGAATGAGCTTCCTTTGTCACGTCCTCTCCCTTGGTGCAGTGCTAACCCCAGACATCCCCTTCTGGTATCTGATCCTACAATCAATCTAGTAGGCGGGCTGAGGAGGAGGGGCTAGGAAGGTATGTAAGGGGCGGTAGGGGTCGGAGCTCGCTCTCTTGCTCTTGCTCCTGCTCTTGCTTTCCTACTTGGCCTTGCTGTGATGGCCTCTGAATAAAGTTCAAGTGCTTGCACCTCCCAATCGGCTCGTCTCTATGTTTATCCGGGTGGGCTCCAAAGACTGGTAAGTATGACCCTGGCAGCCTGCTCCTGTTAGAAGGAGAGTGAACGGCGTGACCGGCACACTTACAACCATGGGATTATTCTTGACTCTTCACTCATGCTTACCACACATATCTCATTGGTTGCCAAGTCAACCTGGAGATCTGGAAAAATGGTGGTACCTTACACAGAAATAGAGAAGTTTAGAGGAAGGTTAGGTTGGGAGTGAGGCGGGAGTGAGATATTCTGTATATCTCTTAGAGGATGTCCAATTTGAAATGTCTAATAGGCAATTGGTGATTTGGGACTGAAGCTCAGGGGAGAGACTGAGGCTGGATATATATAGATCTGGGAGTCATCCAAATAGAGATGATAATTGAATGCATGGGAGCAGAGGAGGTCACTCAGAGAGAGCCTAGAGAAAGAAGGATAGAGGATCCAGGACAGAATATTGAGGAACACTCACATTTAGGAGGTGTGATGTGGATGAGGAACCAAGAAAAGAAAGTTGACAAGTTGAAGAAGAATGAGAAAAAAAATCAGTGTCACTAAAGTCCAAAAAAAAGTGAATACCCAGGAGGAGACATTGGTCAGCAGTGTTAAATGAAGCAAAGAGCTCAAGAGGGATGAATACTGAGAAACAAACATCATATTTGGCAATTAAGAGATTATTGATAACTTCAGTGTGATGTGGTTGGAAGCCTAATTGCAAAGAGATTAGGAATGAGTTGAGAAGAAAGAAAGTAGAGGCAGCCAGTGTAGATAATTTTTTTTTCTAGGAGTTTGACTGAAAAAGGGAGGAGAGACATAGGACTATAAATCAAGGGTATGGTTGGATCTAGGGAAGACAAAAGGGGATGTTATCATGGGTACATGTATCTAAGTTGGCCTTGGTAATGAGAAGAACTATAATCTCATTGTGAGAGCTTAGAGGAAAGGACTAGAGAGTGGGAGATGATGTCAAGGGGTTTTGAAAAGGGAAGGGGGTGGAGCCAAGATGGTGGAGTAAAAGCACTGACTTGCTTGACCTCTCCCCCAAACCCCTCCAAATACCTGTAAAAAATGGCTCTAAACAAATTCTAGAGCAGCAGAATCCACAAAAAGACAGAGTGAAACAAATTTCCAGCTCAAGACAAGCTAGATGGTTGATTGGAAAGGTCTATTGCACTTGGTTGAGAGGAGTGCAGTTCAGTATGGGCCTCACAGGTAAAGACCAGGCCTTAGGGGACTGCATCATGGTCAGCTGTGGCAGTTTCCAGAATTCTCAACCCACAGATGCCAAAGACAACTCAGAAGGTCAGTAGGAAAGGTCTGTTGGACCTTGGTGAGAGAGGAGCTCTGTCCAAACCCAGTCCTGGTGCAGTCCCAGGGAGGTGGCTGCTTCTGGAGGTCTCAGCCCACAGACTGAGGGTGAATCAGGTGGCTGATCAGAGGGGCATTGCAGGGATCTCTTTGCTAGTGCTGAGGCAGGAATCTCTGTCTTTGCCCGTGCTTAGATCTGAGTCACAGTTCTGAGGGGCGGTCCTGGGGCGAGGAGTAGTGCTGGCATGGTGGAGCTTGCGGTGGCAGTGGAGAGAGAATCCTCCTCACAGTTCCAAGGTAGAAAAGAGTGCTTGTGGTCAATCATAGACCACAGTCCAGGCCAGGAAAAGAGTAAACACCTTGCCTTTGATCAGACCACGTTGGAAGAACTGCAAATTTACAGGTCCCTATAGAAGTATCTCTGAAAACAGCTGCACAAAACCCCTGAAGTTTGGGACAGTACATTCTCCACCCTGGAAGCAGACTCCTACCTTAACAAAGAGTTTAAAACTCAAACAATTGGCTGGCAACATAAGCAAACTGTTCAAAAAAAAAGTCAGGCCATAGAATCTTACTTTGGTGACAAAGAAGATCAAAACATACGACCAGAAGAAGAAGACAACAAAGTCAAAGCTCCTACATCCAAAGCCCCCAAGAAAATTATGAATCGGTCCCAGGCCATGGAACAGGTCAAAAAAGATTTTGAGAAGCAAGTAAGAGAAGTAGAGGAAAAACTGGGAAGAAAAATGAGAGTGATGCAAGAAAATCATGAAAAACAAGTCAACAGTTTGCTAAAGAAGATGCAAAAAAAATTGAAGAAAATAACACCTTAAAAAATAGATTAACCCAAATGGCAACAACAAAAAAAAAAAGCCAATGAAGAGAAGAATGCTTTAAAAAACAGAATTGGCCAAATGGAAAAGGAAGTCCAAAAGTTCACTGAAGAAAATACTCCCTTAAAAAATAGAATGGAGCAAATGGAAGCTAGTGAGTTTATGAGAAATCTAGAAATTGTTAAAACAAAATCAAAAGAATGAAAAAATAGAGGACAATGTGAAATATCTCATTGGAAAAACAATTGACCTGGAAAATAGATCCAGGAGAGATAGTCTAAAAATTATTGGACTACCTGAAAGCCATGATCAATAAAAAGAACCAGAGGGCAAAATAGAAATTGAAAGAATCCACCAATCACCTCCTAAAAGAGATCCCCAGAGGAAAACCCCTAGAAATATTATAGCCAAATTACAGTTCTCAGGTCAAGGAGAAAATATTGCAAGCAGCCAGAAACAATTCAAGTATTGTGGAAACACAATAAGGATAACACAAGATTTAGCAGCTTCTACATTAAGGGACTGGAGGGCTTAGAATATGATATTCTGGAGGGCAAAGGAGATAGGATTACTACCAAGAATCACCTACCCAGCAAAACTGAGTATAATTTTTCAGGAGAAAAAATGAATATTCAGTGAAATAAAGGACTTTCAAGCATTCTTAATGAAAAGATCGGAGGTGAGTAGAAAACTTAACTTTCAAATACAAGACTCAAGAGAAGCATTAAAAGGTAAACAGGAAAGAGAAATAATAGGGGACTTATTAGAGTTGAGTTGTTTATATTCCTACATGGAAAGATGATATTTGTAACTCATGAGACCTTTGTCAGTTTTAGGGTAGTTGGAGGGAAAAAATTATAAGTATGTATATCTATCTATCTATCTAAATATATATATAAACATATATATATAGAGAGAGAGAGAGAGAGAGAGAGAGACAGACAGACAGACAGAGAGAGAGAGAGAGCACACAGGGTGAGTTGAAGATGAAGGGATGATATCTGGAGAATAAAATTAAGGGGTGACAGGATTATACTGGAAGAAGGAGAAAGAGAGAAGTAGAATGGGGTAAATTATCTCACATAAAACAGAAGAGAAAAAGCTTTTACAGTGGAGGGGAAGTGGGGGAAGGTGAGAGAGAATGAGTGAATCTTATTCTTACCAGATTTGGCTTAAGGAGGGAATAACATACACACTCAATTGGGTATGGAAATTTGTCTTACCCTACAGGAAAATAAGAGGGAAGGGGATGGGGGGGAATGATAAAGGGGAGGGCAGATTGGGGGAGGGGGTAATCAGAAGCAAACACTTTTGAGGAGGGACAAGGTCAAAGGAGAGAATAGAATAAATGGGGGGTGGGATAGGATGAAGGGAAATACAGTTAGTTTTTCACAATATGACTATTATGGAAGTGTTTTGCATGACTACACACGTATAACCTGTATCAAGCTGCTTGCCTTTTCAAGAGGGTGGATGGGGAGGGAAGAATTGAGAAAATTTGGAACCGAAAGTTTTAAAAACAAATGTTAAAAATTGTTTTCATGTGCAACTGGGAAATAAGATATACAGGCAATGGGGTATAGAAATCTGTCCTGCCTTACAGGAAAATAGAAGGGGAAGGGGATAAGAGAAGGTGGGAGTGGAGAGATAGAAGGGAGGGCAGATTAGGGGAAAGGGTATTCAGAATGTATGCTGTCTTGGGGTAGGGGGAGGGACAAGATGGGGAGAAAATTTGGAACTCAAAATCTTTGTAGAAGTGAATGTTGAAAACTAAAAATAAATATTTAAATAAAAAAAGACTAAAAGCAAAAAGAAAAAGGAAGAAGAGGGAGCTTGTAGAGAATGGCCTCAATGTTCTGAATAAAGAGGTAAGATCTTCAGGAACTTAATAAATGCTTATTGATTGACTATTTTCATGGCTTCCTAAGCATACAGCTTACAGTGAGGGTCCTGGCCTTTCTCTTTGCCAGCAGTTATGCTGCTATAAGTTTGGGGTGCCATTTTTATGTATATCATCTGAATATCACTTGAGATGGTTATTATTTATTCTACTCTGCAACATAAATAGAGGTGCTGCCAGCTAGAACAGAGTGTGTTGCCAGATGTGTCCCACGATCTCATTTGTCCTGTAATTCTATCTTGATTCCTTTTAGACAGTAAACACTCCACTTGTCATCACCCTGCTTACAGGATAGGACAGGCTCCTCTGACCAGGGATTTCCCAATGTTTGTTTTAAGGGGGAGGCCTTAGATTCATGCTAATGTACCCAGCAAGCTTCCTGTTCTGCCAAGCTTCCAGTACCACTGATTTTCTTTCTTCCTCTTGACTGAACTGCCTCTAGTATCTTGGCGTTGCTACAGGTCTCAGGGGACAAAATCTGGGAGCTCCTTTTTTTTTTTAAACAAATCTCAAGTACCTGAGATAATCTCATGTCTATGTGATTTCACAAGAACTGCTAATATTCCAGGGCAGCTAGGTGCCCTTTCCTTCTCCAGTTCATTTTATAGAAGAGGAAGCTGAGGGAAACAGGGTTTAGTGATTTGCCCAGGGTCACACAGCTGGATTTGAACTTAGGTCTTCCTGACTCCAGGCATGGCACTCTATAGGCGCTACCTAGCTGTCCTTCACCAATGGTAGTGTTCAAGAAATCAGCTTTTTGTGAATGAGAGCTGTTTGAGATCACTGAAACCATTGGGCAATTTTCCACATTACCAGTCTACTCTTCTTCCTTAGTTCTGGGACCTGATCATTATCTATTAGCAGGAACTAAAATTAAACACACACACACACACACACACACACACACACACACACACACGTACAACAAAAAATTTTAGAGTTGTAAAGGATCTCAATGGCTATCTAGTCCAACCTAAACCCAAAAAAGACTTAAATTGTAACACATGTACGTGTACATACGAAAAATTCAAGATAGTTTCTGGGTAATTAATAATTTTATTATGACTGGCAAATAATTAATAAAAAGATGGTCATTTGACTTTCTCTTGTAAACCAAAGACCTCTCAATGCTGATATTTCCTTGGAAGAGTGGGTATTCCTAACAGGTGGAAATCAACTCTGATTGGTTAACAATCAATGAGGGGGTATACATATTAATGAGGAGGTGGGCAAAAAGTCTTCAGTTCCTCCCGCAAAGAGCATAACCTAATCATAAGACCCAGCTGCTTTCAGCAATCTGGGAAAAGAATCCATCTCTATGCAGACCTCACTGGTTGGTTTTCCCCTTGATAAGCTAGGTCACCCTAAATTCTAATGGAAGGTTCCAAGGACAGACAGCAGCTTATTTCCTAAGGGCAAGATCTGGCTTAGAGTGGATTCTGTTTGTAAGGTCTCCTAGTCGGGTGGCGTCCCACCCAAGAGAGAAAAGCATGTACCCCAAGGATTTGGGCAATCTCATCTATCAGCAATGTCCTTCAGAGGCTGGCTGAGTACCCTACAGGGGCCAAGTTTAGAGTGAGAAAATAGAAAAGGGAAAATCTTAATCTCAATTAACAATTGATTATTAATATGAGAGGGAAATAATCATTTTTCTCACCTGACAAGGGTTTATTAAGGCTCTACTTGAAGACCTTAGAAGAGGGAAAGCTGACCAGCTCTGTGGCAGCCATTTGGGGCCAGCTCTAATTTTTATTTATTTTTTTTTTGCAAAGCAATTAGGGTTAAGTAACTTGCCCAAGGTTACCTGCCTAGTAAGTGTCAAGTGTCTGAGGCGGAATTTGAACTCAGGTCCTCCTGAATCCAGGGCCAGTGCTCTATCTACTTTTGCCACCTAGCTACATTGGCAGCTCTAATTGTTAGGAAATCTTTGTTCACACCACGCCCGCCCCCTTTGCAATTTGCCCCCCCCCCCCCCCCACTACCTTCCCCTAGCTCTGCTCCCAGGAGCCAAACAGAACAAGTCTAATACTTCTTCCTTGTAGCATCCCTTCAGATATGTACCCAGACAACTATCCTGGCCCCCTCTCCCACTCTCACTCCCAATCTTCTTTGTCCTAGCTAAACATACCCAGTTCCTTCGCTTGACCCTCATTTAATATATACCGATCTTCAATTCTCTGTTACCTCTAACCCAGGCCAGCCCTCATCATCTGTACCTGGCCCCACCCTAGACTGCCACTCCTTGATTCCATTTAGACCCACTCCTCCACCACTGTATATAAGTTTCCATTCTCCCCCCATTAAATCCCTCAGAGTCTTAAAATCTGGCCCATAGTGAAGACTTACTAGGACTCTTGCCCACACCAACATGTGTTTTAATGTACCTTGTCTCTGACTAAAGGAAGGCTTGAGTCGAATTCTTTCAAAGCAAGACTCTCGCCTTTTTGCTCTTGAGTTTTGGGGTTCCCAGAACCCCTAGACCACAGTGCTCCCTGGAGGGTTTATGAAGATGTGGATAAAATCACATATTCATCCCTCTGTAGGCTTCACTCCTGATTTGCTAGATTTACTTTACAATATTCTAGAAACTCCTTCATCTTGGAACAGCCCTCCACCCCCACCCCTACCCCACCCCCACCCCACCCCCATGGCCTCTCTATCTGATTGGTTCTTCACAGAACTTCTATTTTAAGGACACCTAGGTCAGCCACGTCTTCCTTCCTCTCCAGTTTTACTCTTGATTCCCTAGACTTTTTCTACAATTAATACCCATCCCCCCACCCTTTTCAGCTTCTCAAGTGCTGTCTTCTTGAGAGCAAGGACTGTCTTTCTTTTTGCTTGTATTTGTATTCCCGGTACTTAGCACAATGCTTGGCGCATAAATTCTTAATGCAGGCGTACCTCAGAGATATTGAGGGTTAGGTTCCAGACTACCACAAGAAAACAAACATTGTAATAAAACAAGTCCCATGATTTTTTTGGTTTAGTAGGGATGGGGAAGTTGCTCCACCTGCCTCAAGCTTCTTTTCTACCTCATCAGTAATGCATATAAAAGTTATGTTTACATTATACTATAGCCTATTAAGTGTGCAATAGTATTATATCTTAAAAAAATACCAATGGACAAGCCTTAATTAAAAAATACTGTATTGGTAAAAAATGCTAGCCATCACCTGAGCCTTCAGAGAATTGCAATCTTTGCCCCTCCGGTCACCCTAAATTACTTGGCTGTATATAAGATCCACCCTAACCCCCATTTAAGCTCTGAGATTTCCTCATGCCCATTTGTCCTTACGAGTCTTATGAGCGTCATTAACGTTCAGATTCCTTAAGAGTCTCGCCTGTATGGTTCATCTGTAATAAACCTTGTCTTTGGCTGAAAGAAGACTTGGGTCGAATTCATTCGGGCAGGATCTGTGTTGTCATGATTTTGGGGTCTCAGCACCCCTAGCATCTATACCTCAACAGATATAATAATGAAAAAGTTTGAAATATCGAGAGAATTACCAAAATGTAACTGAGAGACATGATGTGAACACATGCTTTTGGAAATATGGCACCAATAGACCAGCTTGACAGAGGGCTGCCACAAACCTTCAATTTGTAAAAAACACACGCTTTCTAAGAAGAGCAATAAAATAAAGCACAATAAAGTGAGGTGTGCCTATAAACGCTTGTTGATTTGACAGGATGAAAAGGCAAGGTGGGGGAGGAGGAGAATCCAAGCCCTCTTCAAACACAAAGCTTTGTGATTCTTTGGTAATTTGTAGTCTTGGAAATTGGAACATACTAATGACAAATGCAAGCAGAGGATGGTAGGCTGCACAGAGTTTACAGAAAGGCATGGTTGGTAGTAACAAATTGTCAGTGTTTCTCTAGCATTATTCAAAGGAAAGATCACCCTGATTCTAGACAACTAGCCCCAGTTATTTAGAAATAATATCCTTAGAATGGAGAAAGGTCATTTAGAAGGCTACTAGAAATTGATATAAATATACCTTACAGAAGAACATTCAGCTCTGTTGTTCTGATTTTAAACTCACCAAGTGACCTAGGGATTGATGATTGGGTCCCCTGAAAATCATCATTTCCACCAAGATATTAAAAGATGCAGAAGAGAAGTTCTAGTTACTGCATCATGTATTTATATCTCCCATCAAACAGATTGGAATTTGGATTTCTAAAGGAATCTCTTGTGAGTTTGGTTAGTATTAACTCCCTGAAGCCCAGTTGCCACTGGGGAGGACTGTTAGAACCAGAGAAACTGAGGCTTTGATGGTGACCCCATCAAAGTGCTGTGAGCTGGTGATACCTAACCTGAAATAGAGCCTATTGTGACCCTTCTTAATTACAATGGGGAAAATTTGGTCCCTGATAATGTAGGCAGGGCAGCATACTCATGAATGTATTAATTGTAAGATGCAAGAACCCAGGAAGAAATACCTAGACATGGGACCTTTCAACCAAAATACAAAGTGGACCTTAGAGAGGCCACTACTTGCATGTGGTCCTTACTGAGTTGCACCCATCCCAGCTCTATCACTATCAAAGATTCTTCAAGAGAAACATGTACAATTCTTTACCAAAGAAATGGAAAAGTTCATTCTGAGTCACCGTCATAAAAACAAAAAATAGAAACAACCAAAGGTGATTGCCATGTCCTCTGTCTGTCTAGGAAATTAGTCCCCTCAGGGAAAAGAGTGTTTCTTGGATGAAGATCTGAGATTTGGGTTGCTGACACTTTAATCTTACCACAAAGGGAAATTACATAAAAGAAGAGACATGATTTTTCTGACATTCTGCAGTTTTTAGCAGCATTTGAGTGTCAATCTGCCCAGTCTTGCTGAGTACAGTCTAAGATGCTATTGGGAGGGAATATATGCATGTCTGTCTGTCTGTCTGTCTGTCTCTCTCTATCTATCCATCTTACCACAATTTGAACTGGTTTATACTGGTTTCAACTGCTTTGAACTGATTTATACTGGTTTGAACTGGTTGTAACAGGTTTATACTGGTCTAAACTGGTTTATACTGGTGTGAAATAGTTTAAACTGGTTTGAACTAGTTATGCTGCTTTTAACTAGTTTGAATAAGTTTATCCTGGTTTTAACTGGTTTATACTGCTTTTAACTAGTTTGAATTGCTTTAAACTGGTTTTAACCAGTTTATATTGGTTTGAACTGATTTGAACAAGTTTATACTAGTTTGAACTGGTTTGGAAGGGTTTGGACTGGTTTGAAAGAAAGAAATCTTGCCAGCCTAAGCTCACTGCCTCTACTGAGGCAAGGAGACACTATAGGTTTTAAGGACATAGACAAGATGTGGCATGTCCAGAAGAGGGCACCCAAGACAGAATACTGGAGAAGATGCTCATGAGGATCTGTGGAAGTAACATGATAATTGTCTTCAAGTATCTGAAGACTTGTCATGTGGAAGAAAGATTAGATTTAATCAACTTGGCCCCAGGGGCAGAACCAAAAGCCAGAGGCAGATTCTGCAGATACATTTACATTTGACTTCCTAACATTGGGGATGTATAAAAGTAGAAGTGGTTACCTCAGAAGGTGATGGGTTCTTTCTCACTGCAGGTCCTCAGAGGCTAGTTATGGATATTGTAGGGAGGATTCTCAATCTAGTACGTGTGAGACTAATTTCTGAGGTGCCAAACTCTTAGGCTCAGTGATCCTAGGACCTCTCTGAGATTTATGGGTTCCTTATAGTTCTCAATCTCTTACTTATCTCATGTCTTTTCATAGAAAATCATGTCTTGGAAGAAGGCCTGGTTCACCCAGTGTCTAAAAGTTGCTTCATAATATTTTATATCCAAGAACTAAATTAATAGAGCTAAGAATAGGACAGCCTACCCTCCCATCCTAAACCTCAGACCTCAGTTGTCACTAGATTCCAACTGCCACCAACTTCCCTCCTCAGCAAAAACACCATGGTGGCTCCTTCTGATTCCATAGCAACTCAGGATTTGGCCATAACCCATTTACACTTTTAGTCTTTTTTCTTTAGTCCTATGCTTGATATTTTCACACCCTGGACAGGCACTAATGATGTGGACTAATTGGTATAAGAAGAAATATATCTGAATAGAGAAACTGTGGACCATTCAAAGAGTGACTATGATGCCATTTCCTTAAGTTAGTGGAGATATGCTTTCCTTATGTCCATTCCCCAACCCAAGTCCAGGACTTATTAGTTGCCACTGCAAACATAATATCCATTTATCACTGAGCTAGGTAGTATGTCTAAGCTGAGCCTCACTGGTGTGGTTACGAAAGCACCCACCTCCCAATTCCCAGGGCAACATCCTCCTAACTTTACCAACATGTAGTAGGAAGGACTGAACAATGGCAAAAGATTCTGATGTTGAGAGACAACTCATGTTTTAAAAAATGAAATCTCAAGGAAAGGCCTTCCATTCTATCCAATGTAGAAATAAGCTTTCATGGTAGGCAGTGGAAAGAGGAACAAAAATACTGAGTGGCCAGCAAAAATACAGAAGTGCTTATGACATACATACACACAGCATACCCACATGCTTTTCCTCAGCAGCAATAGCTTTCAAGTCACTGACTAATCAGAGAAGTACAAAGTAAAATCCCTTTCCAACATTGTAGTTAGAAAAGTCTACAGAGCCAAAAATCAGGAGAAAAATGAAGTCACTCAAGCCAAACCCACAGCAACATGGGAAAATGGGACTTCCAGGGGCAGAGAAGAAACTGGACAGCTTCTCTGCATTCTCAAGAGTCAGAAGGGCCCAGCATATCTATAGATTAAATATCCACTCCAGAAATTGAGCCAGCAATTCCTCTTCCAAATTGTGGCTTTTTAGCACTGAGCTGAGAGAAAACAGAGAAAGTATCTTAACCACCCTCTCCCTGAAGAAAGTAGTAAGGAAGTGAGATGTTCCATTAGGCCAGGAAGACAGAAGGATGTGCTCCTCAGGACAGGACCACAAGGCCTGAGTTTGTTCATGCCTCAAGATAACTTCTGGCTGAAAAAAGGGGGAAGGATCAATACCTGAGATCAGAACTGTTTATTCTATTGAACATCCTTTCTTGATTAGGAGTAAAAATCTTTGTGAAACCCTCAAGTTTTCACTCTACAGTTCTTCAACCCAATGGCTTTCTGTTTGGACCCTCTTAAAAAGAAACTGTCCCCAATTCATCTTAGAGGACTTACCTGCCTATACTGCACATCCTGAGGAGGGGGCTCTGGGCACCCAAACCTGCTCTAATCTCCTAAAATACAACTTTCCTTTTCTTGGGATATCAGTTCCACCTGTGAAACAGCAAAAATCATACACCCTCCCCTCTTAGAAGATGATAACTATTTACACAAATAACAATAAATTTCTTATATGCCAAATAGTAAGAAACTACATGCATGTGTCTATTTCCTTTCTTTCCTGGCATACTAACAACCCCTCCTCACTGTCAGATCTCTTCAGGGAAATGGAGACTATCTGTATTTATTCCTATGAAGAAAAATATTGAGATCACTCTCCTCATATAGTTCTGTTCCTCAGAGACAGATGCGACTAGAGATAAGGGAAGAGGTAGGAGAAGATCACACCTGGAGGGAGAGTCTACTGACAATATCCATGTCACCCAGGTGTCAATGACAAATGACAACAAATATAGGAATTCTTTTTTTAAAAAAATAATACATTTATTGATTTTTAGTTTTCAACATTCACTTCCATAAGATTTTGAGTTCCAAATTTTCTCTCCATCTCTGCTTGCCCCCCCATCCCAAGACGGTGTGCAATTTGATATAGGCTCTACATATACAATCATATTGAACCTATTTTCACATTAGTCATGTTGTAAAGAAGAATTAGAACCAATGGGAGAAATCACAAGAAAGAAGAAACAAACAAACAAAAAAGAGAGAGAACAAATAATATGCTTCGATCTGCATTCAGACTCCATAGTTCTTTTTCTGGATGTGGACAGCATTTTCCATCATGAATCTTTTGAAATTATCTTAGATCCTTGCACTGATAAGAAGAGACAAGTCTATCAAAGTTAGTCATCACACAATGTGGCTGTTAAAATATAGGAATTCTTGATAGTGGCTAAAGGGGCAAAGCAAATTTGCTCTATTTAGTCCATAGTTTCTTAGAGTAAATAAATTCTAATTCCATCAGGCACACACCTAGTTTGATTTAAGGGTCCTAGTGAAGCCCTCCTGCCCCTAAAATACCTACTCCATCTGTTTCCTGCCTGAAGTTTCTTTACCAGGAATTATTGCCTTTTGTTCCACAGCTGAAAATTCAAATGTACCAGGAAAAAATAGTGGGTTGGTGGAAAGTCATTCATAATAATATAAAAGACTGATAGAACCTTTCTTAAAATAGCTTTTTGATAAGCATAAATTGGACATTTGAAGCAGGGGACTGCCACCATGGTCCACACTTCTTGATCCTCCCCCTTTTGTCAAGATGGTGAGAGAAAGTCATAAAGATAACCAAAAAGAGACCAATTTACTTTGCTGAGGAGATTACTCATTCTGATTTAAAAAAAAAATTGGCCTACATTTCAGCTCCCAGGCTTGTGTAATTGCTGTCATTTCATTTGCCCCTATAACCTAGGTCCTGCTGCCCCCACCTTCCTTGAGGTAGTGCTTTGGGTTCCCATCTCTTTAATTAATTAATTGGTGCTTGGCATCAGTCCTTCCTGATATGGTCTGAATTTTCTATAAGAAGCATCTGATCACTTGTCTCTGCCCATAGACAGTATCTTGCTACAAAAGGTGACTAACCCTGTCTGCTGGCTCCTGTGAGCTGAGACTCAACCCCTCTACTGTAAAATATAGATGTAAAATGTTGGCAAGATTGATGAGAAAAATGTCCCCGAAGTGCTTTAAGCTCCTCATAAAAGAAAAAGGCAGTGGTAGACAAATGCAAGGTAATCTTTTATCTTCAGAACAAACAGTGGGGAAGATGACAACAGACTGATTAAATAGGAAATGGGAAGGAAATACACAGCCATAGAAAGCAAGCAAACCAAAGTCATTTCAGAATATTCTAGTTTGTTTTCAATGTGACATGTCCCTGCGGGATTTGTCCATTTGCATCACAGATTCATGATCTCTAATAAGACTACACCCAGCATTTCATTCAATTTTATTCATTCAATTAAGATTTATATCCATCAGGTCTCTACTTTGCTTAAAAAAAAAATTCTCCTTGGCTCGGCATTCCATAAGCTTTGTTGTTGTGTCTTTTTTTCAGTGTCCAATTCTCTGTGACCCCATTTGGGGTTTTCCTGGCAAAGATACTGGAGTGGTTTGCCATTTCTTTCTGCTGCTCATTTTATAGGTGAGGAAATTGAGTTCAGTGACTTGCCCAGCGTCACACAGCTAATAAGTGTCTGAGGCCATATTTGAACTCAAGTCTTCCTGACTCGGGCTCGATACTCTATCTACTCTATGTACTGCCTTGCTGCCCCACTAAGCTGCCATACAATTACCCTCCTCTTCTTCACTGATAGATAAACTCCTAGATAGATTCATCTACACTTGCTGCTTTCACTTCCTTATCATTCACTCATTTTCTTACAATCTGGCTCCCCACCCCTCTCCAGGAACTGTTCTCTCAGAGGTTACGGGTGATTTCTTGATTAATCAATCCACTGGCCTTTCTTTCATTTCCACCTTCCCTGAATGTTCTGCAGTAATTGGCATGGCCACCCCCTTCTTCTACATACTCTATCTTCCCTTGAGTTCCATGACACTGGTCTCCCTTGGTTCTCCTACTACTGGTGTGACTGCTCTTTCTCAGTCTCTTTTGATGAATTATCTGAACTCTGATTAATGCAACGAATGACTAACTGTGTCTCCAGCGGATCTATGAGGATGCATGCTACCCACTTTCTGACAAAGAGATGATGGATTCAGTGCAGAGGCATATATTTTTGTCTATAGCTGCTATATGGATTCATTTTGTTAGACTACCCTTATATGTTATATTTTCCCCCCTTTTTCTTGGTTTTTAATTGGGGCAAAAGGATTGGGGGGAATGGAGGAGGAGTTAGCAACAATGATGCCAAAAGAGAGCTGTTGAACACTTTTTTTAATTTACAGAGGTGAACAGATGGAAATTTAGAAAGACACATAGACAAGTAGGACAGTTTTGAAGGTTATGTATGGAATTATTAAACACTTTTTAAAGAGCAAGTAGTATGAAATGGAGATTCACTTTTTTGTACATAATCTTTTTGTGTTCTGCTGTGTATATGGAAATGCTTTTTGGCATTTCAGTTTGGAATAAAAAAATACAATATTTTTAAATAAAGATTTCAAAAAAGAAATGATAGGAACCTTGGGGAAAAGTGACAACCACCTCTTAGAGTATGTGATAGAGGAAATTCAGGCATAATCTGACACGCACTCTAGATTTTCAGAGAGCAAATTTCAAAGGACTCAAAAAATGCTATTTAGGATTCCGTGAACTAAAATTTTATAGGGAATTCTATATATAGCCTAGAAGGAATAGGAAACTGTCAAAAATGAAATGCTTAAGATATGAAAGGAAACAATTTTGAGAAAGAGAAAAAATAGGAGTTGTTTTTAAGAGATTGATGCAGAATCATAGAGGACTCACCAATTAACTTATTTTAAAATGGATATGTACAGAGGATGGATGCCAGGGCAGGTAACAGAGGATAAATGTAAAAGCATTGTTAGAATATTGTCAGGAGTACTAACAGTTGGAAAGAACCGAGGTTGGTCAGTAAAGCTAAGAACAATGAAAAAAGGCTGAAGATTTCTTTCTTTCTTTCTTTTTAGTTATATTGGGAGAAAGAAGAATCAAAGGAAAAATAGAACTGTCTTTCAAAGAGGAAGGGATGATAGTGAATGACAATATAGAAAAAGCAAAACTATTTAATGTTTGTTTTGCTGTTTTCTCTTCCAAGGAGAATGGCATTTGGACTGAACAGAACAGAATAAACAATGGCTATTAAGGAGCTAATACTCTAAACAAGGAGAAAGTAAGAAACCACCTGACCTGGATGAACCCAAGTCACCTGACCGAGAGCAACTACAAACTTCGGTACTGAAACAAATGGTAGATGTGATTTCCGGATTGCTGCAGAGCCAGCTCAAAGATGGTAGAGAACTCAGGAAGTGCTTCAGACCAAGAAAAGGAAATATATTCTGATTAAAAAAAAAGAGAGAGAATAGAATCTACAAACTATAGACCAATGAGCTTGACTTTGATTCCTTGGTAAACTCTAGAAAACTATTAAAGAAGTGTAGTGAACATCTCGAAAAGGAAGTAATGGTCCCAAAAAACCAGCATGGCTTCATCAAGAACAGGTCATGCCAGACTAACCTTATTTTCTCTTCTGACAGGGTTTACTCAACTAGTTGATCAGACCAATACTATCTGGATTTTAGCAAAGCATTTGATAAATCATCTCATATAAATTTTGTGGAAACCATGGAGAGATGTGGGCTAGATGATAATTTTTGTTGTTCAGTTGTTTTAGTTGTGTCCAACTCTCCATGATGCTGTTTGGGATTTTCTTGGCAAAGATACTGGAGTGGTTAGCCTTCTCTAGCTCATTAGTGGTTTCCTTCTCTAGCTCATTTTACATAAGAGGAAACTGAGGCAAATGGAGTTAAGTGAACTGCCCAGGGTCACACAGCTAGTAAGTGTCTGAGGCCAGATTTGAACTCAACAAGATGAGTCTTCCTGACTCCAGGATTG
Organism: Vombatus ursinus; assembly: GCF_900497805.2. Taxonomy (NCBI): domain Eukaryota; kingdom Metazoa; phylum Chordata; class Mammalia; order Diprotodontia; family Vombatidae; genus Vombatus; species Vombatus ursinus. The sequence goes on along the minus strand of NW_020954590.1, from coordinate 51,797,744 downwards.
GCACTCTATTTGCTATACCACCTAGCTGCCCTAGATGATAATGCAATACATTTAAAAATACCTGACTGTTTCAACTCAAAGAGGAAGGAGGCCTCCAGAGGATCTTTGTTGGGTCCTGTGCTTTTTAGCAGTTGTATCTGTAACTTGCATAATGTCATACAAGGTATTTTTATTGAGTCTGCAAATGGGCTGGGGGGATCGCTAACTCACAGTGTTTGAGAGTTGGGATAAAAAAATGTCATGATAAAATAATCTTGAGCTGAATCTAATAGGATGAAATTTAGAAGGGAAAAATTTTAAGCATTATCTTTGGATGCACAAAATTGACTTTACAAGTATAAGAGTGGCTAGTCAATTTGCATGGAAAAAAAAATCTGCTGGTTTTAATGGACCACAAGATACTTAGGTGGTATAATGGATAGAGTGTTAAACCTGGAATCAGAAAAACCTGAGGTTGAAACCTGCTCAAATAAGTATCTGTGTGACTAACTCTCTGACTCTGAACAAGTCACTTAATGACTTTCCCTCCATTTCCTCATTTGTAAAATTAATAGCGCTTACCTCACAGGGTTGTGGTAAAGATCAAGTGACATAATAGACAGAAAACACTTTGCAAACCTTAAAATGCTCTATAAATGTTAGTTATCATTATGTCAAATGTGTGATATGGTAGTCAAAAACTAACCAATAGGATTATGGAGTTTATTTAGAGAGCATAGTTTCCAGAAATAGGGAGGTGATACCCATTGCAGTCTGCTCTGGTCAGACCACATCTAAAGTATTATGTTCATGATGAATGCTGAGTGTAGATTGAAGCATTTTTTTTCATTTTATTTTTCTTATTTTTTTGTTTGCAATATGGCAGATATGTCTGCAACATGGAAATACATTTTGCACAATTTCTCATGTATAATGGGTATCATTATTGCTTGCCTTCTCAATGAGTGGGAGAAGGCTTGAGGGAGAAAGAGAACTTAGAACTAAAAAAAAATGAATGTTGAAAAAAAAAGTATTATGTTCAGTTCTCAGCACTGCAGCTTAGGATATATAATCATAAACTGGAAAGTGTCTGGAAAACCAGAATAATGAAGCGCTTTGAGACCCTGCCACTCGAGGATTGGTTGAGGGAATTGGGGGTTTTCAGCCTGGTGAAGAGAAGACTGGGAAGGAAGGGGAACATGACTGCTTTGTTCAAGTTTGAAGGGTTGTCATACAAAGGAAGGATTCAACTTGTTCTATTTCACCCCAGAGGACAGAATGAGGAGCCGTGGGGGGAATTGCAAAGAGAATTAGGCTGGATGTCTAGAAAAACTTCCTAATAATTGGAGCTTTTATCCCAACATAGAATGGACTGTCTCAGGGGAGAACAGGTTCCCCTCAATGGAATTCTCTAATCAAGGTTGGACAGCCAGGTGTTGAGCATGTTGTAGTGGAGGACCTCTTGGGGGGGTTGGGGGTAGAACTAGATAGACTCTGAGATCCCTCTCCACTCTCCAAACAATTCTGCATGATCCTGGGAGATGAATGCATTTGGAATAGGCTTCCAGCTAAGACTCTGCCTTCTTAATGTTAACTCTCCATCCATTCTTGTCAGTGTAACAGGGATTAAGAAACAGTGTTAGCCTCAGTTGAGCTATGGAAACTTCTGCCTCTCCCCTACTCAGTAGGGCTCCACAGTTAGCCTTCTCTCTATCTCAGTGATGTGAAGGATGGGTTGAAACTCTTAAATTCCCATTATAAGGGAGATGAAAGGAATATCAATTTCAGTGAGATTCTTGAAGAAAAAGATAATCCCTAAAATAAAATTTTCTGGTCTTAGGGAAAAAGAATTTTCTTTTAGCCCTTAGACCTCTGAGTGATTAAAAGTTCACCTGGGATTAAAGGAAAGGTAAGAAATCATTTGATGCAGTCAACTGCTCACTGTTACTGAATTCCTTGAAGTCAAATGAGTGTTTGCCCCAAATGGCCAAAGTCTATTGTGGGTCAGGGAAACGATGCCTGGATGTTGATTTGGGCGACCTGGGTTCTAGTCTGAATCCTGCCACCAAACTGCTGTTGATGAGCAAGGGACTTAGGCTCTCTGGACACATCAGTTTTCTCTGGTAGGCTAGATTAATAAAGGCCAGTTGACTGACCAACTGACCATCCTATGATTCCATGATTCTTACTTGATAATGGAATAAAGCAAGAGGCAGTTGAGTTATAATTACTTGATTTGTGTAGTATGCTGTTAGTCAACTAGCATTTTTGAAGTACCTACTATGTGCTAGGCATGGTGCTACGTGTTGGGGACACAAAGAGAGACAAAAGGCAGTCATTGCTCTCAAAAAGTTCACAGTCTTAAGAGGAAAGCCAGCATCCAAACAGCTACATACATCTAAGATATATGTAAGTAAATTGGTGGGAAGATAATAGCATTTAGGAGTACTAGGGAAAGCTTCTTGTAGGAGATGGGACTTCAATTGAGACTTAAAGAAAGCCAGGGAAGCCAGAAAGTAGAGATGAGGAGGGGAAGCATTCCAAGCACAGGGGACAGGGAGTCAATGAAAAGGTTGGAAATGAGATATAGAGTGCCTCGTGCTTGGAAGAGCAAGAAGGTCAGCATCACTGGATCACAGAGTAAGTGGAGCGGAGGAAGTGAGGTATAAAAAGACAATAAAGGTAGGAAGGGGCCAGGTTATGAAGGGCTTTAAAAGCCAAACAGAAGATTTTATATTTGATCTTGGAGGCACTAAGGAGCCCCTGGAGTTTATTGAATGGGACGGGGTGACAGTCAAACCTACACTTAAGGAAGATCAATATGACAGTTGAATGGTGGATGAACTACAGTAGAGAGATACTTAGTCAGGGATACAAAGTAGGAGGTTATTGTAATAATCTGGACAATGAGGTGATGCAGGCCTGAATCAGGGTAGTGACGGCATCACATTGGAGAAGGAAGCATATAGCATGAGAGATGTCGGGAAGGTAGAATTCATACGTCTTGGCAATATATTGGACATGGAGGCGAGAGTGAGGAATCCAGAATGACATCTACATTCTGAGACTAGGTGGCTTAGTGGACATAGTGCTGGACTCAGAGTCAGGAAGACCTAAGTTCAGATCTGGCCTCAGACACTGTATGACTCTGGGCAAATCACTTAAGTCTGCCTCAGTTTTGTCATCTGTAAAAAAGGGGACAATAATAGTATCTACCTCTTAGGTTTGTTATGAGGATCAAAGGAGATAAAATTTGTAAAGTACTTTGCCAACCTTAAAGTTATATTAATTTTAGCTATTATCATTATTATCATCATCATCATTATCATTATTTAAGTCAGCTAAGGTAGCATATTGGTTAGAATGCTGGGCCTGAAGTTAGGAAGACTCCTCTTCCTGAGTTCAAATCTGGCCTCAGACATTTATTAGCCCTGTGACTCTAGGCAAGTCACTCAATCCTGTTTGTCTCAGTTTCCTCATCTGTAAAATGAGCTGGAGAAAGAAACGGCAAACCACTCCAGAGTCTTTGCCAAGAAAACCTCAAATGGGATCATAAAGAGTTAGACATGACTGAAAAACAACTGAACAAGAAGTAGTAGTAGTAGTAGTAGTAGTAGTAGTAGTAGTAGTAGTAGTAG
>NW_020954590.1:51736248-51794117 GCF_900497805.2 Vombatus ursinus | reverse complement strand
AGTAGTAGTAGTAGTAGTAGTAGTAGTAGTAGTAGTAGTAGTAGTAGTGCCCTTATCAGTTACAGGGAAATGAGTAAAAAGGAAAGGTTGAGCAGGATGGTGGGTAAGATACAGAAAATAAGGAGTTCAGTTTGGACATGTCTAGTTTAAGATATCTATTGAACATATAGATGTAAATAGGCAGTTGGAGACATAAGAATGGAGGTCAGAAGAGAGTTTAAGGCTGGACATGTAGATCTGAGAATCATTTGCATAGAAATGATAATTTAAACCATGGGATCTGATGAAATCACCAAGTGAGATAGTATATAGAAAGAAGAGAGCCCAGGACAGAGCCTTGGAGAACCCCTAATGGTTAATGGGTAAAGATACAGGAAAGGAATCAAAGAAAGAATTGGCAGACAGGTAGGAGGAGAACCAGGAAAGAGCAGTGTTACAAAAACCTACAAAGAAGAGAAGAAGGGAGTTGACAATGTCAGTGGTGATAGAAAGACAAATGTGATAAGGAGTGAATTGTGAAAGCTGACTACATTTCCTCTCCCCTCACCTGACTCGGTGACAAATGGCTAGTAGCTCCCCTAACTTAGGCTTTTATATACCTTGGAAATGACAATATGTATTTTGCTAAGAGTAGTCTTGTACAAAAATTGTGGTCTGTGATTATAGGTGTGAGCAATAATTTAATTATTTAAAAGATTAAGGATTTCATCAGTGAGTCTACTCTCTTTAATAATAGAATAAGGATAGAAATAGGGACCACCCCTAATGGCACAGAGCATAATCCCTTTATGTTGTGTCCTTCTCCCTAAATTTTGTCTCCTGGTGGCCATTAATTCTGAAAATACCAAAGAGTTCACAGAGGTTGCACACCAACTGTTAACTCTGAAAAAATAAAATAAAACCAAAGAGCTCATGGAGTTATAAGCAAAAAGCATTCTTTATTCCATTGGAAGAGGGAAACTAGACAAGTGTGTCTCCTCTAGGAGGACACGCAAGGCAGTGAGGCTAAGCTTTGATACATACAGTTGTGGCTAGGCAAAGAGCCAGGCAGTGAGGTATAACAGCAACAAAGAGGCAAGTTTGCCTAGTGACAAAAAGTCTATTCATGGCAGGGCTTCATGACCAGAACATGGTTCCTGTCAGTGATTGTCCAAGCCCAGGGACCACCTGGGCTGTCTTGATCCAATTCTATGATTTAGCTGCAGCAGAGTTCATCCAGAGGGTGAGCACAAAGGATTGTTGTTATGCCAAGCTGAGGGCACAGCTTGCTTGCTAGGCCTTAGCTTTGGAAAACAAGGTGTCTTTTAATAGTAAGAAAAGAAAGGAGTAAAAAGAGGAGTGGTCTTGGGGTGGGAATCCTGACACTTCCAAAGCTGTTGGTGACTCAGACCTAGAGCTGAGGAAAGAGATGATCTTGATCCCCATATCCCCATAGTGGAACATAAACTCCTTGAGGGCAGAGAATTTTTTTTACTTTGTCTTTATATCCCTATCATTGTGTTTTGAATATAGTGGGTACTTGTAGAATTGAATTCAACCTATAAATCTGAAGTTTTTGCACGAATAAAGCAATGAGGCCAGAATATGAAGAAAAGGTACATACTGGAAAAAAATTACTTATATTAAAATCTTTGGCAAAATCTGACATCCAAAATCTTTTGCCAAAGATTTTCCCTTCAAAGATCTGACATTCTAATAGGAGAAAACATCACCAATTGAGGAGTGTTGGTCAGAGAAGGATGTTTTGATCTGAAAAGTCAAAGGGATAGTAAGTGGGGTCATAGAGCAATTGATTGATATGTCCTTTTTCTGAAATAGTAGGGCTGATTTGATTTCTATCAGAGCACTGACTATGGGCTCATTCTTCCTATTCTAACTGGACTAGCAGGTTAGGTTGCCCAGAGAACAATGACTGTTTCTCTCTTTCAGGTTCTGGAGGTAACTCCGAAGGGTTCTGGCTTCTAATTCTATCATTGATAAGCCCTCACCTGATGTATTCCCTAATAATGATCAACCTGTTGACATGAATTAGCTTTTCTAAAGAAAGGAATATTTACTGAGAAGGCATAGCTAGGTTGGAAGTTACAAAACATTTCCTAAACTGAGGACTTACTCTTCCCTTCCATGCATAACGTCCCTAGGGAGAGTGGGCTCAGGCTTAACGTACAAAGGTGGTCAGGAACACAGGTAGAGCATATGTGGAGCTGAGAGGTACCTCACCACTTCTGAGCCTAGGATTCATTCCCTTTTTCCCTTTGCAGGGACCCTGCCAAATTCACTTCTGGATGTGGCACAGCTGATGGATGAGTTGGTCCCTTACACAGCAACTCCCTTGGTCAGGCAGGCCAGCTCCTTGTGGGACCTGGTATTTCAGATGATGGGCCAATCCATTCTCTCTGGGATACTCATTCACTTAAAATCAGGAAATAATCCCAGAGAAAACAAAAGAGAGGCACCACTGCATTTAGAGCCACGTGAATACCTGGAGGCCATGTAGATTAAAAAGTGACCAGCTCCCCATCTATCTCCTAAACTTATCCCCACCCCACCCCCCAGCAGCTCTTACCTCATACAATACTAGAAAAAAAGGGGCTCTCTTTATGGTATCAATCCTTTTGCATGTGAACTTCGTTCTGGCTTGATCCATCAGTGAAAACACCACATCATCCAAGGAGCCGGTCTAGCTGACCTTCCTCATCCATTGGCCTCTTCAGCCATCAGTCCTTCTGAGGACTGAAGAATCCTTGTCCTCATGCAGTACCAACCCTCCAGTCCCTAACCAGCCTCCATGTACTGGATTGGAACCAGGCACGGATTATCATGTATTCTCTGTATATCCCACTAGAAAGGGCAAATCTAAGCATGCTTATCGGCCAATTCTCCCATTACACTGTTCCCAGAACAAGAGGTAGAAAGTGAGGAAGGGATGAGTATACAAGAAAATGGCTAGAGTGTCTCATGGCAAGACTGAGAGCACTTAAATATGGTGAATTCTCATGGATTGTGGGACCCCAAGAGAGGAGCTAGAAGGACTTGGCATATCAATCGATGCAAAAATTTGATTGGTCTTCTGAGGTAGTCTTAAATTCTGGTCCTTCAGAAACAGAGGTAAAAATTGTAAGGGTGCATGTCAGGAAGGTGACTAGAGTACCCCTCTGCCATAACATTCCCCATCTTTCTGGCAGGGGTTTGGGTTGGGCAGGGGCATGGAGGAATTAGGTTTTATTATTTGTTCTCTGGGACTGACATTGACTTTTCAGTGATTATAGTTAACTTTTTTTGGTGGGGGGGAATCTTTTCATTTATATTATTGTAGTCATTTGGAATACTGTTCTGTTGGTTCTACTTCTTTCCCTTTGTATCAGTTCATTTAAATCTTCCCAGGTTCTGCATAACAATTTGCAATTATACAAGGAAAGTGACCAAATTGCCTAGAGGCAGCCAGCTGTTGCAGTGGATAGAGTGCAAGTCAGGAAGATCTGAGTTCAAATCCTACCTTAGAGCTTACTAGCTATGTGACCCTGGGTGAGTCACTTTACTCTATCTGCCTCAGGTTCCTCAATTGTAAAATGGGGATAACAATAGCACCTACCTTGGGTGGTTGTTGTGAGGACCAAATGAGATGGTATTTGTAAAATACTTAGCACAGTGCCCGGCACAAAGCTTAATAAACATTTGTTTCTCTCTTCACCCTTTGGCCCGATGATCCTACTCTGGGTATATATTTCAAATGAGCTGAACACAGATGAGAAGTTTCAGTATACACCAGAACATTCATAACAGCACTCTTTGTAGAAGCAGGATACTGGAATTTTGTACTATTGTCTTACTGAAAGTTAGTATTGCTGGAAACTGGTGAAGTAATGGTGAAGAGAGGAGGTAACCTAGAGAAATGAAAAACCCCCGTTTGAAAAAAAAAGTTCAAAATGGCCAACAATTAAAGAAATGGAAATTAAAACAACTCTTGGATATCACTTAATAGCTACCAAATTGGTATAGTTGATAAGAGATGAAAAAATTCAGTATTGGTGGTATGATAGCAAAACAGACATACTCATTTACTGTTACACTATTTTGGAAAACAAGATGGAAATGTGGAAACTGACAAAATGTTCATAACCTTTGACCCAATTATTCCATTTTTTGTTTTTAAAATTATACATTTTTTTAATCATCAAAAATCCACCTTCTTACTTGCCCATACCAACTCCTTCCTTTCCTTTTTTTTTTTTTCTGCTTTTTAGTGAGGCAATCAGGGTTAAGTGACCCGCCCAGGGTCACACAGCTCCTTCCTTTCCTTATCATGGCATTGAGACCTAAAGAAAAACAAAACCCATTATGAACATGTACAGTTAGTGATTCTGTTTTTAGATTTATGTTCTAAATAGGCTTTGATGATGGTAGAATAGATAGAGTCCTGGGAGTGGAGTCAAGAAGATTCATCTTTCTGAGTTCAGGTCTGGCCTCAGACACTTACGAGCTGCGTGACCCTGGTCAAGTCACTTAACCCTGTTTGTCTCAGTTTCCTCATCTATAAAATGAGCTGGAGAAGGAAATGGCAAAGCACTCCAGTATCTTTGGCAAGAAGACCCCAAAAATGGGGTCATGAAGAGTCAGAGGGGACTGAAAGGACTGAAGAACAAAAGGCTTTTTTCCCCCCATTCGAGGCAATCAGGGTTAAGTGACTTGCCCAGGGTCGCAAAGCTAATTAAGTGTCAAGTGTCTGAGGTCAGATTTGAACTCAGGTCCTCCTGACTCCAAGGCTGAAGTTCTATCCACTTGGTCACCTAGCTGCCCCATCAAAAGGCATTTCTGACAGCCAGAAAAGACCTATGTACACAAAAATACTTGCAGCAGCTCCAGTCGTTTTTGCAAAAAGTTGGAAACAAAGTATGTGACCAATGATTAGAGAGAAGCTGACCAAATGGTGGCATACGAAGGTAATGGAATATTATTTATATGCAGTAAAGATTGACAAGAGAGAAAGCTGCCTCAGAAGCAGCAAATCCTGGTTATGTGAGATCCTGGGCTAGCAACTCACCCTCTTACACCTCTCAACGATTCTCCATGGCTAAGAAGTGAATCAAAGAAATGGATCTGCGGTACGAGGCTTGTTCAATGAAATCACAGGTCCAGACTCCTTCTTGTCCTTAAAGAAGGACAAACATGAAGAATTCAAAGAAACAAGAAAAGACTCATTTGAAATAGTGCAGAGCGAAGGAAGAATAAAAAAACTGTGCAAACTAACTAAAATTACCTAGATGAAAACTGTTACATGGCAACAGAATTCCAGTTAAATAGAATGGACCTCAGTATTACTAACATGCTAAAGCACACAATCTACTTTTAACAAATGGTAAATAATAAAAAATGCACAGATATGTGTAAAGCACAGTCATAATTTTGTCGGAGTTTTTGCTCAAGTTTTCGGAGATTAAAAAACAATCTTTTGAATTTGTTTTATTAAGACACAATTTATCAATTAGCAGTTGAAGGCGATCTAGGCAGGGGCCAGCAGAAAACCCTTCTCTTCACCTCTAGAGAGGGAAGAAGAAGACCTTCTTCCTCCCCCACCCCCCATACCTCCATTGATAATGGTATCCAGCAGTAGAACTTGTTTGTCCTTCGTTCTTGAAGAGGACCAATGACTTCAGAAACCTGATGTCTTGATTTGCAAGTGAATTGGATTTAAATGAGGGAGAGCTGTGCAAAGTCACCAGTCTCACTTTCTCCTCTAGAGCCATCTGGGTCCAGCGGCCAGATATAGATCAGGACAACACAAGATGGCCCCAGATGCAGTGGGAAACCATGGCCTTTTAAAGCTACAGTCTTTAACAGGTCTCAGTTTGTCTGAGGCAATGCTCATTGCTTAGAGAAGGCAGAGACATCTAACTAAGCAGTTAAAGAACATTTGAGCCACAGTTGAGGGACTAGAGATTCATATTACAGACAGACAAAGCTGTAGAAATTCAGGGCTGGAAGTAACTTTAAGGAGTATGACCTTTGCAAAGACGAGAGATTAGCTTTAGGGCAGCCAGGTGGTGAGCGGATAGAGAGCTGAGCCTGGGGTCAGCAAGACCTGAGTTCAAATCCAGCTATGCCACTCTGGGCAAATCACTTAACCTCTATCTGCCTCAGTTTCCCCAACTGTAAAATAGGGATAAACACCTACCTCACAAAGTTGTAGTGAGAATTAAATGAGATACTATTTGTAAAGCGCTTAGCTTAGTGGTTGGCTCATAGTAGGTACTCTATAAATGTTTCTTCCTTATTCTTTCCTTAGCAATCTAAAGTCACTCTGTAAAGAGAAGTAGATTCTAGGAGTCCAGCTAAACAACCTACCTAACAAGGATGCTTTGCCTAATAGTGAGCTTCATGAGGATTCCCCAAGAGAAAAAGTTCCTATAGTACCAGAATTATGAGTTGCCTGGCCATGTCTTCCCTATGGTGCCTTGCTACTATTGTATGCTAAATTTATGTCCACTCAATCCAAGGATATCAGAGAGTTCCATCTCCCTCCCCCCCCAAATTTATGAGAGGAATATTTTATAGCTACTGTTCTTATTATGCCTTCTAAGCGCTGGCCTCTTTCCTTTTTAAATTCTTATTATATTCCATTCACGCTGAAGTCACCGAGTCACCAAGTATATGTTGACATTGTATGGTGAATCATAACTGAGTTCTTCAGGGAAGTTCTCCACTTCTTCCTCTGTAACAGATCGCATAAACAGTAATTATCTTGATGGTGGTCTTTTTGCTTATAATTGCAATGAGTTCTGCCAAGGTGAGATGATCAAACATCCCAAATATTTCTTGTTGCCTTTTAATGCAGGATTAGGCCATCCCCATGTCTCACCGATAGAAATTTCTCCAGGTAGAAATGTATTCAGCTGACTCCTCCATGTAGCTGAATCTTCTTTGTATTCTGATTTCATTTAATGCCCCTAATACAATGTATTGCAACAACTTTTTGTTTATTGGATAAATCTCACTTATTTAGAGCACCAGCACTTAAATGAATACTTATAGACAGTCCTAAAATTGTTTGACTCTTGGTACCTTCTGCCTCATTTTTTTGCTCTTCTGCCACCATTGTTATGAAAGCAGAAACAGGCTACCCAGGACTGAGGGTCATTATGTTTCTTCTTTTTCTTTCCTTACTGCTCATTTCCCTCTCTCCTTTGTCCTCTCTTTTCTTCCTTCATTCTTTCCTGGTGAGGCCTAATGAATAGAGTCCCAGACCTGGAGTCAGAAAGACCAAGATCCTAGTTCCACATCAGATACTTATTATGTGATCCTGGGAAAATCATTTTCTCTCAGCCTCAGTTTCCCCATATTTAAAATGGGGATAGTAATAGCACCTACCTTACAGGTTTGTTGTGGGAATCATATTAAGTAATGTATGTAAAACATTTTGCAAATATTAAAGTACTACATAAATGTGAGCTATTATTATTTTGGTATATAAAGAAATGCTGTAAGAAGTATACCACATTAGAATATAACCAAGTCCATTGATAGACAAAGAAAGGGAGAGAAAGGAGGGAAGTCTAAAAAGATGGCAGGAGGCCATCCAATGTGACAGAATCTCTCTACTCTCTTTATGTTCCCCATGGCTGTCTTTACAATAATGAATACCCAGCTTGTTTAAACTGGTTCTGAAAAAAGGAGAGAGAGAGAGAGAGAGAGAGAGAGAGAGAGAGAGAGAGAGAGAGTTAGAGAGTCAAATAGATTGGGCACTAATTACTGACTTAATCAGCAATGCAATTTACAGATTCCTTTCTTCTGTACTTTAGAGCACTGGAAAGGGCAGAATCTTTACAGTATCACACATATTTCCTATACTTCTCGTGAATGCCCCGGCTTTGATCTGAGAGTTGCAGGATAACAAGCAAGAGTTAGGAATGCCAAGACAGGGCAACCAATGTTATCTTAAGCATCAGTTTCTTCTGGTGCTCAATTGCGATTTGTATTGGCCCTCTTTGAGTAAAAGCAGCATTGTGCATTGTGGGCAGTACCTACAAGAATGGAGCTCACATTCCAGCATCTGAACCATTCACTTACGTTGACACTATCCGGTCTGTTTATCAAACAGCTGGCAGAGTACCAGCTGATGAGTTACTGCATGACCCTCAGTGGATGGATTACAAAGTCCTATTGATGATGGAGGGGCAAAGAACCATTGACAGTGTCTGGTGAAGAGGGGCATTCTTAGAGGCAGGGAGGACCAGCAGGGCTCTCTGGCCATCGTCCATAACTAGGGGGTCTTACCCTGAATCAGAGTGGACCAATATGTGACATGGATCTAAATGAATCAATTTTTTTAAATGCTAGAAATGATCCATTCTTATTACTGTCTGGTCACTGAGACCAAGTTTAGCCATTCCCCCATGGGATGAATTATATGATATTATGTTTTCATTTAAAATAATATGACCAGTTGGTAATTCAGTGACAGCTTCTCTTTGCCAAAGAGTAAATAACAAAAACAAAAACACAGAACAAAAACAGAAAATAAAATATATATACCAAAAAGGGAGACATCATTCTTTTCCTGCAACAAAAAAATTATAATAGTCAAATTCCATTGACCAGATCACTGAATAATGGCCAAAGATACAAGGTCAGCATGACCAAAGTCTTTCAGTGAAAAAAGATGTGCAGACAGGGCTAGTTTCTCTGCTGCTATACATCTGGCATAGTAAAAAAAAAAAAAAAAAAAAACCCTCTGTTACCATGGACTATACTGCTATTTTAAGTACCTGGAGAAAGCGAGAAGGTAGGATTTACATATCATTATCTCTAGTGACCAACTCAAACAGCCCCCCCCCCCCCGCCTTTTTTTTAAAAGTAATTATCAGCTGTGTGACCTACTGGGTTCCCAATTCAATGGTATTTGCAGCTTTATTGCTTATAACCTGATCCCTTCTTTGCTGATGACATTAGATAAGAGAGCTTGATATTATAAGCCCCTTGAGTTTGGAATTTTAGTTTCTCCACCTGTAAGTTCCATGTCATGTTGACTCCCCCAAATGAGTAATAAACCCTAAACAACTCTCTAATTTAAGAATTGTGACTGGGTGCTCAAACAGCAAAGTGCTAACTTTCCTGTTAATTCTCCCCGCAGCAAAGCTCCTATAGTACTAGGTAACCTGCTCCAAGAGCAGGCTCTAAACGTGGACAGTTGGGGAGAAAATCTCTGAGGCTCTTCTCCAATAAACTCAATTTATGCACTGATTGACTATCTGTCTTCTCTGATCTCTCCTCCACAGCTGCAAGTGTTATTTAAGCATCTGTAAAACAATCAACTCATCTGAAGTTTTTGCATTGGGAGAAAACATGCTGTCATTTAAAATTAGTTTTGTAAGCTTTTGGTTCAGAATATGGTCCTGCTTTATGTGTTCAAAAATTAGGAAAAAGCCATTTTAGAAGAATCAGTTTAGTCAATATTAGAGGGATTGTGGAAGGAGGGCGATATTAATGTATTGTTGGTGGAGCTGCGAATTGGTCCAAACATTCTGGAAAGTATTTTGAAATTATACAGTGATGAAAATGTCCATATCCTTTGATCTGGAGATAATCTACTAGGCTTATGTCTCAAGAAGGTCAATGACAAAATGAAAAGTTCTCATAGCTTTTATAACACTTATTTATACCATTTTTTTGTGGTATCAAAGAACAGGAAACAAAGTAGATGCTCATTTATTGAGGAATGCCTCCACAAAATGTCACTGTGCTGTTAAGAGATGATGAATATAATGAGTAAGGAAAAGCATAGAAAGTCTAACATGAACAGCAAAGCAAAATAAATAAGTCCAAGAAAACAATATACACCATGATTAGAGCAATGTAAATGGAAAGAATAATTACAAAACAATCATACTTGGTCCCAAAGAAGACATCTAAGAAGACAAATCCTGCTTCTTTGCAAAAGTAGAGGACTAGGGGTATAGAATACTGCATATAACGTTACATTTGTCTAATATGTTGGTTAATTTTTTAATGTGCTTCCAAAATGGTATTTACTTTATTTCCTAGACCTAAGTCATTTGTACATTCAAAACTTCATGACTCATTGTTCTCAATAACATTGCTTATTTTTCTAATACATACACTGAGCATAAGTAAATAAACCACAAGAAAGCTTTAAAAATTGTATTAATATTATGCTGTGTAAAAAGCATACATTCTATGTAAACACTCTGACTAAAATGTTATTGGTTATGCTACATGAACCTAAGCAGAAAAACAGTTGCACAAAAGAAAACTTTTTTGTATACCACGTCTACATTATTATTATTATTATTATTAGCACTTTTGTTTGCAGACCTCCTCCTACAAAGGAAAAATGAACACACTGCTGCCAATTAAGCCCCAAACCATAAATGACCCCAAATCTATTCTAGTTTGATAGGAACAACACCCAGCATAAATGGATTACTTGGCTTCAGGGCAACAGCTCAGTGTCTGTTACCCAAAAGCTTTCTTCATGAAGGTAAACCATGGTTCAACTCCTCATTTTGGGTTTAAACTGCACACAGAGAAGAGACTGGAGAGTCTGTCTCTTTTTTGTTTATTTTAAGTCTACATATTCTGCTAGGATTGCTCTTCCAGAAAAGTGAGGGTGGCATTTCCTCCTATTTGGAACAGGAATGACGATCTGGGCACCAAGGTCAGCCAAGTTTAGTGATCTGGAGGTCTCCATCGATTTTTATCATGTTGATTATGGACAGTGTTTCAATTCAATGGTAAAAATAAAAATGCTTGTGTCCATCCACAAACATTTTACATTATGGGCATTCACAAAGAATTTCCACCCTAAATGGCTAGTTTGGGTTGAAAGAAAAATAAAGACTTGCTGATTGTTCTTCACCTCTTTCTCCAGATATACAAGAATTTCCGATCAGCTTCTTACTTATAAATATAGCTTTTAGTTCAATGGTCAATTTGCAGGAGGGTCTTTGGGGTCCCCAGATGTCAAACTGATCCCCAAACCCTCAGAGTTAAGGTTTACAATCCCCATCACTAAGATCTTCTTGCCTAGCCTCATCCCACCTTTAACATGCCTACAGAATGATACTATCAGTCTTGGAAAGTACACATCTTCTTGTACAGGAGATCGCAAGGAATTGTTTAAATGTCCATCCTTTAGTTTCATCAGCATGGCTTTTTGGCCATTGGTCCCACCATCTTGTTCATGTTGGTTAATGTTGCTAAAATTTTTTCTTCTTACCTTTTTTTTCTTTTTAACTACAAAGGATAGTTCTTTGAGAAGAGATGGAGAAGGGATAAAGTGGCAAATGTAGCTGATCTAAACACAAAAGCTGTCAATAAAATTTCTTTTTTTAAAAAAGAAAAGAAACTATTGATCCTAAAAGCAACATTTCCTTAACCAAATGTGAGTCTTGGAAACCTCCAGAATAAATTTTTTGTTTTAGTTGGACAATGTCACAACACCATCTTTATTAACTCTGACTGTGTTCTTGGGTGTCTGCATGGAATTATAATAACAGCTAATATTTATACAGCCTTTTAAGGTTTGTAAAGGTCTTTATATTTATTTTCTCCTTTGAGGGTCTATTCACCAGATAGACGTTTATATCCAGTAATAACAACTTCTGCTTTAAAGTTTAAGAAGCACTTCTCTCTCAATAACCCTTTGAAATATGTAGTATTCTCATTTTATGGGTAAAGAAATCATGAATCATACAGAGGAAGTGTCAGATTTGGGATTCAAATTCACGTCTCCAGACTCAAGGTTCAACCCGCTTTCCACTACACTAACTCGAATTTTGTACCCCCAGCTCTTTCTGACTATTCAAGTTTTAGAAACTTACATTAATAACCACTCATAGATACCTATATGATGTTGTTTTTCCGTTGTTTCAGGCGTGTCCAACTCTTCATAACCCCATTTGAAGTTTTCTTGACAAAGATACTTGGAGTGGTTTGCCATTTCCTTCTCCAGCTCATTTTATAGATGAAGAACTACGGCAAATAGGGTTAAGTGATTTGCTCAGGGTCACAGACCAAGTAAGTGTCTGCGGCTGGATTTGAATTCGGGAAGATGAGTCTTACTGACTTCAGGCCCAGCACTCTATCCACTGTGCCACTTTAGTCACACCTTGTAGGTTAAAAGGAGCCTCTGATACTGGGGCATCCATCCTTAGTGGCATCATGGCTCCAAACAGGACGTTCTTCTGGGGAAATTTAAGTGAGCCCCAAATTCAAGTTTTAAGGTTCTGCTTGGGAAGTTGTGACTGGATAGTGTCCAAAGAGGTCTTTTAACCTCCACCATACTGCAGGGTCCTAGCATAAACAGGCTGTGAAATACAAAACTTCTCAATATCATCCCTCAGCCACATTCTGATCTCAGGTAGCAACATATCTTTCTCAGCCTCAGTTTCCTAATCTATAAAATGAGTAGGCTGGACATGGTGGCCTCAGTTTTCTTATCAATAAGAAAGAGATAATAAGATCTGTATTACCTACCTCACGAGATTATTTATTTATTTATTTTTACTTTTTGGTGAGGCAATCTGAGTTAAGTGACTTGTCCAGGGTCACATAGCTAGTTAGTGTCAAGCGTCTGAGGCCGGACTTGAACTCAAGCCCTCCTGATTCCAAGGCCAGAGGTCTTTCTGCTGAGCCACCTAGCTGCCCCCTCACAAGATTATTAAGGAACATTTGAGATAATGGGTGTAAAGTGCTTTGTAAATCTTAGAGCTGAATAATAATGTCGGTTGTTTTTTGTTGTTTGTTTGTTTTTCCAATGTCTTTCATTAACAGAGCTTCTTTCTCACAGAACCTGAAAATGCCTTAAAGAAAGGATTGTATTAATTCTCATGGTATTAAAATGTTATTTTTTTTAGCATCCTTAATCCACTTGCATATAATTCTTCTATCTGATGGAATATCAGGAAAGGTTTAGGTCATCCTGGGATAGTGACATGGGCTTCATTTTTCAGCATTAGTCTCAAATCTGTCTAGATCAGAACTTCAACATCAAGCTGGTTCTTGCCAAAGTCCAATTCTAGAATGTAGAATATTCATTCCAGGAAAACGCCCACCTTCTGCCCATATGTTGATGATGAGTGTTGGACTGTAACCTCAAAAAGGATTAAAATTACTAATCCTGTTCAACAGGCAAGGTATTCTTCAGTGCCCTCTCACCTCTTCCTTTCCATCCTCTCCTCTCATCCTTGTTGCCTTATCCAGGTGCTTGATGGCTGTCACTGTGGTATGTTACTTGAGCTTGCCCTCTTTTGCATTTTTCCATAGGAAAGGCAATGTGATATATTTAGAAAAAGCACTTAAAGTCAAGTCCTAGCTCTAGCATTTTCTAGCCACATCATCCATCACAACCTCCCTGAGGTTCAGTTTGTTCAACTATAAAATGGGGGCAATCATTCAACAAATAAATTGAATTCTACAAGTATTTATTGGGTACTAACAATGACAGACAGTGTGGTATAGTAGATAGAGCCAGTCTCAGGAAGACCTGGGTTCAAGACTTGCTTCTTTCACATCCCAGCTGTGTAACATTAGGCAAATCATAACTTCTTGATGTCCCCAGACAATTCTCTAGGACAACAAATTGCAGAAAAGTTAGATGCCTTGGTAGAGAATCTCCACACCTGGAACTCCTTAGACCAATGAAATCACAGGTCTAGACAACACACACACACACACACACACACACACACACACACACACACGCACATGCTAAATCTCTAAACCTAATTCAGCCCAACTTCCTAGAAACCCATTGGCCATCTTCACATGGGCAGGGCCTCCACTTCTACTGTCTGCTCCTCTGAGAGGTGAACTCACCCTTGAACCTTCATTTGAAGAAGTACCTGGACCAGCTAGGTTTCCTCCCAACTTGGCTCATCCCACAACTCCCAGGACTTCTTCTAGATCTTTCCCACAAAGGTATCTCCTTCCCCTCCTTCTCAGTTCCCTTGTATGTGTTGTCTTTCCCCATTAGAATGTAAGCCCCTGATTATTTTAAATTAAAATTTTCTTACATAAATAAAACCTATGCAGCCAAGAATAGAAGGAATGAGGGGCCCCTAAGTGGCACAATGGATAGAGCACCGGCCCTGAAGTTAGGAGGACCTGAGTTCAAATCCAGCCTCAGACCAAACACTTGACACTTACTAGCTGTGTGACCTTGGGCAAGTCACTTAACCCTGATTGCCTAAGAAGGAAAAAAGAATAGAAGGAATGCATAAAATTGGGAAAAAACTTTCATAGACAATCTCTCAGATAGAATGGGATTGGGTTGGAATATTGCTGTGGTGTAGGAATAGTAAGCTGGTTGATTTAGAAAAACATGGGAAGACTTGGACCTACCAAGGAAGATGCTATCCACCTTCAGAGGAATGAATGACAAGTATAAATAAGCATAGTATGGTCTTACATCTATGTGTATGAATGTATATGTATATGTGTATGTATGTGTATGTTTATAGATTTCTATGTATGTGTATAATATATGTATGTGTATATATGTACACACATTTGTATATGTGTATATGTATCTAGGTGTGTGTGTATACACATACACACATACATACACACACATATCTATATCTATATATCCATGCTTAATTGCAGTCTTCTTTTGGGGTGGGGATGGAGGAGCAGAAAAATAAAGTAAAAAGTGCACAGTAGAGAACAAAAGAAAACCTTCAAGGAAGCAAAGAAAAGCTGTATAGCTTTGAAAACAATGTGTAGTATTTATTATATAGGTTTTCTTGAAATGGAAATTTATTGCTTTATATTGAGTCTTCTCATGTTCTGCTGTGTACATGGCAATGTTTTTTTTCTTACTTTGTACTTGTTTAAAATAAATTTAAAAACTTTAAAAAAAAAAGAAATAAAAGAAAGTGAAAACAGTATGCTTTTAAGAAAAAGAATGTAAACTTCTTGAGGGCAGGCAGTGAATTGCTTTTTGTTTATATTTGTATTCTTAGCACTTAGCATAATGTCTAGCATGCAATATAAATGCTCAAATGCTCGTTTGGGTTCTCTCTCTCTCTCTTTCTCTCCTTTGTTTAGATGTTAGAAATACAAAGATGAAAAATGTCCCTGCTCCCTAGAAGATGGGGGCAGAGAGAAGGAAGAAGATGCATACATAAATGAATATCCTGCAAGATGGAGTGGGATAAGGGCAAAAGAGGGTGGGCTGGGGCCTAGACAAAAAAAAAATGCAAGGATATCACTTTATTTTTTTTTAATTTGAATTTAATTTTTTTTTTTAGTTTTCAACATTCACTTTTATAAGATTTTATGTTCCAAAATTTTTTTTCTCCCTCCCTGCCCTCCCCCTTCCCCAAAACAGCATGCAAACTGATATAGGCTATACATGTACAATCATACTAAACATATTTCCACATTAGTCATGTTGTGAATCAGAACAAAAGGGAAAAACCATGAGAAATTAAAAAAAGAGAGAGAAAATAGTACGCTTAGATCTGCATTCAGACTCTATAGTTCTTTTTTGTTGTTTATTTTCCAACGCAATTGGGGTTAAGTGATTTGCCCAGGGTCACATAGTTAGCGTCAAGTGTCTGAGGACAGATTTGAACTCAGGTCTTCCTGACTCCAGAGCCAGTGCTCTATCTACTGCACCACCCCCTATAATTCTTTCTCTGGATGGTATTTTCCATCTTGAGTCTTTTGGAGTTGTCTTGGATCATCGCATTGCTGAGAAAAGCTAAATCTATCAGAGCTGGTCATCACATAGTGTTGCTATTACTGTCTACAATATTCTCCTGGTTCTGCTCACTTCACTCAGCATCAGGTCATATAAGTCTTTCCAGGCTTTTCTGAAATCTGCCTGTTCATCATTTCTTATAGCACAATAGTATTCCATTACATATACCACAACTTGTTCAGCCATTCCCCAGTTGATAGGCATCCCTTCAATTTCCAATTCTTTGCCACCACAAAAAGAGCTGTGATATATATTTTTTGGGTCCTTTTCCCCTTTTTATGATCTCTTTGTGATACAGACCTAGAAGCGGTATTGCTGGGTCAAAGGGTATGCAAAATTTTACAGCCCTTTGGGCACAGTTCCACATTGCTCTCCAGAATGGTTGGGTCAGTTCATAACTCTACCAACAATGCATTAATGTTCCAATTTTCCCACATCTTCTCCAACATTTATCATTTTCTTTTTTTTGTCATATTAGCCAATCTGATAGGTGTGAGTGAGGTGGTACCTAAGGGTAGTTTCAACTTGTATTTCTCTAATCAATAGTGATTTAGATGATTTTTTCATATGACTACAGATAGCTTTAATTTCTTCATCTGAAAACTGCCTGTTCATATCCTCTGACAGGATATCACTTTCACCCGGGCACTCAGACCTGCCTTAAAGAGATGGCACCAGGGGTGGACCTTGAAAAGTAAAAGGATTTCAACAGGCAAAGATGTCATGAGAGAGTGTTCTAGACATGGGCAGTGACCTGCACACATGCCTGGAAGTGAAAGAAAGCATGATGAGATCCTGAGATCCTGAAGTCAGGAAGACCTGAGTTCAAATCCAGCCTCAGACCAAACACTTGACACTTACTAGCTATGTGACCCTGGGCAAGTCACTAAACCCCAATTACCTAAAAAGGAAAAAAGAATAGAAGGAATGCATAATTAGGTTATCTTGAGTGTTTATTTTTCCCCTTCAGCTCTTGTCATTCTTTTCTTTAGCTACTAAAGTCCTCCCAAATCCTCCTCCACGAATTAAATTTCTGGTCTTCATCATTACAATTCTGAAACCCTCCAAAATTCCTTCACGCCTCTTTCTCCTTCTTCAGCTTAATTCTTCCTATGCCTCTCCTGTTCATTTCTCCATGCAACCTTCTATAGAAGCCAAAAGAAGAGGTTGGCAAGATCAAAATGAATTGATAAACATTTATTGAGTTCCTGTCATACACAAAGGGGCAGCTATCTAGTTATCTTATTTGGCTAGGATGTAGGGCAAATGAAGAGGAACTGAGTGAGGTAAGGCTAAAAAGATAGTTTGGAGGCAAGTCTAAAACACTGGCTTAAGAAGTTTATATTTTATCCTAGGATGCAGGGCAAATGAAGAGGAACTGAGTGAGGTAAGGCTAAAAAGATAGTTTGGAGGCAAGTCTAAAACACTGGCTTAAGAAGTTTATATTTTATCCTAGAGGTAGTAGGGAACCAGGGCAACTGGGTGGTGGAGTGAATAGAGTACTGGGCTTGGAATTAATAAGACTCATCTTCATGAATTCAAATCTGGGCTCAGACAGTATTAACTGTGTGATGCTGGACAAGTCACTTAACCCAATTTGCCTCAGTTTCCTCATCTCTAAAATGAGCTGGAGAAAGAAATGGCAAACCACTCTAGTGTCTTTGCCAAGGAACTCTTACATGGGGTCCCAATTGAAATGGCTGACCAACAATGACCCTGGGCAAGTCACTTAACTTCTGTCTGCCTCAGTTTCTTTATCTTCAAAATGAGGATAATAATAGCACCTACATCCCAGGGTAGTTGTGAGGACAAAATAAGATAACATTTGTAAGGTGCTCTGCAAATATTAAAATACCATCTATAAATGCCAGCTATTACTATTATGCCGTAAGAAATAATAAATCTGAGAAATTCAGAGAAACATAGGAAGATACGCATAAATTGATGCAGAGTGAAGCAGAGAACAACGTATTTAATGACTACAGAGAGGAAAACAAAAACCACATCAAAACACAGCCATAATCTTATTAAATGGAATGATTGATCTTGATTCCAGATTGGCCTTTGCTCAAGCCATCTACCTCCACTTGGAATGCTTTCCCCTTCTACCTTTCTGAATTTTACCTATCCTTTAAGGAGCAGTTCAAATCCCGTCTCTTTTAGCAAACTTAAACCAATCATCCTCTTTTCCCTCTTCGAAACTCACATAGCAAACACTTCAAAGAATCTCAAAATTGGAAAAGACCTGAGAAGGTGTTGAAGTCCAACACATACTTCAGCAGGAGTTTCCTCTATAATATCCCTGACAAGCAATCATTTAGTATCTGTTTGGACACATGGGGGTTGGGGTGGGGAGAGGAACCCAGTTTCTCTAGCCTATGCTACTTTTGAAGGTTAGAAAGTGAGTTGAGATCTGATTCTACAACTTTCCTCCATTGCTGTTTATTCTGCCCTCTGGGGCCAAACTAAACATGTCTAATCTTTCTTCCACATGATAACCCTTTAATTTCTTGAAGACAACTATTGAGTCTTCCTGAGTCTTCTCTTCTCCAAGTTAAACATATGTAGGTCCTTCAGTGGATCCTTTCAAAGGGGTCATGAAGAGTTGAACGTGACTGAAAGGACTAACCAATGAACATACATACATACACATACGTACATACTCCATTTGGGGTTTTATTGGCAAGATACTGGAGTAGTTTGCTGTTTCCTTCTCCAGCTTATTTTACAGATGAGGAACTGGTGCAAACAGAGTTAAATGACTTGCCCAGGGTCACACAGCTAGAAAGTGTCTCAGGCCAGATTTGAACTCAGGAAGATGGGTCTTCCTGATGTCAGGCTCTGCACTCTAACCACTGTGCCACTTAGCTGCCCCCTTGTATGTGACAGGAACTAAATAAATGTTTATCAATTCATTTTGATCTTGCCAACCTCTTCTTTTGGCTTCTATAGAAGAAGGTTGCATGGAGAAATGAACAGGAGGGGCATAGGAAGAATTAAGCTGAAGAAGGAGAAAGAGGTGTGAAGGAATTTTGGAGGGTTTCAGAATTGTAATGATGAAGACCAGAGATTTAATTCATGGAGGAGGATTTGGGAGGACTTTAGTAGCTAAAGAAAAGAATGACAAGAGCTGAAGGGGAAAAAAAAACACTCAAGCTGAAATAGGACAAGGACTCTGAGCATGAGAAAAATAAAGGAAATCTACCATGTTAATGGAGTAAAAGGGAGAAAACCTAATTTGGGGCAGGGGGGAACCATTAGAGACAAACTGAGGAAAATATAAACCTAATTCTCACAACTTTAAGTATGAATGGATTAAATAACCCATTGAAATGAAAAACAAAGTGACAGATTGGATAAGCAAACAAAACTCCACAATCTGTTGCTTACACATATAAAAAACAAAGACATTCACAAAATAAAAACGAGGCACTGAAGAGAAATCAGAAAAAGAAGGAGGAGTTGAAGGCCCTAAAACAAGTAGAGTAAAACAACTGAGTAACATAAGGCAAGGGTTTTACTAGTACAGGGAATGTATGTTGGGTAAGGTGGTCAAAGTACTACAAGTGCTAAGAAGGTGAGGAGAATAGCAATTCAGGATTGATGACCATCATAAGCAATTTGCTACAGCAGTTCTCCAGGAGAGCTATTACCAAGAATGACAAAGGACTGAGGATCTCATTTCTAGCAAGTATGGAAAGCAAGGGGAATTTTGCAGTGAATTGTAGTTGCTTTCTCCAAGGTTACCAATGCACTTTTAATGGACAAAGTGAATGGCTTATCCTCCTTGATCTCTCTGCAACATTTGGTGCTATTGATTACCCTCTACTCCTGGCTATTCATGACTCTTCTGGGTTTTTGTGACACTGTTGTCTCCTGATTCTCCTCCCACCCATCAGACAGTTCCTTTTCAGTGTTCTTTGCTAGATCATTATCCATATTATGCCTACTATCCATAGGTTTACCTAAAGTCTCTATATTGGACTCTATCATCTCTCTGTATTCTTCCACTTGGTGACATCTTCAGTTTTCATGGGCTCAATTATCATATCTATGAAAGTGGTTCTCAGATCTATCCATCTATTTATCTATATTCTAGCTATATTCATCCCCAGCATTTTTCCTGAGCTTCAGCTGCATATTACCAACAGCCTACTGAGCATTTCAACCTGGATGTCCTATAGGGGTCTCAAAACCACTAAGTCCAAAACAGGATTCACTATCATTCCTACCCAAACACTTTCCTAAACTTTCTTGTTACTGTTACTATGGAAATGAAGAGTAGGCAGAGGATGTTGCATGTTTCTCTTCTTAACATAAGTCATGTCATTTTAGAATAATCCTCCATCTCATATGCACAGAAAATCATGTCTAACTCCTAAGTTTTCCTTCAAGATTTTGGCAAGGCCAGTCAAAAAAACAAACAGAATCTTCCATGTCTCAGGCTCCTGAGGCCAATGACAGACTAGCAGATTAGAAAGTTTCTGTCTTTTCCACTGGAACATAGCAAACTATCCCCAAGGTCAGTGGCTGACTGGTTGTGAACCTAGCATGACTGTGTTTTCTCTATATTACAAATACATGTGGAAAATGGCTCATATTCAGAAGCCTTTGGAACTTCCCTTCTCTATGAATCAACTGATGCCTATACATGCCTTGGTTTGTAACTATTGGCAGAATAAATCTTTTTATTGACTAATTTGTAAAGAGTACCCTAGAGATTCCAAGAAGTGGAAGTGAAGATGGAGTGCATTCCAAACATGGAGTAGAGTGAATGCAAAGGCACCAGAGACAGAAGATGGACCATCATGTGTGAAATATGGCAAATAGAACAATAAAGCTATAGAGAACATGAATGGAGTGATGTATAAGAAAAGTTGAACAACCTATGGACTTCTGAAAGACAAACAGAGGAGTATATATTTATCCTAGAGGTAATAGGGAGCCATTAGAGTTTACTGAGCATGGGTATGACATGGTCAGATCTATGCTTTAGGAAAATCACTGTGGTAGCTTTGTGGAGAATGGGCTAAAGACTTGAGATAAGGATACCAAATAAAACTATTACAACAAACCAAGAAAGAAGGGATTAGAATCTGAACTAGCATGGTAATTATGTGAGTAGAGAAAGGGAATCTATACAGGACATGTCATAGTCATAAAAATGATGTGATTTGGCAACTGATTGAATAGAGTGAGTGAAAGAGAGGAGTTGAGGCTAACAGGGAGTCTGTATACCTGGATGATTGAAAGAACGGGGTACCTTCTTTGGTGTCACGTTAGGCAAATCCACTCTTTACAATTTAGGGTACAAGTCCGTAGACATACTCTTCCCTATACCACCTTGGTTCTTGGGGAGATCGAGTTCAGACTTAAATTTTCTACATAGCATTCATCCTACTGAGTTCACTTCCAAAGGTAGAATGGCCAATGAATGGATGAGTCCATGTCTCCACTGCTGCTGGGCTGGGTCAAGCTAGTTATTTGGGTTCTGGCCAGGAAATCCCAGCATGGACTCTAGCTCCAAGACTCTGGGGGTTTGCTTCCCAGATCTTCCAAAGCTCTAAGACCATAACCACTCCCAACTGCCTCTACCTAAAAAAAGAAGGAACAAATGGGAAGAGGAAGAAAGCAAAGGCTCAGATGCATGGGTCATACATTGGAGGGCCTGAGGACCTTCGTGTTATATACTTGTTTCTCTCATTTGAATAGCAGCTAGGCAGGAAGAAGATAGAACAAACACAGGCCCGGGTCTAGTGCTCTGTTCCCTTTTAGTCTTCTTGTTCATATATATTTGAATCTTCCTAATCTTCTAGGTTACTACTGTAGGTGATGTGTATAAACTACTATGCTCATATGCTGTCATTGATGAATAATTCTTTTAGAGGGTTTCTGAGATCTTCCCCCATAGATACAAAAATCTTCTGTAGCTTTTTTCAAAAAGTTCTGGAGGTCATTTGGTAGATTTTGTGTAGTGCTCTTTGGATACCTCCCATATCTAACTTTTGCAGAGATAACTATTTCTCATCTTACTCAGCTGCTCCCTCAGCAGTCCTTCCATTCTTTTGAGTACCAGGGAGTCTCCAAAATCAAATTTCTTTGGACCTATCTTGGAGTTAGAGAAATCAAGGTGCTGGAGGCTGACCATGTCACACCCATGCTCAGTAAACTCTAATGGCTCCCTATTACCTCTAGGATAAATATATACTCCTCTGTTTGTCTTTCAGAAGTCCATAGTTGTTCAACTTTTCTTATACATCACTCCATTCACGTTCTCTACAGCTTTATTGTTCTATTTGCCATATTTCACACATGATGGTCCATCTTCTGTCTCCGGTGCCTTTGCATTCACTCTACTCCATGTTTGGAATGCACTCCATCTTCACTTCCACTTCTTGGAATCTCTAGGGTACTCTTTACAACAAACTACCTGTTTCTATTCTTCTGTATCCTTCTGTACTGGTTATATGAACGGTCAAAATATTCACATGCTAAATCCCAGCTTACTGGCTACAATATAATATATAGGTCCTCTTCTCTTCTCCCTCTATATCAGGGGTGGGGAACCTGCAGCCTTGAGGGCACATGTGGCCCTCTAGGTCCTCAAATGCAGTCCTTTGACTGAATCCAAACTTCACAGAACAAATGATCTGTGATTGAGTCAAAGGGCTGTACTTGAGGACCTAGAGGGCCACATATGACCTCAAAGCCACAGGTTTCCCACCCCAGCTTTATACTATTTCACCTGGTGATCTCATCAGATGCTTCCATGAATTTAATTACCATCACTACCATTCTCAAATCCACCTATACAACCTCAGTCTCTCATCTTCAACTACTTTTCAGATTTCTCAAACTGAATGTCAAGTAGACATCTTAAACTAAATATGTTTAAAGCAGAACTCATTATCTTTCCCCCTAAATCCTTTCCCCTAACCCCATTACTGTAGAGGACACCATCCTCCGATTCCCTCAGACTGACAACCTAGGAGCTATCCTTGATTCCTGACTGTTTCTCACCCCACCCCTATATCCAATCTGTTGCCAAGACCTTTTGATTTCACCTCTGCAACATCTCTTATATATACCCTGTTCACTCCTCTGACACTGCCTCCCCTATAATGCAAAACCTCATCACCTCAAACCTTGATTTTTGCAATACCTCAAGTATTTTGTATTTGATCCTGGAGGCTATAGGGAGCCACTGGAGTTTATTGAATGTGTGTGTGTGTTGGGGCGGGGGGGTGACATGGTAGTAAAATCATTTTGGTGGCTGAATAGGGGATGGACTGGAGTAGGGAGAGACTTGAGGACAGAATCCTGAGGGTTATGGTTAGAGGGTGTGATCTGGAAAAGGATCCAGCACAGGAGATTGAGAAGGAACAGTAAAATAGGTTGGAGAACCAGTAGAGAATGTGGTCAGAAGTCAGATTGTAAGGGGGTTAAAAAGAGAGTGAGAGGAAGGAAAGAAAGAAGAAGCACCTATAACAGTTGGCCTTTTCAAGATCTTTAGCTATAAAAGGCAGAAGAAATAATTGCTTGAGTGACCTTGGGCAAGTCACTTACCTCTCCGAACCTCAGAATCCTCAGAAAGATAAAATGAGGGGGTTGGACTAGAGAGACTTCTAAGGTCCATTTTAGCTCTGTTATGGCTCACATGAGCCTATGTTGAGGCTGAGATACCCATAGGACCCCTCTTCTCATTTTGCATACATACTATTTTTCCTTTAAGGTATAGCTCAAAGTTGGACCTCCTCCTTGAAGCTACCATCTTCTGATGCAGGTCTGGGTATAATCAATCACTCTCCCCTTTGGAATTCTGTACCCCTCAGTACCTACACCAGTACTTGATCCATTTCCTTGCCCTTTACCTTGTATTGTTTCATTAAATGCTTTCTATCTTGATTTTATGTTTGCTGGATTAATCTAGTAGGGTCAATGGATGTGAGGGATCAGAGATGTGAATTTGAATGGATCAGGGACCAGAAAATATCTACTAATCAGGAGATGGCCAAAAGAGGTAGTGGACTTGATATTGATTTTATGCACAGATGAAGCAAAATACTTTTATCTCACCATGTGTTTGTGTCCAACAGTGATTACATCAAAAGCTCATTTTCTCAGCATATTTTTAATCACCTGGGCAAAATGCGACCCCCTTTATTGCCTTTACCCATTGCGCCAAATCTTATTAGTCATATAGACCTGAGGTTTTCTAAAAGTAGCTCTTTCCTGACCTCTGGTGGTGTGATATCTTCCAGAAAAGTCAGGCCATTTATTTGATCACATCAGGAATGGATGACCTCAACAGATGGAGGTGTACTAAAGAACTCAATTACCAATTGCAGAAGGACAGCATTTTGTGTATTTTGGAAACATCAGTCTGGATGAAGTAGGATGAGTTTAAGAAAGTCTCAGAGCCTGAATTTATTGTGCTGATGACAACTGTATAGTAAAATATTATAACTAAGTGACAAACAGAATATGAAATGTTAGCATTTTCCACAACTCTTTGAGTTACTATATTTGTGAAGGAAGGAAGCATGGAATAAGGTTCAATGCCAGTCCTGGGTTTTTGTTTCTTCCAGACTTTGTTTCCAAGAGAGTGTTTGTCAGATTTGTCTCAATTCAGACATGGTTTTACTTGGCAGAGCTTTATTGTTTAAGTTTAATTATTTATTTGTTTGTTTTTTCCTCCACAGCTTCATCCACATGTTATGATGTGGTTCTCAAAAGCTATGCCGGCTAAGCACAAACTCTGGCAGGATCTTGGAAAGATTTTGAAGGTATTCCTAGCAACAGACTCTTTTTCCCCAAGGACCAACCTAATTAAGAATGGAGAAGCTGATTACCTATAGGCAAGCCACTCGGTTATGAATTCTTTGGCATAGCTATGCATGTAACAAAGAAAAATATGGAACAGTTCTCAGCCATTTGTAGCCCCCTTCTGCTTCTGGGATGACAGAGGCAATATGGTAGAAAAGGGGGCAGGTAGTGATAAAAATTACATTTTTAAACCATTTATACACATTAACTTAGTTGTTTATACTTCAGGGAGTAGGTGCCCTGTACAAATGCAATGGGGGCCAGGGCAGGGAAGTACAGACCCTATTACCCCCAGGCTCTATTCTCATTGGCTCATGTGATCCATCTCACAGAGAAATCCCTACTTCTGTTAGATCCTTCATGTTGTCTACAAGTCACTTCAGCCTCAAACTCAGTTAAAAAGTTTAATTAGATTTGCCGAAAGCCTGGTAAAATCAAGTGTCAGACACATGTATCATAATAAGCAATAATCAAATCATCTTCCAGTTCCAGTCCATCTTTCAGGTTGGAGGTCATTTTCACTTTGTTCAGTCTCTTAAGGTGAAAGAAAATCCCCAAATTTGGTGTCATAGATCTCAATCCTCTCACTAAAGCAGAAGCAGAATATGGGTAATTAACTAACAGTGGTTTTTCTATATCAGATTAAGAAGCACTGAAGAAGCTTACATTGATTTTCTTGATCCCAGGTGAGTGAATGAACATTTATTAAGCACCTACTATGTGCCAGTCACTGAGCTAAGTGCTAGATAAGATAGACTGCAGAGTCCCTAGCTCCATGTTGCCACAGCTCTTGGAAATTCTACATTGCATTTGGCTGAACTGGAAGGCAGTAAATTGGGTATGGTTTTGGAGTCAGTAAGACATATCAAATAACATCTCAGACACTTATTATCTGTGTGATCCTGGGCAAGTTACTTAACCTCTTTGTGTTTCAGTCAAGTCAAGGTAACAAACATTTATTTTCTACTATGTGCCAGGCACTGGATTCAGCTCCAATTTCCTCCTGTGTAAAATGAGGCAGTTGGCCCCGATGGCTTTTAAGGTCCCTTTCAGCTCTAAATCTATGGTCCTATAAATTATGCACGTATCTTTAAATCCCTAGCACTGCAAGGAACACTGCCTAAAATGCCCCAAAATCTAATGGCTACATGGCATCACCTGACTATCATGAACCTAATGAGACAAATTCGCTTGGGGGGACAGGCACAGCTATGCTGTGGCCCAGCTTCCATTTCTTTCTCCTTTGTTTCTCCTTTAAGTCCTATTATGCTTCTGGAGCTTTCACTGAATCTGTAAGGCCATCCAGTCCAGGTTATGGTAGTGTTGAAGCCAACAGACAAGTGTCCAGTTACTCGTAGTCCTTATGGAAACGCTATTTCCTAATAGAAACATTCACTGTATCTAAATTGAAACTCTGGTCTCCTGACCAGTGAATGGACATGGAACTGAAAGAATTGAATTTTATCATCCTTATAAGAATATTAAAAATATTCTTTCTAAATCAGAAGACCAAAGGAAGCTGCAGCTAATTGGAAGGTTAACTCACGGGTTCTCCTTGTAGAAGCAAATAAAGGTATTAGGAGAGCTTTTATTGTATGTTCAAGGTAATAAGAGATATTCATGGGATATTTGGCTATCTGGTATTGCAGAACTCAAAAACATTTGCAGAAATATCACCATGAAAATTATAGCAACTTTACACACCAACATCTGTTGTACATGAAGAGTTAGAGAAATTCAAAGAAGTACTTAAACCTTCCAAATTAAATATACATATTCAGTAATTTTGGTGCAAAGACAGAAATAGAGAGGATGGTGAAAAATATGTGGAAAAACAAGATATGGGAGAAATGATAGAGGCTAAAGGCCTCTATTGGACTCTATAGAGTTGTCTATATAAAGTCCTCTAAAGGAGTCTATAGCAGTCTACATTCATATGGATTTATCACAAATATTTTATATGAGAAAAGAATCAAGACGCACCAGGCATAGTGAGCACTAAATAGCATCACGAAAAATGAAATCAATTTTATTTTAAAAGATAGAACTTAGTAGTTACTGATGTGATTGTCATTTTCAATGTCACCATTCCATTCAGAGGAGTGGAGTGAATAGTACCAGGAGAAAATTTATACATAGGCAACAACAGTGTAAAAGAAAATAATTTTGAAAGATGTTAACAAAATGAATGACCAATTGTATTTCCAGAAGACCTATGATGAAGAAGCATGCTATCTATTTCCCTACAGAGAGGTGATGGATTCATAGCATAGAAAGGGCCATACATTTTTAGACAAGTCCACTTAATGGATTTATTTTGTCTAATTACTTATTTATTATAAGTTTTCTTTTCTCTCTCCTTTTTTAATTTGAGTTGGAGTTTGGGAAAGGAAGGGAGGGGTTAGCAAATATAGATGCTGAAAAAGAGAGGGCCATTGAAACCTTTTTCAAAATGTAATGAAATAAGATAGTTGAGAAAAGCATAAGCAAGCTTGGAAATTTTGAAAATAACACATAGAATTTATTATTTACTTCTTTAAAAAAGTGGAGATTCATGGTTTTGAAATTCTTTCCCTTCTGAACCCCAGCCTTGGATTATTTCCACCATCTGATGCCTTCTCAAATACTCACCGCTAAATGAAGCTGGAGAAAAATCACAAAACCATGCTAACTGGATCAACTACACCTTTATGGTACACATAATCTCAAATGCCTTGTTGTGGCAAGGCAATCCTTTTCTATATCTCCCTAACTGATTATTATCTTACTCTCCACAGTGACTTTTCTAAACTTTTTCAACCCTCCTCAAACGTCTTATGGCTCCCCCTCCTCCCACCCTCTCAGCTGAGAACCAAGCTTCATATTTCACTGAAAAAAATGGAGTCCATTCACCAAGAATTCCCTCTTCTCCTTTGTTTTTCATCTCAATACTACTTAGATACCTTTGGCCACTATCTCCTTCACCTCCTTTTCACATTAAGAGCGTACCTTTCTCCTCACCAAGGCTAACTCCTCTACATGCCTAAATGATCCCATTCCTTCCCATCTCCACTAGATTGCATCCCTGCTCTCACTAATTTTCAATCCCTCCCAGTCTATTAGCAGATTACCTATTGCCTACAAATGCGCCCATGTCCCCTCCATCCCTGAAAAAGCCTCACTTGATCATCCTTGTTAACTATGTCCTATGGCTAAACTCCTTAAGAAATTTATAATAGGTGCCTCCATTTCCTTTCCTTTCCCTCTCTTCTTAACTCTTTGTAGTCTGGTTTCTGAACTCATTATTTAACTGAAACTGCTTTCTCCAAAGTTAATTGCCAACATTAAAGGCCTTTTTTTAGTCCTTATCCTTCTTGACCTCTCTGCAGCCTTTGACACTGCTGATCACCCTCATTTTCTTGATATTTTCTCCTTGTATGTTTTTGTGACACTTCTTTTTCTTGGTTCTCTTCCTACCAATCTGACTCCTTTGATGGATCTTCACCCACATCATGCCTCCTGACAATGGGGATTCCCCAAGAGGTCCTGGGCCCTCTACACTTCTCCCTTTATACTATTTCACTTGGTGATCTCATCAGCTCCTATAATTTCCATCATCACTTCTATGTAGATGACTCACAGATCTCCTTGTTCAGCCCTAATCTCTCTCCTGACTTCCGGTGTCACATCTCCAACTGCCTTTTAGACATTTCAAATTGGATGTCCCAACATCTTCAATTAAAAACATGCCCTAGACTGAACTTGGTATCTTTCCTCCATATCCTCCCATCTTCCTAACTTCCCTATTACTAATGGAGGTACTACCACTCTCCCAGTCACCTGGGCTCAGAACCTAGGTATCATCCTCAACTCTTCACTCTCTCCACCTCCCACTCTCCTGTCCAATCAGTAGTCAAGTCTTGTTTCTGCCTTTGTAACTTCTCTCATGTATGCCACCTCTCCTTTTACAGTGCAACCACCCTAGTGCCAGCCCTCATCACCTTACAACTGGACTATTGCTATAACCTGGTAGTTAGTCTACCTGACTCAAGTGAGTCTCTCCCAACTCCAGTTTACACTACTCAGTTCTAAAATTGATCTTCAAGGAATGGTGCATGCCACTCCTCCCATCCAGTCACCTCCAGTGATTTCTCATTACCTCCAGGATCAAGTGCAAAATCCCAACTTGGCTTTCAGAGTCCTTCAGAAGCTGGCTCCCTCCCAGCTTTCCAGTTTTCTTACAGTTTATTCCTTTCCTCATTTCCTCATAGTCTTTGCTGCCTTCGGACACTGTCCTTCTCATTGTTCCCTGTGCACAACACACCATCTCCTCATTCCCTGCATTTTCATTGGCTCTCCCCCATACCTTGAATTCTCTCCTTCCTCATGTCTGCTTTCTGGCTTCCCTGGTTTTCTCCAAGTCTCAGCTAAAATCCTAACTTCTTCAAGAAGCTTTCCCCAGTCCTTAAACTTAGTGTCTCCTCCTGAGGTTACCCTCAGTTTACCTGTATGTATCTTGTTTACACATCGTTGTTCACGTGTTATCTCCCCCATTATACTGAGCTCTTAGAGAGCAGGAACTTTTTTTTTCTTTTTGCCTTTCTTTGCATCTTCAGTATTTAGTACAGTACCTAGCACAGAGTGGGCATTCAATGCGAGCTCTTTTGTGTTCTGTGTGTGTGAGTGTGTGTAAGTTCAGAATGCACTATTTATTTGTAGACTCCTGAACTCTTTTACTAGGTCTGGAGGCCCTATTGTCTTCTGCTGTGAATGTCTTCTCTGTTGGTTTATCTGCTTATGTTCAAGGTCTTTAAGTTTCCTATGGGGCTGGATCTCAAAACATTTCCGTCTCCTGCCACATTGAACAATTTGTGGTTCACCTTCCTAAATCTTTGCCTCAAGTGATTTTGGAGGAACAGAATTGGCCCCAGTTGGATGATAGGTTTTTTTTCTCTCAGGTTTAAATGAGTTCCATACATACCTTCATGCATGTGTCTTGCCCCGTTCTCTCTGTTCCTCAATTCTCCGGCCTAGTGGTGGAGGGTGCTGATATTAGAGCCTGAGCAGATTTCTGCTGTTTAGAATTTGGATCTCTGTGGCACTAGGAGAAGGCAGAGCATGTGTCAGGGTGTGGAGCTGACATGCTGGTTTGCTGCCACAGTGTAGTGGGTGATACAGAGGGGGATGCTGAGTGAGAGTTGGTTAGGGATTTGGGAATACGGGCATACTCTGCTGGTTAGTTTTCATCTTGTTTGGGTTCTTGGTGCCCTGGACCTTGGAGACAGCTGAAATTGCTTTATCTCTGGCACATAATTTCTATTTTGGAGAGGTTTGAAGGTTGTGAGGATCTGAGAAAATGTCTAGTCTTCCATCTTGTTGGTCAAGTGACCCAGAAGTCCCATGGCACTTACATTCTAATAAGGAAGATAACACATAAAAGGATGCTTAAAGAGGGTGGGGAAGAAGGTACTCCATACAGGGGCATGACGGAGAAGTCCAGAGGGGTATAGCCAGGTGGGAAATTTGTATTGCGTACTCCTAAATCTATTTGCCCGGTGATGTCCATTCTCTCAGCCCCTCAGTATTTCTCATGCCCTCATCCCTGTTCTGCTGTATTCTTCTCTCTTCCCAGTCTTGACCCTTTAGTTAACTAGGTCACTGCTAGGGGACACGGTGGATAGAGTGCTGGGCCTGGAGTCAGGAAGATTTCCTCAGTTCAAATCTGGCCTCAGATACTTACTGTGACCCTGTACAAATCACTTAACCCTGTTTGCCTCAGTTTCCTCATCTGTAAAATGAGCTGGAGAAAGAAATGACAAACCACTCCAGTAAAACCCAAAATGGGGTCACAAAGAATTGGACATGACTGAAATGACTGAACAAAGAACAACAAAATGGGTCATAGTTAGGGGGCAGCTAAGTGGTGCAGTGGATAGAGCACCAGCCCTGGAGTCAAGAGGATCTGAGTTCAAATCTGGTCTCAGACCAGACACTTGACACTTACTAGCTGTGTGATCCTGAGTGAGTCACTTAACCCCAATTGCCTCGCCCCTCCCAAAAAAAATGGGTCATAATCAAGTCAATCACACAGAAAGGCTCATCATGAGCCACAGGATATCACAGTCAGGCTCAGATACACCTGGTGGGAAAATGTCTTGTTGATCAAGTTGGGGAAGTAAAGCAAGAGGATCCTACCTTCACCTTCTCAAAGTTGTTCATTTGACTTTCCTGGAGACGGACATCCAACCGTAGTAATCCTCAGACTACAGGAGCACATGGCATTTCCCTTGAATGATGGCCTAAGGGCCATATGAGAGGTATCAGACAACTATACTTGAAATCAAAACTCAGAATAGCAAGCAGATTAAAGTCCCAAGAGACTCTTCCTCAAACAGCAAAATTTCACTAATTATAGGTTAGGGCTAGGTTACTGTCATAAAGTGCCTAAACTAGCAAATGTTTGTACTGCTTATTAAATCCTAAGAGGAAAATAAAATCCCTAAATTTAAGGCCTATTGTTACTATGTAGGCTTAAAGATGCCAGGCACAGTAATTTTCAGAAGCAATGGGCAAAGAACTTCCCAGATAAAACAATTTTTTTAAAAATAAGGTTTCCCTTCTTGGATTATTTTCCCAGATTTCAGCCTGACTTCAGCAGCAGGACTAATAATATCCCATAACCTCAGACAAATAGAAAGTCTAAGGAACTGAAAGGGTATGCGGGTAACTCGTATCCCCACAGTAAGTTATCATTATTAGCGATTCTAAAGGATAAATACCTCGCTTAATAATTAAGTGTTAAAAATAACGAAACTGGCCAATCTAATGCATAATGTGAAGGGAAGTTGCCTCTAATAGTATTACTCAATACTTTAGAAAAATTTTATACAGTCTCATGTATTTTAAAACATGAAACAAGACTTCTTACAATTTGGGTGATATTAATTCAATTGAATACATTTCCACACTGCTTTATATAAAGCTTAACTCATTTTAGAACCTTAAAGTAAACCTATAACAACAGGCAACAATGCTATGATTGATACTCATCACATGACAGGCACTGTGGTAAGCACTTTACAATTACGGGAAGAGGAAAGCACTGTCTTGTCTCAATCTCTCTTTTAGTCCACTGTCTAACTATTTATAAATTAAGCTGATACAACAAAGACCTGGAGAATCATTTCCACAAAGAGCAATAGTGAAAATTGTATGTGTTAAAGCCAACCAACAAGTTCAAGTATGTGTTTCTTCATTGTTTTGGAAGGAGTTGTTTGCTGGAAATACTTGCAAAGGTTTAATGTCTTTGCGAGTTTAACTGTTCTCTGAGGCCTTTGGGGCCACTAGAATTGGTTACAATCACAGTTTTTGTAAGTGATGGTCAAATAAACCCAAACAAAACTCACTCAGTACAATCGCAAAGTTCAAGGTCCTTCCTACTTCTTCATTGTAGAGTATCACTACTGCTTTAAGTTGGTTGACTGGAGAAGTCATCTATCTGCTTCTCAAAGTTAATCTCTTTTATGCTAGAGAAGCATTCATCTTATCTATTCCACAAAGGAGTTTACTTGGCAATGATCAGGGTGACTGGCCAGAGTCCAACTGTGTCACAGATATTGGTATCTTAAAGGGTCTCTGCTCCGCTTCTTATAACAGTAAGTTTTAATTACTACCTACCATTTTCTTCGGCCAGATAGGTGGTGCAGTGGATAGAGCACTGGGCCTGGAGTCAGGAAGACCTGTGTTCAAATCTGCCCTTAGATGCTAGCTGTGTGACTCTGAGCAAGTCACTTAATCTTGTTTGCCTTGGTTTCCTCATCTGTAAAATAAGCTGGAGAACGAAATGGCAAACCACAGCAATTTCTTTGCTAAGAAAACCCCAAAATGGTCACAAAGCGTTGGACACCACTGAAAAACAATCGTTTTCTTCATATTTTAACCATTTCCTTTTTCCAATTTATAGTTTAATAGCATCGTATGAAAGCAACTTTAATTTTGGTGGTGGCATTTAATACGCAAAGAAACTTGTAAGCATTTTTTCTTTTAAGGTCTTAGTTCCTAATTGCTTCCTCCTTTTACAAAGTATGTGATATTTTTCAATACTATAGGTTATTACTGTATCTAATTAAGTAGTTAGAAGTTTTATGTTTATCTCTGAGAAAGGAATTTATAATTTTCACATTAATAGGTATGATATGCATAATGAATATACTAATAATTTACTTTTCTTAAGAGCTGACTCTCTGGCTTGGGAGTCAGAGCTCACAATGCAGCTTGAACTGATTAATCAAAACTGACAATGCTCACCATCACTGGACCTTAAGTGAAGCAAATCAAAGATTATAGAACCTGCTCCCGTCACAGAACTCTGGTTCTGTACTTTAGGGGAGGTGGTCACAACCTCCAAAGACTTGTCTCCAGAATTGTTGTATTATTGGACTTCTGGGTTTCTTGTGGGAAACCACTAACTTATTGTTTGTAATCTACTGTCAGAGGAAAACAATTAAATGTAAATTAAACAATATTGTTTGACAGTACACTTATACAAACTCTTTGACATTTAAAGAAACTGATATAGCCTTGATATAGCTTTCCTTAATGACTTTATACCAATTTTATTAATTCTTTAACAGTAAAGCAAATTATTATCCTTTATAAAGTTTTCCTCATTGCCAAATGGTCAGCAATGATTTGCATTAGATAGGCCCTTAGAAGGGGGAGCTTGGTGGTGCAGTAGATAGAGCAATCGCCCTAGAGTCAGGAGGACCTGAGTTCAAATTCAGATGAGACGCTTGACACTTAATACCTGTGTGACTCTGGGCAAGTCACTTAACCCCAATTGCCTCACCAAAAAAAAGGTCCTTAGAGTTGTAACATAATATATCTGCTTTTATTAAAATATAATTTTGACTTCATGTATTAGAGTTAATAGAAATTGCATTACTGAAAAAAAAGTCTGATAGAGATTAATTTTTTGAAGGGCTCAAGGTGTAACTTTATTTCCTTTCAAATCATTCAAAGGCTAAGTCCACTTCTTCTATTTTCTTATCCTAACTTATCATTTATATTCTTGTCAAATTCCGTCCTCAGTAACTCTTACTCTAACTTACTCTAATCTTCACAGGAAAATATTAAATTTTACTTACTTTTCAGTTGCATCCTGACTTTAAAACAAGCTTTTGTCTCTCTGGGAGCACTTTGGGATTCACCTTCAATCTGGGAGTTTAAATATAGGGGCTACGTAGCACAGATAACAGAGCTTGTTTGGTGTCTTCAGGTTGGTTGTTTAAAAGCAGTAAGTTAACAGGATGGTAAATAAATTCCAGCTTTACTTACTTTTTGTCCCTTTGGAGAGAGAAAACTGAAGGTGGTCTAAAAT
Source organism: Vombatus ursinus (assembly GCF_900497805.2). NCBI lineage: Eukaryota > Metazoa > Chordata > Mammalia > Diprotodontia > Vombatidae > Vombatus > Vombatus ursinus. The sequence goes on along the minus strand of NW_020954590.1, from coordinate 51,760,209 downwards.
TTTCCCATTCTGCCTTTTAATCAGGGGGGGAAAAAATCACATTTCCACCCTGCAATAAATTTTTCATTCTCTTTAAGTACAGTTTTTAAGTGTATCTTTTCCACAGAGTAGCATCCCAAAGCTTCAGACTCAGAGACGGACAAACTGAAACTGCTTTGGGAAAGTGGACTTGAGCAGCTAGAGTTCTAATCTCAGTCTAATTCTCTAACATATTACTTTAATGTTAAATAGCAAATGTATTTTATTGTAAGTTCTTAGTTGTGGAATTATTTAAACTAAAAGATGTTTTATTTTAATTTCTTCTGTATTGTTTTCCTGAGTTCTTCTTATCAAGAAGAAGACATTTCTCTGAATTTTACTCAATCTCTATTGAACAGATTTCATGGCTAATAAAACAGTTCTTAAAATTCAAACTGCAATTTTAAAAGCAGCCTCAAGTCATCCTAAAATTCCTCCTTTTTGTGAGGTAACCCAATCTTCCAAAATTTATATTCATCAAACTTTACAAAGTTTTATCCCTATTTAAACAATCTCTACAAACTAGTATATCAAAGATTCATCAAAGTACTTATAAAAACATTCAAATAATAATTTAAAATTTTCAGTAGAGAAAAAAATGTAAATCAAAAATTTAGTCTGTAATTGTTCTTTTTTTTTTTAATCTGTTTTTCATCTCTGCAATGTTCAATTTGGTCAGTTGGAAATTTAGAGAAAAGAGAGACTTGTCTTTTTTGAAGACTTTTGAAAGTTTCACTTGTTACAGTCTTTTTCCGTTAGTTGATCAGACCAAAGGAAAAAGCTAGGTTGAGTTATCAGGACATGGAACAAAACACTTGGAAACACTTGCTGGCATAGATAAGCAAAAATACATTTAAGACAGACACCTCCTACACTCTCATACTGTAAATTTCTGTTTAGATCCTCCCACAGTATCCCATTTTTATTCTACCCTTTTCTAGGGTGAGAGATTTGAGTCCAGGCTGTCACCCAGAGGAATAGCAAAGTTAAAGTTGTACAAGCTCTGCTACTACTACTACGATCTATACGATCAAATTTAAATTTGATCCATAAGTATGATTCCAGTGTTGGATACAATTCTCAATTAATAATACAAAATAAAGTTGGGGTAGCAATTTTTCACTTTCACACTAAAAAGGATTCTTTGCCTTATTGTCTTCATTATTTTACTTCCCTTTGTCTATCCTAGACTTTTATTCTGATTCATGGCCCTTACATTTATTTCTTCCTTCGTTCCGGAATTCCACAAGAAATGAAAACTTCTAAGGTATCTATTCTGAGTTTCCTTTTCTATGATTGTTTTGTAGATCTTACTTAAGTGAGTCAGGCATCAGGTTGTTACCTCATTAGGGTTCTTGATATCTTTTTTTTTGTTGTTTGTTTTTCTGGAGGCAATATCTGGAATCTCTTGGTGTCCTCACCTTCCCATACTATACAGTAAGTTCTGGTTATTTTTCTTGTGTTTCCCACATTGTAGTGCTCATGGTTTTTGTTTTGTCATTTTGAAAGACCTATGATTCTTAAATTGGCTCTGCTCATCCTATCTTTAAAATCAATCACTTCAGCTTTTATAGAATCCATGGTTTGTTTTTTTAAACATTGTTGGCTTTTGCTTCTTTTTTGTCAGAATTCCCTCCATTTCAGTGCGTATGTGTGTGTGTTCTGAATCTGTAAATCTCTCAACACCTCTTCAGAAACTTTCTATTGTACATTGTTTTCTAATTAGTTAATTAAGCTTTAAAATCCTGCATTGAGAGTTATGTTCTGTTCTGTCCTATAGTAATTCCTAATTCCTTCTTTTATGGTTTTCAATAGTCTCTTGAAACATTCTGGAGTTTCTTGTCATGGTTATATGCTCTCTTGGGAGTCCACAGGATTCTGCATTTCACGACACATTGGTTCTCACTTTCTCTTGCAAATACTCTCTGTGTATTCTCTCTGAGTATTTAGAATTCACCTTTCCTTCTGTTTATTTATCTGTTTGTGCAGTGACCTTTTATTGAATTTTTTTTTCTCTTGAATTTTTTTTATTCCCTGTCACTTAATTTCTGTCTCTTCCTACCCCCAACCCGTTTTTGATGGGAACACACCCAAGACTGGGCTGCAAAGTTTATCTGAGTCAACGTGCAGTGGGATATATCAAGTCCATTAACCTGGGTATCTACCCTGAGAACACTCTAAGCAAACAGTATAGACTCCTGTGGGGTTTCAGTGCCACTTCCCTCAAGCCCAGCCCAGTGAAGCATCCACTGCACCACCTAGCTGCCCCTCTGAATTCTTAATGTTCATTACTTCTCACTGCAAAAGTTTTCTACACACAGACATACAAACATATGTAATTCCTGGGTAACCACTATGGTCCAAGTTCTTTCCTACCAAAATACTGCTATGGATATTTTGGCATATTGTATGCTTGTTTCTCTCTTTACTTAGAGGTACAGGTCCAGTAGTTGGGGATTACTGGGTCAAGTGGTATGGTCTTATTTTTGTATAGTTCCAAACTGAAATGGAAACAGTTGGATTTCATAGCTCTATCAACTTTTTGTTAGAATACCTATCTTCTCACAGGCTGGGACTAGCTTTTGTTAGGGAAGGGAGGCTAAGTTGCTAAAGTCTTGAGGGTCATATTTCTTCTTAGGGTAAGAATGGAGATGGACTGGAACTGGAGAGCAGTTTTGCTGCTAGGGTGAGTCTAAAATATGTGCAAAGTAAATTCCTTCACTGGCGGTACCCAAAATGTGTGTCTCCTTCCACAATGAGTCCATCACTTCTGTCATGCTTCATTTTTTTTGGTCCTCTGGAAGTAGTTTGTCATTACACTGATAAGAATTCTCAAGTCTTTCAAAGTTGTTTTTTTTTTATGTTGCTGCTACTTATATTGTTCTTTTAGTTCTGCACACTTTGCTCTGCATCAGTTCATACAAATCTTCCCAGATTTCTCTCATATTGTCCATTTCCTCATTTCTTATGATGGTAATATCTTATTTTTTAAAAATGTAGTTCTATTTTTTCAATTAAAAATCTATTTTCTCAAGGGGCAGCTAGGTGGTACAGTGTATAGAGCTCCAGCCTTGGAGTCAGGATGACCTGAGTTCAAATCTGGCCTCAGACACATAACACTTACTAGTTGTGTGACTCCGGGCAAGTCACTTAACCCTGATTGCCTCACAAAAAAAAAAAAATCTATTTTCTCTCCCTCCCCCATGGATGTGTGTGTGTTTGTGTGTAACCAAAACCCTTGTAACAAATATGTGCAAGCAAAACAAATTGTCATTTCATCATATTCAAAAGATATGTAACTCAATCTGTATCCTGGGTCCAGGAGGTGAGTATTGTGTGTCATCATGGTTCCTCTGGAATCATGGTTGGTTACTGCATCGATCAATTTTTAAACCCTTCAGTAGAAAATTGGGAAAGAATTTTTACAACCAGTCTCTTTGGTAAGGGCCTCATTTCTAAGATATATAGAGAATTAAGTCAAATTTATAAGAATACAAGTCATTCCCCAATTGATAAATGGTCAACAGATATGAGCAGGCAGTTCTCAGATGAAGAAATTAAAGCCATCTATAGCCATATGAAAAAATGCTCTAAATCACTACTGATTAGAGAAATGCAAATCAAAACAACTCTGAGGTACCACATCATACCTATCATATTGGCCAACATGACAAAACAGGAAAAGGATAAATGTTGGAGAAGATGTGGGAAAATTGGAACACTAATGCATTGTTGATGGAGTTGTAAAATGATCCACCATTTTGGAGAGCAATTTGGAACTATACCCAAAGGGCTATAAAAATGGGCATACCCTTTGACTCAGCAACAGCACTTCTAGGGTTATATCCCAAAGAGATCATACAAATGGGAAAAGGACCCACATGTACAAAAATATTTATAGCAATTCTTTTTGTGGTGGCAAAGAATTGGAAATTAAGAGGATGCCCATCAATTGGGGAATGGCTGAACAAGTTGTGGTATATGAATGTAATCGAATACTATTGTGCTATAAGAAATGATGAACAGGCTGACTTCAGAAAAACTTGGAAAGATTTGTATGCTCTGATGCTGAGTGAAGTGAGCAGAACCAAGAGAATGTTGTACACAATAACAGCCACGTTGTGCGATGACTAATATTGATAAACCTAACCCTTCCCAGCAATACAAGGATCTAAAACATCTCCAAAGGACTCGTGATGGAAAATGCTATCCACAAAGAAAGAACTATGGAGTTTGAATGCAGATCAAACCATACTGTTTGCTATTTTTTTTTCTTCTGTTGAGTTTTGTTTCCTGTTTCTGGTGGTTCCTCCTATTGGTTCTAATTCTTACTTACAACATCACTAATGTGAAAACATGTTTAATAGGAATGTATATGTAGAGCCTATATCAGATTGTGTACCGTCTTGGGGAGGGTGGTGGGGAGGAAGGGGGAGAAAAATTTTAAACTCAAAAGCATATGGAAGTGATTGTTGATAAATCAAAATAAATTAAATAAAAAAAGAAAAAAAATTTAAACCCTTCAAATTAATTTGTCTTTATAATGTTATTGTATAATTGTTCTGGTTCTATTAATTTCACTCTACATCAGTTCATGCAGATGAGTTGTTCCAGTTTTCTCTGGAAACATCTTACTCATTTTTCATGGTACACCACCATTCTATGTATGTTACACAACTTGCTTAGTCATTTCTCAAATGACTGATGCTCTCTTGGTTTCCGGTTTTTTGCTACCACAAAAAGAGCTGCTATGTGTTTTTTTGATGTTGCTTTTTTGTTACTTGAGTCTTTTCCCTCACACTGTGATCTCTTCGTGATAAAGAACCAGTGTAAGTATCACTGGGTCAAAAGGTATGTACATAGTCTAGTGAATCTTGAGTCAGAGTTGCAAATCTAGGGCCTATTTCTAAGCATGTTCTTTTATTCTATTAAAGACTCCATCTGATGGGTCTAATCTTATTTCTCATAATTACCTGTGGTTACTGCCCTCTCACACCCCCCCCATCCTCAAATCTTAAAAAAAAAAAACTATAAGCCAATTATCTGAATGTAAGGGTTGCCTATCCAGTCCTAGCTTGGCTTGTGCATAACTCTGATAGGAAGGAAGAAAATATGCATTTATTAAGCAATTACTATGTGCCAGGCGCTCTGTGTAATTCCAAATTGAAACTGAAAATAGGGATGCACACAGAAAACTTGAAACAAAACCTTTAAAAAAGGCTATTTTGGAAAAATGCAAATTGATAATGAAATCTCTATCACAATTTTTTTTTATTAAATTTAGGTATTACAAAAAACAAAGGATAAAATCTACCCCTTTAAGTTACACAGTGCAAAATGGAAGCACCTCATTGTTTCAAAGGTGCAAAATTAAGAAAAATGCATAAGCACAATAAATGTACTCAAAATTATTTTAAATATTTCCTGATATATTGTATTTAAATGATATATAAATCAGGTTATAGCAGATTTGAGAGGGGAAGAAATCAGTTTTAAATTCCAACTTTAACTATAAATAAACGAGGAATTTTGTTCTGGCACCTTTTGCAAGTTCTTCAATATCTATGTCTTTTGTTCTTTGCCTTTCGGAGAAAACATTGCATTGTAAGGCTGCCGCCTTTTGGGCCGCGGACAAGGATCAAGATCTTCCTTAATGTACCCTTAGAAAAAAGAGAACAACAACAAAAAAAAATCAGGACTTTAAAAAAATAATTCATTGCTAAGAAAGGTACATGCTACTAATACCTTACGTTATTTGCATTTTATGTTTCCTATAGCAATTTAGTTCATAAACATTTCTTTTAACACTGACATTCTGAAGTATATTTTATTGGGTCTAATCTTGATATAGAAGTGGTGGCCTTGGTTTTTCTGAGGCTCCACCTATGAAATGGAAATTCTGGTAGGTCTTGAAACAAGTTGGAAAGGCTTTGAAAATGGGCCTGGTGACAATGTATGTCTGTTACCTGAGAACCAGCTTAAATTCAGAGAAGCATATCACCAGGTTGACTGAGTTACACATTTTTTCAGCCATAGAAACTCTTGAAGACCATGTACCAAGTCTTAGATGTCTAAAGAATTCTGAGGTACAAAATCCTTTCCACTTATTAAAGCTATTTGAATTTGCCTATGAATGAAGAATAAGCAGAAAGAGCCACACAACAACCAAACACAAAAACATCAATGAAATACCTAGACCAGTAGTAGGGAACCTCTGGTTCATGGGCTAGGCCAGGTGCTTGGCCTGACTTTATTATCAGAGTCAAATAATCTCAGAATCGAAAAGACTTGAGAGTCATCTAGTCCACGTCCTAATTAATCAAACACTAATCCCCCTCTACAATATCCATTCGGCTTCTCTCTGAAAACTCCAGTGATGGGAATCCCAACACTTTCCTCTGAGGATGCTCATTCTAATTGATAGGAATTTTTTCATTACAATCACCTCTCAACAAGTCACCTGTTTACTCAAGGAACAAGCAAAATAAATTTAATCCTTCTACATGTAAACTCCTTGAGAGTAGGGATTGTTTCATTCTTTGTACTTGTATCCCCAGCATCGTGGTCTATAATAAAGCACTTACTGATTAATAAAGGTCCTTAAAACATATGGAAACTACCTCTATATCTTTTTGAAATCTTTTTTTCTCTAGGATAAACAAACCTGGTTTTTTCAATTTATATTTGTTATGACCTGGTTTCACGTCACCTCAATCAACATTCGGTTCACCTTCTACCAGTCGCTGATATCCTTTCTAAAATGTGGTTCCCAGAATGGAATTCAGGACCTCTGATTATACTGTGGTAAATACCACATAAGGTGATGATACCACTCTGGCCATGATGCCCAGAGAATAATTTTCTCCTTGGGAGAAGGAGGCTATGCCTTTATCTTGTAAAAAAGGAGATGATATGGACAAATAAAGAATTATGAATAGCAGCTAATCATTGAAAAATTAACTAGAATTTATAAAGTATATGTGATAAAAGATATATGTAATATAAGTAGTAACTTATAATACCTGCAGCCACAGAAAAGGGCTAGACCTGATGAAATAAAACTACTTAGAACTTACTCAAATTACCTTTGTTTCCTTAAGGTTTCTCCCCTTTAGCTTTTCCTGTTTTTCTCTCTACTGCTTAACTTTCGTCTTTTTTTTTTTTTTAAGGCAATTGGGGTGAAGGGTCACACAGCTAGTAAGTGTCAAGTGTTTGGTCTGGGGCCGGATTTGAACTCAGGTCCTTCGGGGCCGATGCTCTATTCATTGTGCCACCTAGCTGCCCCTACTGCCTAACTTTCTAGACAGATCTATTTTAGCTTTTCTAGTTGGCTCCTAGTTCTTTGCATGCCCTTCCCTAGCCAGTCTGTAGCTCAGTTTGTCTCTTACTCTCTCTGACATTAAAGGAATATTTGTATAGTCATTTATCAAACAAATGTATGGAAGGGTTTGGCTCTTTTTCCTTATTCTTTATTCATAGGCAAATTCTAATAGCTTAGTAAGTGGAAAGGATTTTGTACCTCAGGATTCTTCAGACATCTCAGACTTGGTACATGGTCTTCAACGAGTGGTTATTCTGTCTTGGAAAAGAATATAGCCAGGGTCCTACTTTACAAACTCAAACAAAGAATCATTCCATTAAACTGATGATGGGATTGAGAAGACTTTCAAGATCTTAAGTCTGTTAACCAGTATATTAAGCCAAGTTGATGGTTTTTGCTCAATTTTATTTTACTGCTTTGTGGACAAAGCTCTTATAAGCTGAGCTATATATAAATAGAGAGAATTAAAAGGGCCATCAGAGTTCATCCAGTCCAATCCCCTTATTTTACAGATGAGAAAACTAAAGCCTACAGAAGTTAAGTGATTTATCAAAGGAAACACAGTTACTAAGTGATAGGCCTAAGATATGAATCAAAGATTTCAAATCCTACATTCACTTGTTTATGGAAAAAGTAACTCTCTACATACTAAAACTTAAAAAAAAAAAAACCCAACCCATTTCTCTATAAATTTGATTAAAGAGTAGGATATATATTTAATTAAATTTATCCAAAACATTTATGCTGCTGGCCATAATGAAATTACACTAAAGTTTATAAAATACCAGTGCAGAAGGCCTTTAACCTCAGCAATTTGGAACAAAGTCCCGGTTTCAAAATCACTGCAGACTACGTTGGAAAAGTTGCACTTGATTTGAATTGCAGCTAACTACACTGAATACATAAAACTATGTTAACTCCCAGACATTCTCTTCCTCTACTAACATCCTATTCCAATGCCTTACTACTGCAGGAGGGGACTGTTTTTACAAAGGCTGTACTAGCAGATAAAAAGTTGACAATCTTGTCCAAGCTGGAAAGGCTTCAAGAATGGGCCTAGAGATAACCATGTTCAGGAGAAAAACCTAGCTAAGTTGAAAGGTTCATCACTGAAAGACTGGCACCACATGATTTTTTTTTTTTTGGCCACGGAAACTTTTGAAACTACTAATGTATGGAAGGGTTGTAACTGAATTTTAGCGGAGGGCATTGAGTGGAATAGTGGATAGAGTGCCAGGCACAGAGTTAGGAAGACATGTTCCTGAGTTCAAATCTGTCCTCAGACACTTACTAGCTGTGTGACCCTGAGCAAGTCAGTTATCTCTGTTTGCCTCAGTTTCTTCATCTATAAAATGAGCTGGAGAAGGAAATGGCAAATCACTCCAGTATCTTTGGCAAGCAGACCCCAAAAATGGGGCCACAAAGAGTCAGCCGCAACTAAACCACAACAACAGAGAAAAGGATATATTTACATTGGTGAAATCACAGATTTTTGAAGCATGGAAGCAAGTGATCATGCTATATTCTCACCTCTGTCCACACAAGTTTGAGTTGAAGGAAACCCAACTTCCCAGAAATTTTCAGGTGTGTTAGGAGGAATATAGCGGAAACGATGTCTTGAACAGGAGGCTAGTTTCTTTTCTCTTTCTTCTTCTGGAATATCTGCATAATACTAATAATAAAGATTAGCAAGTTTTTTCCCCACTCCTAAAGTGGGCATTACAGAGTCAAAGACAAATATGGCGCCTGTCAGGTATGTAAACAGAATGTTTGAAGGGTGAATAGTTTCTTGGTACAGGAAATCAACATTAGTACAACACTTTCAGTGATTTGTGTTCTTTAATGTTATTTTTAAAATTGTTCACTTTTAGGGTTGAATGTTTGCAGTTACTGTGCCTTTCCCCAAAAGCTATATAGCTTTCAATGACAAATAAACTCTATTTTTGACAAACTGCAATGATAATGAGCTTCTCATATATGTGTATATATGAAAACCATAAGTAAAACACTCAAAATTCACATCAAAAGATCTTAATTATTTTGGTAGTTTGAAGAATACATTTGGCCAAAAAAAATTTATGGTGGTAAAGGGCCTTAGAAATCATTTATTTCAGGCCTCTCATTTTACAAATGTGAAAATCAGAGGCAGGACTAGAAAACAAACCTCTTAACTTTCAGATTTTAATACAACTTTACTCAATGTTCAGGAGAAAAAAAATTATAGGACACCAACTATGGTGACATAAAAGGAAAAATCAAATGGAATGTATTGTATTATTGTATATAGTATTGTAGAGAAAGTGGGATACTGAAGTTTGCCATGAACTTACCTAGTCAATTCTACAAATTTTAAGTACTTGGGAAAGTGATGAAGAGTAGCTCAAATATATTCTTTAAGATTAAGATGAAATGCTGACAACCTTAACAAAAGGACTTAAAAGACTAAGTCTCTTTAAGCTGGAGGAGTTTAATTCATTTATATTACTCTTTCTCCTGTATAGATCTTGTTTGTAAGTAGTTGCATGTTGTAGTATGCATGTAAGTAGTATGCATGTTGTCTTCCCCTATTAGATGGTGGGGCAGTTAGATGGTGTAGTGGATTGAATTCTGGGGTCTGCAGTCAGAAAGACTCGTCTTCCTGAGTTCATATCTGACCTCAGATGCTTACTAGCTCTGTGACCCTGGGCATGTTACTTAACCCCATTTGCCTCAGTTTCCTCATCCGTAATGAGCTGAAAAAGGAAAAGGGCAAACCACTTCATTATCTCTGCCAAGAAAACCCCAAATGGGGTCACAGAGAGTCAGATACAACAGAACAAATTAGATTGTGAGCTTCTTGTGGATGGGAACTGTCTTTTGTCCTCCCAGTATGTACTACAGTGCCTGGCACATAGTATGCTTTAAAATGTTTACTGACTGTCTATATCTTAGCTATTATAAAGTTGTGGAATTTTAAAAACCTTTGTGACACATATCCAAATTCTCTACTACAGGTTGACGAAAGAAAAGACACTACAAAGATGGAAAGAAATTGAACCCCAACTCCTCCACAATCCAATTATGTGTAGTCTGTTGATGGGATCAGCCAGCTGTATTGGATGTTACCGAGATCCCTCTAGAGAACAATGAATATGTTTCAAAACAGGGATGTCTAGAAGTCTACATTAAATCTTTGTTCTGACTCAAGCCATGAGAAAATAAAGAATTGAATATAAGGTCATATTTATATGAACTGTTTAATATTGTACAGAAACAGGCTGTGAGGGAAAAAATGTCTCAACAACGAAGATAAAGAAAATCCTTTGATAATGATACTTTCTAAGCTAGCCAAGTTAACAAAAACAAATGGGGTGCAAAAATGGGCTTTCAATGAAGGTGCTGAACTATATGCCAAACTGAATTGGTGCTAGACAGTTAAAAGACAGCAACCTCTTATTGATAAAGGTTTAAAAGAAGAGTCAAATCAATCCCAAATAAGCTGATGTGGCATTCAAAATGGCAATGCACTTTTACAAACTATTATTTCACTTCATCATCACTTTTGTTCCTAATAATGCCTTTTAAATAAAAGTTTTATTGATTTGCTTATTTTTACATTTCAAACATTTACGGATTACTCCTGTTTCTTAAGAGGTCTCTTGTAACCAGATAAAAAAAGTCAAGTGAAACTAATAATTGACCTCATCTGAAAGTACATGTAATAGTTCACTTCTGTAGCATCCCTCTCTCCTCTCTATTTAAAAAAAAAAAATTAACAGAAACCTATATTCTCTCCCTCCCACTGAAAAGAAAAACAAATTTCTTGTAACAAATACACAGTCAAGTAAAATAAATTCCCTCAACAGCTATATACAGAAATATACATGTCTCAATCCAAACCTCTCTGTATTGGATAGGGAATAAGAATAAGGATTTCTATAACGCCTACTATGTATATGGTACTTTGCATAACTGATATTTGTTGCTTGCCTTCTCTGGTGAGTGAAATATGAAATGACTGAGGAAACAAAGGTTCAACCTAACAAGCTTGTCGATTAAGCAATGCATGGCAAATGCCCAGCAAACTGGGACCATGTTCCATACTCAAACCTTCATTAAGTTTCCTCAAATCATGTAAGGATGACTCTCATATAGATTGTGTATAGATGGGAGAGGAGGCAAATGATGTTGCTAACTTTTTATGTCTCTTGGCAACTTTTTTTTGCATTAAAATGTCCAATTTTTTTTTCCTATGCCTTTGGCATCCTTCTCTTCTTCATTGCCTGGCACATTGAAGGAGCTTAATAAATACTTATTGTATTGAATTTTCCCATAGTAAGATGATACCTCCTTTAAGGTTGGTAAAATATATTATTACTTAGATTCTTGAACTGGACCACCGCAGTATGAACAGGTGTTGTTATCCTCAATGTAGAAATGAGGATATTGAGATTGAAAGTGACAAATACAACTGCCTGAGATCATCCAACTAGTTAGTTCTCTCCTGGCTCTGATATGGGACTCTTTTGGCCACAGAGCACTATTCTTCAGTGTGAAAGGATAAACAAATGGGTTACTAACTTGATGAAAGTGATGATTCATGAGATAAAATTCCCTATCAGGACTCAGTAAGATTTAAATATACATTTCAGGAAGAATTGGGTTTAAATCCTGTCTCACATAACTTACTAGCTATGTGTCCCTGGATAAATCACAGAAACTCTCTGGACCTTAGTTTCTTCATCTGTAAAATGAGGACTTTTTCAAATGGGGAGAAGTTTGGAGGAAGAGAAAATAAATATTTGTTAACTGTAAAATAATTTATATTTTTAAATTCCACTAAAAATTGGGGGAGTGAGATTTATCTCTGAGGTCCCTTTTAGCTCTAAGAGAAAAAGATGATAAAGAGAAAGTCATCCATCAACCTTTTTCCAAAATATTAAGGAGCCACTGAAGTACCAAGTAAGAGAAAACATGGGTTAAAATAATTATATTTGAAGTAAAAATGGGTACACATTTCTTATTCTCAGTAACAAGAAATAAGGTTTTAGTTTCCAGATTCACTGCATGTGAGGGCTTAGAGACTGGGTTTCCATCCACTTGTCACTGCAGCACACTGTCTCAAGTAGTTTATTTTTCTTTCTTCAGTATTTAGTTGCTTCCATAATTCTTAAACTAGGCTAGAACTTTTCCTGGCGCAAATATGACTAGGATCAATACTTTTTTTGGGCAAACGGTAGAGAAAAAGTAAAACAACAGTATTAAAAACAACAGAGCAGTGAACAGAAATGTCAGAGGATTACTTACAATTTCACATTCTTTACATGTGTGTCCAAGCAATTTTCTCCTCTCTTCTTTTTTCCGTACCACCTCAATGTGAGGGAAATTTTGCAATATGGTTTTTCTGAAAGAAAAAAAAAGAGACGGGACTTACAATCATAATACTCACTACAAACATCTTAGTTTGGGAAAACATCAAAATTAATAATGGACATTTTTAATAGCTCTTTATGGTTTGCAAAATGTCATATATATATATGTATATATATATATATATATATATATAATCTGATTTGTTCAGACAACCTTTGACAAACGAGAATAACAAAATAAGACAATCCTAGTAAAATCCAGATACTCCTTTTATTTGCTCATTTTGTTTGAAAGGAAGAATTCATTTCTTCTTCCAGGTATCCTAGTACTATAATGAAAAAGGACAATACTGATGCTTTCCTTTCCTATTTATCCCTCTGAGTGAAGCAAATAATTAGGATATAAGGTGAAAAATCATTCACTATTAAAAAAAGGAATATAAAACCTGGGATTGGAGTTCCCTATTATGGCTGAAGAAGAGAATGCTGTGTCTAAAGCAATGTATCCATGCAAACTATACAAATTTAAGGCTTACCTGTATGTTTTTTTTGCTGAAGGAAATACTACCTTCTTCTAAATTCTTTAAGATGACACAATTCAAATATCAAAAGACTTATCTTATATCCTCTCCTGCAAAAAGGTGTTCCACTTTGGGGAGCACTACGAAAGGATAAAAGTCACTGAAGTGTACACAAAACAAGAAGCAAATAATGGAGTACTTTGGAGGAAGAAAAGCAATCCATAAACACAAAAGTGTGCATAATTGGTACAACTGTATCCTGCTTAAAGAAACCAATATATGAAAATCAAAAGATCACTGACAGAGTGGCTTCACATTACAGAAGAATTATTTGCTTCAAAAAGTAAATTCCCAGGGCAGCTAGGGTGGCACAGTTGATAGAGCACTGGCCCTGGAGTCAGGAGGACCTAAGTTCAAATCCAGCCTCAGACACATAATACTTCCTAGCTGTGTGACTCTGGGCAAGTCACTTAACCCCAACTGCCTCACTAAAAAAAAAAAAAAAATTGCACAATTAAAAAAAAAAAGTGAATTCCCAATTGCATTAAAAACATCATTTGATTTACAGTCAATTTTCACACAATTCAGATATGTTATCTATTTCATAAAAATAAAGTACTAATATCTAATTCTACAATTAGGCTAATATACACATATTAAGTAAGAACATTGTTCTCAAAACTATTTTCTAATTGTTCTACTTTCATCATAGGATTTTCCTGTATTTTTTTCCCCAGGTCCCAGATCCCAAATACTTGAAAACAGTTTAAGAATGAGGAATGGAGATCAAGGAATACAGCTAACACAGACAGACCTTAGTACAAAGGTTGCTGGGATCAGGAAGATCTGTGTTCAAATTCCGTTTCTGACCCTACTAGTTGTGACTATAGGCAAGTTCCTTGACCGCTGAGTCTTAGTTCATTTATCTATAAAATAAGGATAATAATGCCTGTAGTACCTGCCTCAGAAGGTTGTTGTACAGTCCAAAAGTATGTAAAACTCTTAGAACTATATTGTCTTACTCATTTCTTTCAAGGAACACACAGCGATGGCTTACAGAAAGAACCCTGGGCTCCAATGAAAGATTATTTGAAAGACATCCTTAACTGGGGTTTGCTGGCATATTCAGGTACAGAGGTAGCAGCAACACGTGCCTCCCTTTGCCCCAACCCAGCACATGGATTACATAGTAGCCATACCCCTTTTAAGTTCCTGAAATTATAGAACATAGTGGACTGGAATCCTTTGCTTACTGTTTTTTTTTCCTCTCAAGTATATATATGAAGATGACAGAAAGAAAGTATGATTCAACATATAGATTATATGAACTGCATAGACTAAGGATTAATAGAATTTTAAATTTTTACCAAAAGATAGAATAGAGATCGGAGCATACAATCTGGTTACTAAAGATTAAAAAGTTAAATTTAAAATCCAGAAAGATTACATTACTGGAGAAAATACCAGGCAATTTTCATACAATTTGATAATCTTACAAATAGCAGTATTTCAAGTCTGAAATACAATTGAATAAAAGATGTCTGGTTCCATAATGAAATGGAGAACTACTGTCTGGGCCAAAAGTAATAAACTTTCTCTCCTATAAAGTTGTTTCCTTTTCTCCGCTGCTGTTATGAAATGACTTTGATATTTTCTGATGATATCCCTTTTCTTCTTTTATAAATATGACTTTTAGCAGTTCAAAATAGCCTTCTTCCTAACAGAGATAGTTTTGCAATTCTTACAATTACTCTCTAACATAACCCACGTCCATCAAGATTAATTACCTTTCATCATCCTTAAAATAAGGCTCCACAAATGCTTTTTGTTTGACTTTGTCAGGTATATCTTCATGACCTGCAAAATAAACCAAAAAACAAAAAAACAACTCATGCATATGTCATAAACTGATGGCAGAAATCAGAAGAAATTAATATAATTCATAGAAGTAGAAGGGATGGATGATGCTATCGAGTTCAATATGTTCATTTTATAGATGAGGCCAAGAGATGTGAAGTGACTTTTCCCAGCTCATGAAGGTACTTAAATAGCTGAGCCAGGATCTGAACCCAGGCCTTTGCCTCCCATTTGTCTAGCTGAATGGGTGGCATGGCCTCCTGTAAAGTACAAATGGATTAAAATTCCTATGGCTTAGTTCCTTTTTCACCTGCAAAATAGGACTATTACTGCTTGTACCTATCTCAGTACTCTCATGAGGCTAAAATCAGAAAGTATGTGTGAAAGGTTTAGAACCTTAACAAAAACTCTGTAAATTTAAAGTATTATCATTTTCTAGTATTACCTATTTGGAAGTACAAGAAACACTCTCTTTTATTTCCCACTTTTGAATCCATTAGTGTTTATAACTGGCATTTAAGATATGCTAGAACTGACATATTCCTCTTAAAAGGTGAAAATTTAATGCTTTCATCAGGCACAGAGAAAAAATTAGTTGACACAATACAGATCAAAGCTCATGGACCCTGAATTGAAAGCTTACTATTAAAGCATACCCCTTCCTTAAAAAGTGTATCTTTCAACCAAAAAAAAAAAAAGTATATCTCTCCATCATCATCACTAACAAAGTCTCTGAGCATCTTTAATGTTCAAGACATTACATTTGACATGGGAAATCAAAGAGATCTAATATAAGGCCTTTATCCTCAAAGAGTACAACTAATTTAGTAGATAAGACATATAAATTTAAAAAGTAAAAATATTAATGATACAATATATAATGAAGGACTTTGTACTAAATTATCTTTAGGGTCCTTTCTAATGCCAAAATTCCACAATTCTAAGTAAAGAATGCAGCTGGTAGGGCAGCTAGGTGGCACAGTGGATAGAGCTCCAGCCTTGAAGTCAGGAGGACATGGGTTCAAATCTGGCCTCAGACACTTGACACTTACTAGCTGTGTGACCCTGGGCAAGTCACTTAACCCCGATTGCCTCACCAAAAAAAAAGGCAAAAAAGAATACAGCTGGTAAATGAAATGGGAATTCAGAAGGGATATCACTATGGACTGAGGAAGCTGAGGAAGGTTTCATAAAGGGTAGTAACTAAGTTGGGCCATGAAAAACAAAAAACTAGAGAGAAGGGGAAAAGGCAAACAAAATGAAAGAGACAGGGAAGCAGATTACATGATGCTGAGGCAGGAGTGAGGAGAGAAAAATGAAGATTATCTAAGGTAAGAACTTATATGTAAGGTAAAAGTGGGAGATAAGGGTCAAAGGAACTAGATGGTAGAAGGCTTTGAACGCCAGTCTAAGGAGTATGGACTTTATTCTTTAGGCAGTTTTTGAGTTTTGAGCTATATGACTATTCTGGCAGTGGAACATAATAAGACAGAATGCAGCAGAGGCTAGAGGTGAAGAAACTTAATTTCTGGCACAAGGTAACAGGAGACTAAACTATGTTAGCACAGCTATCCCTATAGAAACAGGAATTGAAAGGAAAGACTGAATAGGAGAAACATGGTGAAGGAGGATATTTAAGTGAAAATGTTCAGTAGGCACATCTAGAGCTCAGAGGAGAAGTCAAGTTTAATGACTATAACAGCTTTAAGAACAGATTGAACATAAAGAAGAGCAGAGGGCTAAGGACTGAACTTTGGAGTAACCTACACTGTACGATGTACATACAGCAAGGGAAGGAAACCAGGCAGCCAGAAAGGGACGACTAAAATCATGAAGTATAGTACATTACAGCTGAAAGGGACCCTGGAGATAATCAAATGCACTCCCCTTACGTTGTAGAGAGTACATCTGGAGCTGGGTGAGGTGACGTGCCTAAGGCTGACATACTAATAAGTGGCAGGGACAGTAGTACTCAAACTCGTGTTCTGAAGCTAAGTCCTTTGCTCTGACCATTCCATCTTGATTTCTTCAGAAATGTACTAGAAGTAGAGTATCATATAAGTCAGGAAAGAAAAAGTTATACTGTTAAAAACCACAGAGAGAAAAGGTCATTGGTGACCTTGAGGAAGATAGTTTTGTCAGTAATATGGGTAGAAGCCAGACTGCAGGGCAATATGGCAAACAAACAAAAACAACACCCCCCCCCCCAAGCAAAGAGATGATAAAGAAATGGCAGCACTCAGTGTAGATCATTCTTCAGAAGTAGAGTGGTAAAAGGAAAAGACAAAAAAAACCCCAAAAAACCTTTCTGGTTGTCAATAGTACCTGTTAGTAGTACCTATATCACTGATATAGAAAGGTTTGTAATCTCACACACACACACGATAACAAAAGCCAAAAGCTTCCAAAAAGTTTTAATTTTTTTTCAAAAAAGGTTTAAATGAACATCATTTCAGTGGGCCATGGGAAAAATGTTGAAACAAAGGGCCAAGACACTGGCAAAAGCCTGAAAGGAAAAGTGAGAAGCCCATAGAAGCTTCGTAAGTATTACATTTATTTATTTATAAGGAAATTTATAAGGTTTAACTAAAATCTACCAGATGCCTATACTATTACTATAGAGAGCTATATATCTTATTTTTCCCCCATCACTTAATAGTATTTCATTTTTTCCAATTATAGGTAAAGATAGTTTTCACCATTCACTTTTGTAAGGTTTTGAGTTCCAAATTTTTTTCTCTCCCCCCCCCCCACCATGGCATAGCAATCTGACATAGAGAGCCATGTATTTTAAATGATGAGGAAACTGGTCATAAGTACTTACAAACACTTAAAGTACTTGTTTGTTTGAAATATTAACATTTTTTATTCCTCCAGCTTTGCAGCAACTTATAAATATATTTTTATGTGAATGCAAAAGTCAGATAACTTCTGAATTCCACATCTTTGGGCAAATGTTCAAACTTAAGGTTTTCCTTTTTATATCTATATAAAACCAAGTGGCCATTTGTGCCCATGACATGCATGCAAAAATGTCTAAGGAAGGTATTTTCTTGTTTGTTTGTTTTTTTTGGTAAGGCAATCGGGGTTAAGTGATTTGCCCAGAGTCACACAGCTGGCGGGTGTTATGTGTCTGAGGCCACATTTGAACTCAGGTCCTCCTGACTCCAGGGCCGGTGCTCCCACTGTACCATCCAGCTGCCCCTAAGGCAAGCATTTTCAATACAAATGTGAAGCCCAAGTCGTTACCAGTTGGGGCTCAGAGATACGGTCCCTATTCCCTTTGCTTGACAGGTTAAAAGAGACTAAAGATGTTTTTACTAGCAGCTCAAGTTAGAAACTCTGAATGACTTTGCCTATAAAAAAAAAAAAAAGATGCACACAGTGGTCAGCTTATTTTGTACTACTATGAGAAGCCTTGTGAGGAACAGCATGGTGCAGCTTTGCCTCTCCACTATGCTGTCTGTGACTCTGGATGAGCCACTTTGCTTCTCAATGCTCTAGACCAGAGTTGCAAACACATGGTTTACGCCTGGTAGCCCAAACCAGCAGAAAATGTAATTGGGAAATATTTAACAAAGTAAATAAAACACAATAAAGTACAGATAATGTTAATATGTGGTTTTTCTATGTTAATATGGAACCCCATATTATATATATAACCCCCTAGAAATCTTTCTGTATAGTTTAATGGCTCCCATTTCTTACTGCATTTGACACCAGGCATGTGGCTCTCTACCACAGTAAGTGTCAGGTGTGAATCTGGAATGGGGGAGAGGATTTCCTCCTCTGGGAGTTCCCTATATCACTGAAATCATCAGGCCAGTCCCAATCCCTGAAAAGTTCTGGGCTGGGGTCCCAAACTTATTAGATAGGTGAACTTGGAAGTCACTTCACCAATCTCTGGGTTTCACTCATCAGTTAAATGAGGATAATAACACTTGAACTGCCTGCCGCAGAACGTCATAGTGTTGTTTTAAGGAAAACATTTATAAATAATTAAGTTTGCAAAGCCTGTGGACTTATTTTCATTTTTTTGCGCTATAGAAATATGAACTATGTAAGCTTTTGTGGGATGGTCTAAAAACTGCTCTGTATTTCTATGGGAAAAATGTTTTGAGTTCTAAACTTAAAAATGAACTTCCAAAATGCAGTCTACCTGTAAATTATATGCCACCTGCTGATTAAATTTTAAGATGTCTTTAATTCTGTCTCCTCTTCATTCTCTCCCCCTACTCTCACCGCCCCCCCTTAATTAGGAATGAATTTACTTTCAGTCTTCAAAACACATTACTGGGACTTAGGCATGTTCTTAATCAATTATTTAGAAAAATTATGTTAAGTGAGGTCTGAGTCTTATCCTACTATGGGTGCCTTCTTGCTCGCAGAAGGGCTAGGATGCATCTCAGTGATTATGTTTGTCTGGTTTTGGAGAGAAATCCTTTTACAAAATAAATTAGTAATTAACTCTGACTTGTGAAAGAACCTTTCCTTTAAAAAAGATGATCCTATTAGTACTCACATTACTTTCTGACTGTTCTTGGCAGAATAACTTAATAAAGGTCTTGTCTGAATAGCTGTAAATGATTCAGCTTGGTTATCCATATTAGAGCCTTAGAAAATTCCAATTCAAACTACCAGCTATAATTTCATTGAAGTATAATATTCCCCCTTTAACACCTACCCCACCTATGTAAATGTCACCTGAAAAAGATTCTAAGCCTACCTGTACCCTTAATTACTTCAAGTAATAACGGTATCTGAAATGGGAGAAGACAGGTCTAAATTATTTGTCTGTCTTTTTTCTAAATCTTTCCCCATTCCCCTTCCTACTCTATAACTGTTAATTTAGTTTTGACATGAAATTTTAATTAATTTCTTTTAAAAATCAATTCAAATAAGAAAAGTGAAATCAACAGCTAAATGAACCACTATACAAGCCTCTTTTAATTAGAATGATCATTTAATTAGCACAAGGTCAACTCTTGACTAAGAAGGTTCCTCTACAATTTTCATGAACAGTTGATTAAAAGACAAGCTACACTTTGAAGGATCAACACACTTACTGTTTAGTTTCTTTGCAGCAACTGATAATTCTTCATCTTCTACTTGGTGATTTTCTTCTGGCTCACACAGTGGAGAACCATCTGCCAAATAGGATTCGTATTCTTCACGTGTTGTTTGATCAAACAGTTCTGATAAGCTATCATTCACTCTTCTTTCTCGCTCTATGGAAAAGATAAATTGTTTTTAGGCAACAAATAATTTATACATACATAAGTATAAGGGGCGAGGAATACAAACCCTGAATGCCATGGAGTTGCATCATATATTAACAAAATAACCTGAAGTTTTGCAATGTGACTGTAAAATGTCTTAGCCATATTAAAAGTAACTTCATTCTTAAAATACAGACAATTATAAAGTCTTTATATTTTAACTTTTTTATCTTTAAATTACCAGTAATGTGGTTGATTGGTATGAGCAGGCTGTAACACATACTGAATGAAGAAATGAAGAACAAGAATAGAAGGGAGTAATCTAGGAATTGTTTAAGAGTGTGGTTATGTGTCAAGGGCAAGAAGTGACAAGAGGAGTGCCTAAGTATTCCACTGGCACTCTGGTGATATGAATGATATGAAAGAAAGAAAAGATTCCAGCCTATTAGGTGGAACCTCTATAGGAAATTTATGGAAGGTCATAGTCAAGAATCCTATAGGATGGGCAGGCCCAGATGTTTAACACTCTGTATCACTGAAGGAAACTTCCAAATGAAGGAGATCAAAGATCCATTCAAGTTTTTATTTTTATGTAAACTATTTCCATATTAGTCATTTTGTACAAGAAGACTCAAATAAAAGAAAAAAATGAAAGTGAAAAATAGCATGCTTCAGTCTATATTCAAACAACATAAGCTCTTTCTCTGGAGGCAGATAGTACGCTTCATCATTAGTCCTTTGGGATTATCTTTGATCACTGTATTGCTGAGAATAGTTAAGTCATTCACAGTTCTTCATCAGACAATGTTGTTGTTACTGTGTATAATAGTCTCCTGGTTCTCTTCACTTTACTCTGCATCAGTTCATGTAAGTCTTTCCAGTTTTTCTGAAATCATCCTGCTCATCATTTCTTATAGCACAAAAATATTCCATTACAATCATATACCACAGCTTGTTTAGCCATTCCCCAACTGATGGGCATTCCTTCGATTTCCAACTCTTAGCCTCCACCAAAAGAGCTGCTATAAATATTTTTGTACAAATAGGTCCTTTCCCCCTTTTTTTGGATGTCTTTGGGATTATTACTGGGTCAAAGGGTATGCACAGTTGCATAGCCCCTTGGGCATAGTTCCAAATTGCTCTCCAGAATGGTTGATTAGTTCACAACTTCACCAACAGTGCATTAGTATCCCAGTTTTCCCACATCCCCTCCAGTATCCAATAATTTCCTTTTTTGTCATATTAGCCAATCTAATAGGTGTGAGGTGGCACCTCAGAGCAGTTTTAATTTTCATTTCTCTAATCAATAGTGATTTAGAGCACTTTTATGTGACTATAGATAGCGTTGATTTGTCTGAAAAACTGCCTGTTCATATCTTTTGACCATTTATCAATTGGGCAATGGCTTGTATTTTTATAAATTTGACTCAGTTCTCTATATTTGAGAAGTGAGGTCTTTATCAGAGATATTTGTGCAAATTTCCCCCCAGTTTTCTGCTTTCCTTATCATTTTGATTGCATTGGTTTTGTTTGTGCAAATACTTTTAAATTTTATATAATCAAAATTATCTATTTTACATTTTGTAATGCTCTCTTTATCTTCTTTGGCCCTAAATTCTTCCCTTATCCATAAATTTGACAGATAAACTACTCCATGCTATGTTAATTTGCTTATGGTATCACCCTTTATGTGTAAATGATGTACCCACTTTGACTTTATTTTAGTATACAGTGTGATATGATATACTGCTGTAATCTTTTTGCCAGTATTTTGTTCAAAATTTTTGCATCTATATTCATCAAGAAAATTGGTCTATAATTTTCTTTCTCTGTTTTGGCTCTTCCTGGTTTAAGTATCAGCACCATATTTGTGTCATAAAGGGAATGTGGTAGGACTCCTCCTTCACCTGTTTTTCCAAATAGTTTATATAGTATTATATGTTCTTTATAGGATTAAATGTTCTTTAAATGTTTAGTAGAATTTGTTTGTGAATTCATCTGGTCCTGCAGATTTTTTCTTAGTAAGTTCTCTGATGGCTTGTCCAATTTCTTTTTCTAAGACTGGGTTAAGTGTTTTATTTCTTCTGTTAATCTGGGTAATTTATATTTTTCTAGATATTCATTGATTTCATTTAGATTGTCAAATTTATTGGCATATAATTGGGCAAAGTAGCTCCTAACAATTGTTTTAATTTCCTCTTCAATGGTGGTGAGTTCACCCTTTCATTTTTGATACTAGTAATTTGGTTGTCTTTCCTTTTTAAAATCAAATTAGCTAATGGTTTATGCATTTCATTAGTTTTTTCATAAAACAAGCTTCTAGTTTTATTTATTAGTTCAATGGTTTTCTTACTTTCAATTTTATCAATCTCTGTTGATTTTCAGGATTGCCAATTTGTTCTTTAATTGGGGATTTTTAATTTGTTCTTTTTCTAGTTTTTTTAGTTGCATGCCCAATTCACTGATCTGCTTTTTCTCTATTTTATCGATGTAAGCAATTAGAGATATAAATTTTCCCCTAAGTACTGCCTTGGCAGCATAGGATGTTCTCTCATTGTTGTCATTTTCTTTAACGAAATTATTGATTGTTTCTATGAGTTGTTCTTTGACCCACTTATTTTTTAGGATTAACTTCCAATTAATTTTTAATCTCTCTTTCCATTGTCCATTACTGAAATTAATTTTTATTCCATTATGATCTGAAAAGGACAAAGTTACTATTTCTGCTTTTCTGCATTTGGTTGTGAGGTTTTTATGTCCCAATATATGGTTAATTTTTGTGTAGGTGCCATGTACTGCTGAGAAAAAGATATATTCCTTTCTATTTCCATTCAATTTTCTCTAGAGATCTATCATATGTAACTTTTCCAGAATTTTATTTACTTCCTTAACTAGTTTATTTTTTGGTTAGACTTATCTAATTCTGAGAGGGAAAAGTTGAGGTCCTCCACTAGTATAGTTTTATTATCTATTTCCTCCTGTAACTCATCCAACTTCTTCAAAAATTTAGATGCTATACCACTTGGTGCATATAAGTTTAGCATTAATATGACTTCATTATCTATGGTACCTTTCAACAAGATATAGTTTCCTTCTTTATCTCTTTTAATTAGACCTATTTTTGCTTTGGCTTTATCTGAGACCACGATTGCTACCCCTGCTTTCTTTGCTTCAGGTGAAGCATAATAAATTCTGCTCCAGTCCCATACCTTTTACCCTGTGTGTATCTCTCAGCTTCAGATGTGTTTCTTGTAAACACATTGTAGGATTCTGGTTTTTAATCCACTCTGCTATCCACTTTCATTTTATGAGTTCATCCCATTGCCAATTACAGTTACGATAACTGTGTATATCCCTCCAAGCTAATTCTTCCTTGTTTATCCCCACCCCTTACCACCTCCCACCTTTTCCTTCCTCACAAGTCTTTTATTTCTGATCACAGCTAACCCCCAACCAACACTCCCTTTTATCCCCCCTTCCCCTTCTATTATCCCTGTCCTTTTAAACTTCTTTATAGGGTTAAGATAGATTTCTGTAACCAACTGAGTGTGAGTTTCTTTGAGCCAATTTTGAAAAGAGTAAGGTTTAAGCTTTGCCTCCCCCATCTTCCCCTCCATTATAATAGCTCTTTCATGCCTCTTCTTTGTGGGATAATTTACCTCATTCAATCTCCC
>NW_020954590.1:51660231-51736238 GCF_900497805.2 Vombatus ursinus | reverse complement strand
CTTAGTGATTTTCTTAGGTTTTCTCTTTCGTTTCATTTTTATATTTCCCTTAAGTCTTACCTTTGGAGGTCAAATTTTTAATTCAGCTCTGGTCTTTTCATTAGGAATGCTGGAAAATCCTCTATTTTGTTAAATATCCTTTTCTTCCCTGAAAAATTATATTCAATTTTGCTGGGTAGTTGATTCTTGGTTGTAATCCTAACTCCTTTGCCTCCTGGTATATCACATTCTAAGCCCTCCAGTTCTTTAATGTGGAAGCTGCCAAATCCTACGTAATCTTGACTGTTGCTCCGTGATATTTGAATGGTTTCTTTTTGGCTGCTTGCAGTGCTTTCTCCTTGATCTGTAAGCTCTGGAATTTGATCATGATATTCCTGGGAGTTTTCATTTTGGGATCTCTTTCGGTAGGGGGGATCTGTGGATTCTTTCAATTTCTATTTTGCCCTCTGGTTCTACTATATCGCAGCAATAAATATAGCACCCATAATAGCTCTAATTTATTTAGCACTAATTTATTTAACACTTCAGGGCTAAGGTTTGGACTTCTGATCTCACTGCGTTAGGGAACTCCCAGAAAGGGAAATTCCACCAAGGCAGGTTGACACCTTCCCTATACTTAGAATCTTCACAGCGTTGACTAGGCTAATTTTCTTTGATAATTTCTTGAAAGACATTGTTCAGGATTTTTTTTTTCTTTTTTTTTTTGATCATGGCTTCCAGGTAGTCCAATAATTCTTATATTATCTCTCCTAGATCTATTTTCTAGGTCAGTTGTTTTTCCACATATTTTACTTTTTTGATTTTATTTGTATTGTATCTTGATGTCTCATAGTCATTAACTTCTACTTGCTCAATTCTAATTTTTAAGAAATTATATTTTTCACTGAGTTTTTGAGCTTCTTTTTCCATTTGGCCAATTCTATTTCTTAGGGAGTTATTTTCCTCAATAACTTTTTGTTATCTTTTCCCACACTACTGACTCTTTTCCATTATCTTGCATTACTCTCATTTCTTTTCCCATATTTTCTTCTACTTATCTAATTTGCTTTTTAAAGCTCTTTTAGGAATTCTTTTTTGGCCTAAGACTAAATTACATTTTTTTCTTTGATGCTTCACATATAGCTATTTTGACACTTTGTCTTCTTCTAAGTTTATACCTTGATCCTCCTTGGCACCATAGTAACCTTCTATAGTCAACTTCTTTTTTGCTCATTTTTTCTGCCTTTTTTATGACTTGGTGTTTTTATGTGACTTGGGCTCTGGTCCTGCAATGTCCCAAGCTTTCTGTACTGAAGCTCAGGGTCTTACTGCTGGCTTTCATTGGGCTTTAGGGCTTAGGTGCTTGCTTTCACTAGAGGGTAAACTACCCTTCTGGCTTGTACTGGAAGGTGGGGAAGGTGGGGCCTCACTTGGGTGTGGGGTTTAGCTGCTGGCCTGCTCCAAGGGTGGGGCCTTTCTTCTGGGTTGCTATTGTAAGAGTCTTTCTGGTGGCTGGTCCTAGAAGAGGGATCTTGTTCCTGGTCTGCCCCAGGGTTGGGACTCTGCTGCTGAGTTGCTATGGAAACAGGGTCTCTCTGCTGGTAGGCCCCAGGGTTTGTGTGGGGGTCTCACTGTTGGCTACCATCTTGGCATCAGAAGTCCCCATTCAAGTTTTAAACTATTAGCTCTTGCCCAATGCATGTTGGTAGATTTGAGATTTTCATGAAGTTAGATACTCTCTCCAAGTCTTCTTAGCATGTTTTCCCAGAGATCTTTCATACAGAAATCACTCCAAGGTATCAGAAGATTTTCTCCTGTTCATTTATTTTCTTGGGGGTCCAATATATTAAATAAACTGCCCTCTCTATTGTCTAAAATTCTTGCTACATAACATAACATATTTTATACCAATTTCTGTACACAAAGCACGGCTAATACCATGCTAAAACCCCTGTGCTCATCTTGTAGCTTTCTATTGCCCTCTAGCTTAATTGTAAAGTTAATTCTCTTGAAATTATAATGATAATTCCATGATTTGTAGTCATTTAATATTAATATTAATGGCAGTAATTTTTATCAGCAAACAATTTGGAATCATTAAAAGCACTATATTCCAGTTTCAATTCTCAATTCTGGGCCTAGTTCATTGTCCCTGTTCAGCTCCTGTTTAAGATACGCATGCTGACTGAATAAAAAGGCTATTTGCTGTACAGCTGTTTGCCAGAGTTGAGGTAACATGAATTTTTTCATCCTTTATTTTTTAATGTGGATGGTTAAACTTTATCTTATTTCCAAATTCTCTCCTTCTCTCTTGCCCCTCTCCCACCCAAGTGAGAAGGCAAGAAACATATTTTCACATTTCCATGTTGTAGAAGAAAGAAAAAAGAAAAATAAAGAGAAAGAAAATATGTTTCAATCTGTACTCAGAGTTCATCAGCTCTCACTCTGGAGGTGGATAGCATTTTTCATTGTGAGTCCTCTGAAACTGTTGTGGGTCACTGCATTGATCAGAGTAGCTTAGTCTTTCATAGTTGATCAGTGTTACAATATTGCTGTTACTTGTGTACAACATTCTCCTGGTTCTGTTCACTTCACTTTGCATCAGCTCATAGAAATCTTCCCAGGTTTTTCTGAAACCATCTTGCTCATCATTTCAGTAGTATTCCATCACAATCATATATCACAACCTGTTCAGCCATTCCTCAATTGACAGGCATCCCCTCAGTTTCCAATTCTTTGCCACCACAAAAAGAGCTGCCATAAATATTTTTGTACTTATGGGTCCCTTTTTCCTTTTATATCTTTAGAGTATGGACCTAAGAGTGATATTGATATTGCTAGGTCAAAGATATGCAGAGTTTTATAGCCTTTTTCCAAACTATTCTCTAAAATGGCTGGTTGCTGTTGTTCAGCTGTTTCAGTCATATCCCACTCTTTGTGACCCCATTTGGGGTTTTCTTGGCAAAGATACTAGAGTGGTTTGTCATTTCCTTCTCCAGCTCATTTTACAGATAAGGAACCAAGGCAAACAGGGTTAAGAGACTTGCCCAGGGGGCTGCTAGGTGGCACAGTGGATAGAGCACCAGCCCTGGAATCAGGAGGACCTGAGTTCAAATACAGCTTCAGACACATAACACTTACTAGCTGTTGTGACTCTGGGCAAGTCACTTAACCCCAGCTGCCTCACAAAAAAACAAAAAGAGAGAGAGAGACTTGCCTAGGGTCACACAGCTACTAAGTGTCTGTCAGATTCAAACTTAGGAAGATGAATCTTCCTGACTTCAAGGCCCAGCACTCTATGGACTGCACCACCTAGCTGCCCCCCAAAATGGCTGGACCAGTTTACAACTTCACCAACAATGCATTAGGGTCCCTGCTTTTCCTTATTTCCTCCAGTATCTGTCATTTTCATTTTCTGATATGTTAGCCAATCTGATAGGAGTGAGGTGGTACCTCAGTGTGTTATAATTTGCAGTTCTCTAATTATTAGTGATTTAGAAGATTCTCTTCAAATTAGCTTATCATCCTCAAAAAAATTATTTTAAGTGTAGACATGGTTTAGTTATAAAAAATTTTTTGAAGTCACATTTTATAAGAAAAAAAAAGAAGAAAAGAAAACTGCCCAAATTGTTCTATTTCCAATTCAAATACAGTTGACTCATGACAACATTTCTTAGGTAGCCCCTATTCAACAAAAAAGCCAAAAGTAACCATGCGTGAAATTTCCAGACAAGGCCAACTGAGATCCTGGCAGATGCCTAATGTTAAAAATGTTCTTTAATATCCTACCTAAAGTGGCACCAAAATATACTACTGGATGGAGAATAAGGCCTGGTCTAATTTTGAACAAGGGAAGCGACGTTCCCTTGATCCAGGCCTGGAGTCAGGAAGACCTGAATTCAAATCTGGCCTCTGACATTTATTAGCTGTGTAACCCTAGGCAAGTCAACTAAGCCTGTTTGCCTCAGTTTCCTCATGTGTAAAATGAGCTGGAGAAGGAAATGGCAAACCATGACAGTGTCTTTTCCAGGAAAATCCCAGTTGGATAAACCAAGTCACATGAATGAACAACAACAAACTTTAAATAAGTTGGACATATTTTTGTTCTAAAGATACGTTTGATACATGAAATCATGAAAATTGCTGTTGTTTAAACATGCATTCATATTATCACTATCAAGTAATATAATTATTAAATCTTATTATTAGAAGAGACCTTAGAGAGTACCAAAGTTAATCTTCCACCAAAATGTAAGAATTTCTGGGCAGCTAGGTGGTGCAGTGAATAGAGCACTGGCCCTGGAGTTAAGAGGACCCGAGTTCAGGTCCAGACTCAGACACTTACTAGCCGTGTGACCCTGGGCAAGTCACTTAACCTCGATTGTCTCCAAAAAAACAAAACCCCAAAAAACAAACGTAAAAATTTCCTGTGTATGTTACCTCTTACAGTCACAGTTTAAACATTTCCAATGATGGTCAGCTTAATACTTAAGATGTCTATTTTTGGCTGTTGAACAATTCCCGCTGGAAAGGTCTTCCTTATATCACATAAAAATTTACCTCCCTGAAGCTTCCATCTACCAGTCCTAGAATTCACCTTTTTGCAACTACACAGTTATCTAGTAGTATTTTAACATGACACAGCCAAAATGATCATTTAAAATCTGAACGGATATATTCTGAAAACTCTCTTCTTCTCTGATTAAATAATCAGCCTTTAAATCAAAAATTTTAAACAGTTACTGAGCCTTCTGCTCCAGGCAGTTAGATATCAGATATCATACATACTTGGCTATTCTCTAGCAGGAGATAGGGAGCTGTAGACATAAGCAAATGTTATAAATTACAAATTCCGACATGCTCAGGTAGATGGTTTGGGGAGATAATGTGAGACATGAGGGAACATGGAATCTAAGCAAGACTCCAGTTGCTTGTTTTTCCTGCCATAAGGAGAAGACAGAAATAGGGAATCACGTCAAATCTGATCTAGCTTCTGTGCCCTCCAACAAGTTATTAATAGCTCAGTAGCTCTACTAATAGGTATCCTTAAGTTCCTTACCAACATATCAAAGTAGGGCATGAATATGGGTTCAAGCAGTACAGGTCTCCTTCTGTTTCAATTTCAGATGTTTGGGTGCCTTTGAGTGAGAGAAGCTATGGTGATGATGGTAGCAGTGACTTTTGGCCATATTGTCCTCTTAATGACTCACTTGCTGAAATGGCAGTGATGTACAAGGAAAAATGTAGTGATCACCACTCTTCCTATCTCATCCATTCCAAACGATTAAAATATTTCAGGTGAGGAGTTAATTAACTCCACCACAGAATTTGGAGACTTCTAATCTAGCCATTCTTCTTTTCTAGAGAAGTAGGAAAATGTAACTGGAGAAAGATAAAGGAATGCAGCACCTTCCTTAGAATGTTGGGCTCACTTGCAAATGGCACAGTGGCTAGAGCGTGTGGCCTGGAATGAGGAAGACTTTAGTTTAAATCTGGCCATAGACATTAACTCGTTGTTAGGGCACTTTGCCTCTACCTCACACAGTAGGTGCTTAATAAATGTTTGTTCTCTTCCCTATCAGGCTTTTTAAAAAAGGAATTTTATATTGCTTTAATCCACAAAAAACATATGCTTCTAATACATGTTGAGTCAGTTTTACAGATCTTTTTGAATTATTCAAAAAGCTTTGAGTAACTTCACAACAAGCAATACAATAATTTTAGGTTCAAACGTATTTCTTTGATGAAATCTCCCCAAAATTTTCTTTTGGATATGACTGAGAGAATACATAAACCAAAAGAAAACAGAAAAAAGGTTTATAGTGATGTGGTCAATTTTTCTTCATTTGTAAAATATGCTGACTAGAGATGATGATTTATGGTTCCTTTCAGCTCAAATTCTATTGTCCTGTGATTAAGCAACATGAATGCAACTGTCTTTTTTATGCTGCCCCATCCCATTCCCCACCACCCCCAATCAAACCTTACTTGGACTTTTCTCTCCCTTCTGCTCTTGCTTCTTGATTTTTAAAAGCACAGTTTCACTAATCAATGTACAGTCCATGTCCACAGTCTCGCCTCCTAATCTTGATTGACTACCATCCTGAATAAATATAAAAAAATTTGCATTTTCATTAATTATCTTTTAAAAACTTGTGAAATAACATACATAGCTTACATTTATGACAAAGATGTTGTTTATCAACTCATAAGAGAATAAAGCCCCATAGGGCTTTTATGAGTAATTGGTATCTATTAATTTAAAAGATGCCTTTTACTAGTAAAAACCTACGGTTCTCTTGCCTTCTCCTTTCTCATTTACCTCAAAATCTGGTAGCTGTAAGGGCAGCAAGAAGATAGTGAATATAACCTACTTTTCTTTATTTTTTTAAAAATTTCTCTACTAACTAAAATAATCATATAAACTTTTACAAACCTAAAAATAATTTCTTAAATGACACAAAACCCAAGTATAAAACAAAATGATAAAAATTTTTCATTCTTGATTTTTACTTTGAGCTTTTGTATTTGCAGAATTTAATACTAGTCAACTAAAAGAGTTAAAATACTATCAACAAGTTTATCTTGCAAACTAGTGAAAGTAATTTTTTCTAAAATTGCTGCTTCATGACCTAATTATAATAGTTTATTTATATGTCACTGTAAATCTTACAGGGTACTTAATTTGCAACAACCCTGTGAAGTAGGTAATGGATATATTCTTTTCCCATGTTGTAGCATGGGGAACACTGATTTGGAGTCAGAAGGCCAGGGTTCAAATGCCAGTCCTAACACCTATGTGACCCTGGACAATTCACAACCTCTCTGGGCTTCCATTTTCTCTTTTATAACATAAGAGAGTTGAACTCGATGATGTCTGTCAGATAATCTTTGCCAGCTTTAAATCCATAACCCTACGAAATGAGGCAACTACAATCCTGAAATGGTAGTGACTTCCCCAAGGTGACATAAGTGATGTCTTAGGTGGGATATAAGCTCAGGGCTCTTGACTCCAACTCAAGGACTCTATGCCAATATTTCACTTCAAAGCTACATTGATGCTTTTTCAACACAGGGATTCTTAACACATTGAAATTATTCTTTCACATGTCACCCAGTTTAACTCATAGAAATAGCACGAATTAGGTCATTTTCCCATTTAAGAAATTCATTCAATGAACAAATATTTATTAAATTTGTTCTGTATTATAGATGATGAGGATATAAAGACAAAAAATGAAAAACTATCCCTGCTTCAAAAAGCACTTCACTCTACTGGTGAAGAGAACATGTACTCAGATAAGTAGGTAAGAGAATTTGAGGAGAGAGCATTAATAAGGAGGGTAGGGGTTTTTAATCTTATTGTGTTATAGGCCCCTTTGGTCATTTGGTGAAACTGATGGAGTTGTTCTCAGATTAATGTTTTTCAATGCATAAAATAAAATAGGATTTCAAAAGAATTATACTGAAAGGTGGTTATCAAAAAGTCTAAAAAAAAGTTCATGGACCCAGGTTAAGAACCCTTGAACTAGGGTAAGCAGGAAAGTTTTCCCACAGGTTATGACACTGAATTGGGTCTTGAAGGAAGATAAAGATTCTAAGAAATGGTTTAAGAGATGCATGCCAGGCATGAGGGATAGCTTGCACAAAAGCAGTTGGAAGTAGGGGAAGAAATACCAAGTTTTAGCAATCGCATTTTGGAATAGAAGAGGGTGCTGGATTTGAAATCAGAGGACCTAGGTTCAATTCTCAGTCCTTAACCTCTCTGCTCCTCAGTTCCAAGGTCCCAAAGTGTCAAGTAAACAAGTTTGGTTGGAACAGAGTACATGAAGGACAGTAAGGCAAAAATAAGTCCTAGGATCAAAGATGTATAGCTGAAAGACACTACTTCATGAGCCATCTAATTCCATGTTACAGATGAGGAAACTGAGGCCTAAGGATGTTACGTGGTTTGTGCAAGGTGATACAGGTAATCATCAGAGGCAACATTTGAACCCAGGTCCCCTAACTCCAGAGACAGTACTCTTTTCATTATACCATACAGAGTCCCCAATTCTGAAAGCCAAGGGTGGAATCAAAGTATTAAAAATTTAAATGTCAAATAAAAGAGTTTTTATTTTATAAAAGTTATTTTATCAAAGAGACAAAGGCCATCAAAAGTTCTTAAGCAGAGTGATATCATCACAAATTATTTTGGCAGCTGTGTAGGAGATGGACTGAAAGGAGCAAAATCTAGAAGCAAGGAGTTCAGCTAGGAGGGTGTTTGAATGGTGTATGTAAGGTGATAATAAACTGAATTATGGAGAGAAGGGGATAGAGGTGGGAGATATTGTAGAACTGTGTGTGAAAAGTAGAACTGATGAGAGCTGGCTTCTGACTGGATAGGGCATGTGGGAGGAGGAAGAAGAGGGAATGCGAAGAGCCAAGGACGACTCCAAATGTGCAAAAATAAGTGACTAGAAAGATGTTGGTGCCCTCAACAGAAAACAAATCAATTCTGTTTTAGAAATGCTCGTTATGACAATCTAGATATACATATCTATCAGGTGGATATTAATATGGGATTGTAGCTCTGAAAAAAATTAGGACTGGATATACAGACAGAGATACTTACATAGAGATGATAACTGAACCCTTGGGAATGAGAAAGTGGGTTTACATGGTCACACAGTCAATCAGTAGAAGAATCACAGTTGTAGAGATGAGTACTCTTTCTAATAGACTAGAAAGAAGCAAACGTGCCTTTATTTCATTAACTTACCTTTGTATCTATTACAGTAATATCCATTTTATATTGAGAAAGATCTGCTGCTGGATCTATACTCCACTGGATATTTTCTAAGGATGATTTATCTTACAGAAGAAAAAATTCATAATTAAAACCTGAATTATGAATTTATATCACTTTTTAAAACCAGCATATTTAATATATGTGTGTAAAGTTGGTAACATAGTAACCTCACCCTAAAGAGCTAAACTATAGACTGGAGTTTGGTAAAGCCAGAATCTATCTTAGTGTCCTGAATTTTTTTACCGTGGAGAATCTAGTTCAACCTCTCTCTTACTAGAAGAAATTACTAAAATTAGGTGGCAAAGGGAGACTTGACACAGGTTGAGTCACAGGTCTACCCGTTTCTTCCTACTGCTCAAGAAACTCCTGTGTCTCCTTTTTGTCTCTAGAATAAAATACCCATTCTTTCATTTGGCTTCTGCAGCCCTTCACAATTTGGCTTCAGTCTACCTTTACTTCATGTACATTCCAGATGAACCTGCCTTTTTGTTGTTTTCCCCAAACAACATTCCATCCTTCTACCACCATGTTTTTTTGCAGACTGTCACCCATGACTGGAACACACTCCCTCTTCATCAAGTGCCAGCTCATAAAGGATGCCTAGCTGGAATTCCCAAGTTGCTAGTGCTCCCTCCTGCCCTCCAAGTCCCTTTACATATATTTTCCATTTAATCAGTAGTTTAGATTCTCTTTCTCTGAAAAGAATGTAAGTTTCCTCAGGCTGGGAACTATTCTGTTCCTACTGAGGCACTTAGTAGGTGCTCAAAAACTGCTTGTTGTTCAATTGAGAAAGTATAAGAAAGGAACAGGAATATCATGGAAAGGATGATATTGGTGAAAATGAACAAGTATGCAATATA
Organism: Vombatus ursinus; assembly: GCF_900497805.2. Lineage (NCBI taxonomy): Eukaryota > Metazoa > Chordata > Mammalia > Diprotodontia > Vombatidae > Vombatus > Vombatus ursinus. The sequence continues at coordinate 51,726,608 of NW_020954590.1, read as the reverse complement.
ACATTTCATCAAGCTATTAGGCAACTTTGTTTCAGTATTTTCAGGAAATGTACTTTGTGGTGGATTTTGTTAGGAAGAGTCTTGCACCGAAACAAAATATCATTAAAAAAACTAACATTTCAAATGTAAGAAATGAGATGCAAATGCATTTAATAAAAGTTTCTTGTAATTTCAGTCAAAATTTACATTCATTTTAATGATTTTTTTAAAAAGAAACTGAAAATGTACTGTGGATAACATACACATACCTTGATTATCTCGTAAAGCCTGTGCTTTAGTTACTCTACAAGGATTTAACTGAAGAACTGAAGCAAGTTCACAATCTCCATGTCCCATCCTGCCTTTCATTTTTATTGGCTCATAACCACCAGTAACCTAAGAACAGATGACAGTATTAGCACCTGAGAGGAATTCACAAACATTAATTAGAAAACAAATCCCTGTACACCTAGCACAACAATATATCTTCAGGTCATCAAAAAGACACTCTGACTCCAGACTTTTATGGGGAAGCAGAGAGACTCTGAAGGTAGGATTGTCTTCTTTTATTTGTAGCTGTATTTTTTGACCTGGGGATGATTTACTGTGGGACAGGAAGATATATTCCTGGAAACAGAGGTCCTTGTGGGACTCTCTGCTTATTATGTAGCTCCCATTTAAGTTTGTGCGCCTAGAGGAAGAGCCCTTCAGAATGGGTTTCAAAGCATCCTGAAGAGCCATTTGCCTAAACTGGTTTTTACAAACCTCGTTTCCTTGGCTTTTTTCTTGACGGTGGATAGCAGAAAATCGATCGGATAGATCCAGGGGCTTATCCATTACAGAGTCTCCATTGATGGAAGGATGACTATCTCCTCGGAAAGGAAAAGCATTTTCTTTATCAAAAGAGGTCTGGAAGCAATGTTCACTTTCTTCAGTCTTCTTCCTTTTGGCTCCTCTGCCTCCCAGTGGTTTCAATGGCACAAAAAGATCATTTTTTTCAGTAGCTTCATCTTTTGGATTATCAGTCTCAACTTGTGTACTTATTGATTCATTTGTACTCTTTCTTACAAGCATTTGCTTAATGGAAGAAGAATGATCAATAACAGTGCTTTCTTGAGAACCAAGATTAAGGCATGTAATATGGCTGGTGTCTTCAGATTTTGATCTAGGTTTCTGTGGTCTAGAATGAGAAGTATTGCTGAGGGAATTTGTTTTTAGATGGGATTTTTTCCCAGCCTCTAAAAGAGAAGGGGATGAGCTTGTATTCAAGCCTAAGCCATTTTTCACATTAGAAGCAGCCCCAAAAACAGGAGAAGATGCCCGAGCAGCCCAGTCAACTTCTGGTGGAGTCTTTGGAGAGGAATTTGAAAATCTGAAAGAGAAGTAGTGAAATGTTCTGCCTATTACTGAGGAAACAAGCAATGATCTGGACAGCGAAACATGCTAAAATTATGATGAAAAGACAGTGACCAAAAACAATAGTTTATCTATCAAAAAGCGTGTCAATCCAAAATCTTTGACAGTGATTTCTTGTTTACCTACTAGTAGTAGTCTAGGATGCTAAGAGAAGAATTAATAACAGTATAGGTGGAATGCAGTGACTGGGTAGGTACATTGTACTTTTTATCAGCCAAATGGGCAAAAAACAAACAACAAAAACCCATGGCCTTAAATTAAGCCCATTAATAATAAGAATAAACTTATTGAGAGGTTTGAGGCTTGGAAAGCATTTTACATATATTTATCTCATCCAATTATCACAAAAACCCTAGAAGGTAAGTCCTATTATATTTGTCTCATTTTGCAGATGAGTAAACTGAGGCTAAGAGAGTAAGTTACTTGTCTATATTCATAAAGCTAGCAAATTCAAGATATGGGATTCCAAAAATCCCTGACTCTATCCTGCTTTCTCTACTATGCCTAGGTAATACTCATTCATTTATCTAACAAAAATCTAATTACTTTATAGATGCAAAGCAAGTACTAGGGATAAGAAGAAGCATAAAATATAGTCTTTCTTCTCATTAAAGTTAGAGTCTAGTAGGGAAGATATGTATGCATGTAACAACAATAAAAAGTATCATTGAAAGTACAGTTATAAAGTGGTATGGCAAAATCTGAGGTGGGAGATAATTCAATTTTGGCACATTATTTGAAAATATAGATTGCTTTTCTGATAAGAAAGATTGGATCCTTTAAAAGAAGGAAAAAGTTACCTGGGAATAGTGAATTTCAAGTCCTGACAGAAGTAAATATATTACTTAAATTACTCTCTCACTCCTTGTATAATGCAAAAAGTACAATATAAAAAAAAACTGGAGAGAACATCCATTACAAAAATTCTACAAACTACACTGCTAACACTGAACTTCTCACATCTATGAAATGAAGGGATTCTACCAGATGACCAATAAGAACCATTACAATTCTAAATCAATGATCATGTAATCTCTGCTTTAAAGACACTTTATTTCTGGATTTTTTAAAAAATCCCCCCAAATCACCTCAAACCGTCTTCATTATTTTCTGTGAATTCCTGAAAAGGTTGTTTCTTTGGCTCTGCTTCCTCTTGATGATGCAGCTCTTCATTGAGAGGATTCAAAGCACTTTGAGAGTCCTTCAAAAGAAAATGCATATGTGATACATACATAGTTATCTTATATATAGTATGTGTAATTGTAATAAAATAAGAAGTCAAAAAATGAAACTCAAAGTTGACAATTTTATAGAGATATATTTCAATATAAGATAATATACAAAAATCAAAATTTACTAAATAGTGAAAATAAATTTAAAGTTAAATTTGGGATGAATTCAAAGTATAATGAAGAAATATTTCAATGGGAAAATGTTACTCATTTTAAAAAAATTTTAATTTGTATACAACTCTACAGGTACGCAACTTTATTATATAAAGCAATATAATATCATCCTACATTGAAAGAAAACTCTTCACTCAGCCTGAAGAACCCAAATCTTTCTACTCCCATGGAAAACAATATGGGGGGAGTGGGGGGAAACCTGCTTGAAAAAAGAAACTAAATTAAGGCAAATTCTACCTCCTCTCAAACCCCAACCACCCAGTGACCAAAAGAATGGTTTGGTCAAACCTTGAAGGTTCAGATCTAGTGTTTACTGGGACAAGAAAAGTTGTAGTGGACACCACCATCTCTGGCAACTCTAAGTAATGAGCGACTAAGTTATCCTCAGTCTAAAGAACACTGAAAAGACCCAGTCAGCTCCACAGGCATTGCCTTGCCTTTACCTGCCTCACAAACAAACCATTCCTTGCATTCTAGGGCTCCTACAACTCTTATGATAACCTACCTGAACTCACTCCTTAATGAATAACATACCTATCATACTTCCCCATTCCAGTGACTCTGAACTCCTAAATGCTACTGTTCAAACCATATTCTTCATCCTCCACTGTCTACTCCCTTATGTTTAGCCACCTCAAACAAAACCCTCCTCCCCTAACGTTCCACTCTAAAGTTACTCACTTCTTCCACCATGCTCTCTGGAATGCCTGCTTCATAGAAAACACATTAGTTTCATCTGATACCTTTTCTTTCTCATTCACTTATCTTCTTGTACTCACTGAGACCTGGCTCTGTCCTTATGACACAGCTTCCTTGGCTACTCTTTTAGCACAGGTTGTACTTTCACTCACATCCGTATCTCAATGGCTGAGGTGGAGATGCTGGAATACCCCTCCTCCCTATCACCATTTCCAGGCTCTCCCTCAACGACTCAGTAATCTCTCCTCCTTTGAAGTTCATGCAATCCAGATTTATTACTCAGTCAAGATTCTGAGGGCCGTTGTCTAGCGACCAATAAGATACTCTCCTTCCTTCCTCAACAATTTCAATCTCCTCCTCAACTCCTGCTCCTCACATGAGGGGACTTTAATGGACATAATGATACTTCTCAAATACCCTAAACTGCCAATTCCTCAACTTACTTATTTTTCATGACCTACTTGCACTCTACTCCATTACAGCTACACACCAAGATGGTCATACTGCTATCACTCACAAGGGTTCTACTTTCATGTTCAAGAACTCTGAAATTTCTTTATCTGATCATACTCGGTTGTTAATCTGCCTCTACTTCTTTCTGGCTCCAAATTCTGTTTTTCTGACCTCACTGCTACCTCTGGTCCTTCTGCCCTTCAGTCCTTTCCCAAGCCATTGATGACCCCTGCTGGCTACACTCTTTATCCTAGCAAATCTTAACCTGTTGGTGAAACAGTTCAAATCTAGTCAGCCCTCTTTTCTCCGACAGATCCTGTAACCCTTCACCCTATTTTAACATCTTGCCTTGCCAAACTCCAGCCTTGGATTACTCTCACCATCTGCTGCCTTTACTCTTACTCACATGCTACTGAACAAAGTTGGAGAAAATCATGAAACTAAGCCAGCTGGATCCATTAAAAATTTATGCTACATAATCTCAATGCTTTCTGGTATTACCTCCTTGATCACCCCTTTGAATGACTCCATCACATGAAGAGGTGGCCCTTCTCATTACCAAGCCTCTACATGCCCAAGTGATCCCATTCCACTCAATCTTCTCTAGCAGACTGCCCTCCCTCTCATTTCTACTTTCTCGCTAATCACCCATCTTTCCCATCCTACTAACTACTTCTCTTTTGTCTATAAAATGCCCATGTTTTCCCTATTTTCAAAAATATGCTCACTTGATCCACCCATCCCTGCTATCATCCTTTAACTCCAGTTATCTCCTCTATCTCTCCTTCCTTTTGTGACTAAACTCCTTGAGAAGACCATCTACAATAGGTGCTTCTACTTAGTTTCCTCTCATTCTCTTCTTCACTCATAATTCAACTAAAACTGCATTCTACAAAGTAACCAATGATCTCTTAATTCCCAAATTAAATGTCTTTTCTCAATCCACATCCTTCTTGACTTCTCTGTAGCCTCTGACAGGTCAATCACCCTGATATACAAGTAGGTGTTGAAGTCCTATCAATTTTATATTCCTAATATTTCACCTTCCTAACCTCTCTCCCGCACATTCCTTTTTCTCCTGATATTGCCACCACCCTGGTGCAGGCCCTCATCACTTCATTGCTGGACCAAAATCTGGGTGATGGTTGAGTCCTTTGATGCATTATTGGCCTAAACATGAAGGTCTTAGGACTTGGAAAAATATTTTTCTCTAAGCTCAATTTAGTCATCATACTTATCAAGACAGATATATTACTTACAGATTCTTCTTGAACACCAAGTCCAAGTGTTTCAGCAACAACTGCAGCTAAGTTAAAAGATGATTTCTCGATGGGATAACTGTTGGTATCCTGGATATCTAAGTTTTAAAAAAAGCATATGCAAGTGAATATATAGTTATGTTATTATAAAAGTAGAGCACATCCTAGTAGAGAGGTTAACATGAAGATTACTATGCACAAGACGGCAGTTCATAAAAGGGCATAAAGTTTGTTTTTAAAAAGTTAGGGGTGGGAGAGGGAGTTGATGTTTAATGCAAAATTATCCTAAAATAAGACTATATAGCTTATACTAGATAAGCTTATCTCATTCATCAAACAAGATTGCTATCAAATCACAACTTAAAGCCTCTTATGTAAAACCCCTAAATTCTTCAAAATAGTGAATTCCTTTTTCCTTTTGCAATCTAAAGTGTCAACTTAAATGAATCTATTTCCTTCCAGTGCTAAATGAGCAGTTTCAATTCATTTCAATTCAATGTGACCATTTAATTCAGTTGAAGACTATTCCAAAGAAAAACCAAATGGATGAAAAATATTTATTGCTCAGAATGCGAAATGTTATTGGATACGCAGCTCATTGAGCATATCTTTAAGTAGATTTCAGATGCTGCAGTTGGACAATGAATTACATACAGAACTGAAAAGAAGGAAGAGAATAAGCTGAGAAATTGTCCAGAACTTTCAAGCATTCAAGCTATTCTTTGAAACAAAAAGTTTAAAAACACAAAACTATGCACACAATTTCTAAAGAAGTTATGGTGGTGATCTAAAAAGCAGGTGGGTATCAGGAGGGTGAAGGATAATAGATGGACAGTTTCAGTGCTGCACTGGTAACCAAGCACATTTAAAAACTCCTCCAAAGACTTCCAGGAGCCAAGATGGCGGAGTAACCAGTAAATCATAGTAACTCTTCCATATTCACCTCCAAACAAACATAAAATAGAGCCTGAAAACAAATCCTGGAAAAGAATAAGCAGCAAAAAGTGGGGGTAAAACGATCTTTTAACCTAAGAAACTTGAAAGATTGGCAGAAAGGGTCTGTCTCACTTGGGTAAAAGGGGAACACAGTCCAAGCAGGAAGCGTTCCAGGTAGCCAGCAAGCCCCACCTGAGCAAACCAATGGGGGAATCTGAACCCCAGTGTGATGGAGCAGGCAAATGCCAACATCAGGATCCCCATGTACCTCAGCATCAAGTTCTGAGAACCCCTGCGCAAACAGGCAGCTTCCAGTGACCAGACTGTCACATGCTTCAGTGTAGCCCCAGGTAAACTCAGAAATACTCCACTAGCATTACCTCACGCCAGACACCAGGCACTAGGACCCTGGCTCAGCACCAGGTAAGTTGCCAGATCCCTATGGTTTCTAGTAGTGCCAGTCACTCCCCACCCCACCCCCTTAGTGCAACACCTGACACAAGGATCTCCTGTGGGCCTCAGGGAAACTTCAGTGAATCATGAAGTAAATAAACTACTAGGGCCTGCAGCCTCTAGTACAAGAAGCCTGAGAGGGGCAGATAGGTGGCGCAGTAGATAGAGCTCCAGCCCTGGATTCAGGCGGACCTGAGTTCAAATCTGGCCTCAGACACATAACACTCACTAGCTGTGTGACACTGGGCAAGTCACTTAACCCCATTGCCTAACCAAAAAAAAAAAGAAGCCTGAGACAGTGTCCCTTCCACTCCAGGAGGAAAGCTCAAATTTAAAAGACAGGAAAGAGGCCAAAAAAGATAAGCAAAAACAAACAAAAAAGAATCTGACCATAGAAATTTATTATAGTGACAGGGAAGATGAAGACACAAACTCAGAAGAAGACAACAATGTCAAAACACCTATGGGAAAAGTCTCAAAGGAAAATAGGAAGTAGTCTCAAGCCCAGAAAGAACTCATTGGAAGAGCTCAAAAAGAAGCTTAAAAATCATATAAGAGAGGTAAAAGAAAAATTGGGAAAAGAAATGAACATGATACAAGAGAATTATGAGAAAAGAGTCAATAGTTTAGAAAAAAGAAAGCAGTTGCTTAAAAAGTACAACTGGACAAATGGAAAAGGAGATACAGAAATCCACTGAAGAAAACAACTATTCAAAAAGTACAAGTGGCCAATGGAAAAGGAAATATAAAAGCTAACTGAGGAAAATAACTCCTTAAAAGTTATAATTGGGCAAGTGGAAGCTAATGATTCTATGAGAAATCAAGAATCAATCAAACATTCAAAAGAATGAAAAAAGAGAAGAAAATGTAAAATACCTCACTGGAAAAACAACTGACCTGGACAACAGATCCAGGAGAGACAATACCAGAATCAATAGACTACCTGAATGCCATAATTAAAAGGCAGACCTGGACAGCATCTTTCAAAAAATTATCAAGGAAAACTGCCCTGATATCCTGGAACCAGAAGGCAAAACAGGCAATAGAAGAATCCACCAATTATCTCAGGAAAGAGATCCCAAAATAAAAACTCCAAACAACATTATAGCCAAATTTCAGAACTAACAGGTCAAGGAAAAAACACTGCAAGTAGCCAAAAAGAAACAATTCAAATATTGGGGAATCACAATGAGGATCACACAGGACTTAACAGGTACAACATTAAAGGATCAGAGGTCATGGAACATGATAGTCTGGAAGGCAAAGGAGTTAGGATTACAGCCAAGAATCACCTACCTGAGGAAATTAAGTATAATACTTCAAGGGAAAAAATGGTCATTCAGTGAAATAGAAGGATTTCAAGCTTTCATAAGGAGAAGACCAGAACTGAACAAAAAACGTTATCTCAAAACCCAAGAGAAGCTTAACAAAGGAAAAAGGGAAAAGAAAACATAGAGGATTCAATGCAGCTGAACTATTTACATGCCTACATGGGAAGATGATACTTGCAATTCTTAAAAATTGTACCACTGATAGTACACCTAGAAGGAATAAACGTAGACAGAGGGTACAGATATAAGGTGAATTTGAGAGAATGACATAAAAAATAATTAAGGGATAAGAAAGAGGAGTATGCTGGGGACAGAAGGAAGGGAGAGGTAGAATGGGGTATATTATTCCCCATGAAGAGGTGCAAAAAACCTATTAGGGTGGAGGGAAAGTTGGGAGGGTGGGTGACAGGCATCGCTTGAACCTCACTCTCATCAGTATTGGCTCAAAGAGGAATAATATACACAATCAGTTGAATATAGAAATCTATCTTACCTGATAGGAAAGTAGGAGGAAAGAAGTTTAAATAAAGGAGGGGAGGGGGAAAATGACAGAAGAGAGAGCATACTGGGGTAGGTGGTAGACATAAGCAAAACACTGTCGAGAAGGGAAAGGGTGAAAGGAGACAGAAGAAAAACAGGAGGAAAAACAGGATGGAGGGAAATACATAGTAATCACAACTGTGAAAATGAATGGGATATGCTCTCCCATAAAAGAGAAGTGGATAGCACAGTAGATTAAAAACCAGAATCCTACAATATGTTGTTCACAAGAAACACACTTGAAGCAGAGAAACATACACAGAGCAAAAGTAAGGGGCTGGAGCAGAATCTATTATGCTCTAGTTGAAGTAAAAAAAGCAAGGATAGCAATCCTGATCTCAGAGCAAAAGCAAAAAACAGACCTGATTAAAAGAGATAAAGAAGGAAACTATATCTTGCTAAAAGGTACCATAGGCAATGAAGTAATATCAATACTAAACATATATACATCTATATAGCATCTATATTCTTAAAAGAGAAGTTAAGTGAGTTACAGGAAGAAATAGAGAAAAGTATAATAGTAGGGGACTGACAACTGTCTCCTCTCAGAACTTGATAAATCCAACCAAAAAATAAACAAGAAAGAAAATAAGGAGGTGAATAGAAGATTAGAAAAGTTAGATATGACAGACCTTTGGAGAAAACTGAATGGAAACAGAAAGGAATATACCTTTTTCTCAGCAGCACATGGTACCTGCACAAAAACTGACCATGTATTGGAGCATAAAAACCTCAAAATCAAATGTAGAAAAGCAAAAATATGCATCCTTTTCCGATCATAATGCAATAAAAATTACATTCAATAAAGGACAGTGGAAAGATAGATTAAATTGGAAACTAAATAATTGGAAACTAAATTGGAAACTAAATAATCTAATCCTGAAAAATAAGTGAGTCAACAAAATTATAGGAACAACCAATAATTTCATTGAAGAGAATGATGACAGTGACACAACATCCCAAAATTTATGGGATACAGCCAAAGCAGTACTTAGGGGAAATTTGATTTTCCTAAATTCTCATGTCAACAAAACAGAGAAAGAACAGATCAATGAATTGGGCATGCAACTAAAAAAACTAGAAGAATAAATTAAAAATCCCCAATTGAACACCAAATTGGAAATTCTGAAAAATCAAAGGTGAGATTGATAAAACTGGAAGTAAAAATAAACAAAACTTTTGAGATAGTAAATAAGACTAGGAGCTGGTTTTTATGAAAAAACCAATAAAATAGATAAGTCATTTGTTAATTTGATTAAAAAAAGAAGAAAACCAAGTATTTAGTATCAAAAATGGAAGGATGAAATCACCACTAATGAAGAAGAAATTAAAGCAATCATTAAGAAATATTTTGTCCAATTATATGCCAATAAATCTGATAACCTGAGTGAAATCAATGAATATTTACAAAAATATAAATTAGCCAGATTTAGCAGATCAAGAAATAAAGTAAATAACCCCATCTTAAAAAAAGAAATAAAACAAGCCATCAATGAACTCCCTAAGGAAAAATCCCCAGGGCCAGATGGGTTGACAAGTGAAGTCTACCAAACATTTAAAGAATAATTAATTCCAATAACATATAAACTATTTTGAAAAATAGGTGAAGGAGTCCTACCAAACTCCTTTTATGACACAAGTACGTTGCTCATACCTAAACCAGGAAAAACTAATACAGAGAAAGAAAATTATAGACCAATTTCCCTAATGAATATCAATGTAAAAACTTTGAACAAAATACTAGTAAGGCAATTACAGCAATAACAAGGATTATACACTATGACCAGGTAGGATTTATAACAGGAATGCAGGGTTGGTTCAATATTAGGAAAACTATCAACATAATTGACCATATCAATAACAAAACCAACAGAAATAATGATTATTTGAACAGATGCTGGAAAAGTTTCTGACAAAATGCAGCACCCATTCCAATTAAAAACACTAGAAAGCATAGGAATAAAAAAGGAGCATTCTTTTAAAAGATAAGCAGTATCAATCTAAAACTATCAGCAAGCAGTATATGTAATGGGGATAAGCTAGAAGCCTTCCCAACACAATCAGGGGTGAAGCAAAGATGTCCATTATCATCAGTATTATTTCATACAGTACTAGAAATGCTAGTTATAGGAATAAGAAAAGAAAAAGAAATCAAAGAAATTAGAATAAGCAATGAGGAAACAAAACTATCATTCTCCACAGATGATACGATGGTATGCTTAGAAAATCCGAGAGAACCAGCTAAAAAACTGCTTGAAATAATTAACAACTTTAGTAAAGCTGCAGGACATAAGATAAACCCACATAAATCATCAGCATTTCTATATACTACCAACAAAGCCCAACAGCAAGAAAGAGAAAGAGAAATTCCAATTAAAATAACTGTAAACAATATAAAATACTCAGGAGACTACTTGCCAAGAAAAACCCAGGAGCTATAGGAACACAATTACAAAACACTTTTCACACAAATAAAGTTAGATCTAAACAACTGGAAAAATATCAATTGCCCATGGGTAGCCTGAGCCAATATAATAAAAATGACAATTCTATCTAAATTAATTTACTTATTCAATGCCACATCAAACTACCAAAAATTTTATTTTATAGAGCTAGAAAAAACAACAATATTCATCTGGAAGAACAAGAGGTCAAGAATATCAAGGGAATTAATGAAAAAAAAATACAAAGGAAAGGGCCTAGCAATACCAGATCTCAAACTATATTATAAAGAAGTAATCATCAAAACTATTTGGTACTAGCTAAGAAAAAGAGTGGTAAATCAGTGGAATAGATTAGGTACACAAGACACAGTAAACTCAACAGTAATCTAGTGTTTGATAAACCTAAAGATTCCAGGCTTTGGGATAAGAACTCACTACTTGACAAAAACTGCTGGGAAAAAATGGGTACATGATCTAGACATGAAGGGTGTGACACCATAAGCCAGGGGTGGGGATCCTTTGAATTCAGTCAAAGGGCTGCACTTGAGGACCTAGAGGGCCACATGTGGCTTTGAGACCGTAGGTTCCCCACTCCTGCATGGCACAAGCAAATGAGAAGAGCAAGATATTAGTCTAACTGTCAGATCTATAGAAAAAGGAAGACATGACTAAAAAGAGATACAGCATTATGAAATGCAAAATAGATGATTTTGATTACATTAAACTAAAAAGCTTTTGCACAAAAACCAATACAACCAAGATTAGAAGGAAAGCAGAAAGCTAGGAAACAATCTTTACAGCAAGCATCTCTGATAAAGACCCAATTTCTCAAATACATAGAGAACTAAGTCAAATTTATAAGAACACAAGCTGACCATAAAAGGAGCTTCCTTCCCTTGACCTCTTTATAATCAGAGATTTGTTCCAAATGGAGAAATACTCTTGAAGGTTGAAAGTCTTTCCTTATTGACTACGGATATGTAACTGAATAAAGGATATTCAAATAATATAGCTGCCTTACACTATATACTGGCATATTTTATAAATAATTATTCAAAAGTCCTTGATAATAACAGAGAAGTTTGGAAGATCCATGGATTTGGGTGGAAAGATAATGTAATTTATCTACTTACTCTGTCCCATCCTCAAAATGAAAATGAGAAGGAATGGATCTTACTGATTATTGCCCCAAAGAACAGAGACTGCTTTCTAAAGGACTCCTGCCTCAGCAATGAGGTGATCTGAGGGATAGAGAATAGGTCCAGATCTTCCCAGTGGTATCTGAAGAGACGCCTAACTAGTTTAGGTTATAAAAGACCTGTGGGGCCAACAAGCTACTCAGGGAGAGATGCTGAGAGGTTGTACAGGAAGAGAAGGAAGAGGGAAGAATGTAGGGATAGGGTGGGCATGGGTACATTGGAAACAAGCTTCATGGTTGGCTATTATAAGCAAGGATGAGAAATGATTTATCTTCTCACCTTCTACCTGGCTGACCTTTCAAATTAGGCTGTGGTTCTCCCCACTCCCACCAAGGAGCTATGTAATCACTTTAGAGAGACCACTGGAGAGAATCAAGCCTCATTAATACAGACTACTAATTTGGAATAACTTAGAAATGAGTTGATCACAAGTTTGTTTTTATTATTTAAAAAAGTTTGCTAAGTAAACTGAGACTACAAATGATACATCAAGAGAAATGTTTAAATGACCATTTCCAAACACTTTAAATCTCCTATTTGAATGAAAAAATTACAAGGCAACATGATCTAATAATTACAATAAACTAAAAAACAATGAACTTGAATTTTTTTAATGCATTCTGATTTTAGGAGAAGATTAATAAGACACTTGCTACCCAAGATTTATTTTTTTAAAGCAGTTTTTGGAGCCCAATATAGATTCATACAAATCTTTTACAGGCCTATTTAATAGTTATTATTGATGCTTATCATGTCACTTAAATAAAAATTTCTCCCAAATACATTAAATCTAAAAGGTAAGGGGATTTTTTTTTTTTTGCTATTGCTGTCTCTATAATACCTTCAGGATAATAACAGAAAAATAAAAGAAATTTTAAGTAGTATTCTGCATACTTCATTGAGTGAGGCAGGAGAATGTACAAACATATTCTAGCTAGACTTTTTAACAAAAGCTGGAAAAGAAAGGGTTATAGTGCTTAATATGTCAAATTTAAATTCATCAGAAAACTATAAAACACCCCATTCTCTAAACAATTCAATTAGTTGAGTGTTTCCTATATAATTAGATAATACATAAAATAAACATGACTTCTCCTAATTTAAAGAAGTTTACAAAAAAAAACCCAACAACAACCCTGTATTATTAAATAATCCAACGTTATTCTTACTGGTCATAGGTGATAATGTTTGATCACACGTGTCTGCTACAAGAATCTCACTTTCATAGTGGTTTTGCTGCAGGTGAGTTGAAGATTTTAGACCTTTTGCTAATTCTGGAAAAACAAAACACATATATGAAACTTTTTATAAAAGATTAAAGAAAACATGAGAAAAGTCAAATGCATTAAAAATATGGTTTTACTAGAGAAATTTTCATAAGCCTATAAAAATGCAGTATCTTCATTTCATAACTGATAATAACAAACTGTAAGGTGGCACAGCAAAAGCACAAATCACTGCCTGAATAAACTGATTTTCTGAGACTTATAGGTTAGTATTTCATCTGTATGACTAGCTTATATCTTTCCATTTTTTGTCTTATCAAAAGTACACATGATAATATTTTATATATTGTTATCTGAAAGAGGACCTAAATCCTATTTCATCTACTGGAATACATAGTCTAGAAAATAGCAATACCTGAAGTTATTTCTTTTAATTTTTTTTTTCTGAAGTAATTTTTTAAGGGACTGGAGGAGGGGAACTTTAGTTACAACCAGAATGCAGTTTTAAAATACTTGGTCCTATAACAATTCAGTTTCACTGAAAAAAGCCAACATTACAAACTTACAGTTAAATCAATACAGATTCACTGGAGAAATACACCAGGTGCTTAATAAATATTTAATGAATTGAACAGAGTTAATCTCATTCAAATAATTTAGCTGGCTCAAAATGTTCACAATATTCTTTGCAACCAAATGTTTTAGGTTCATAGTAATAGCAATACAAATGTTCAGAAGAGGAGGAATACACACAAATGCAATTTTTTTTAGAAGTTACATAATAATCCTCAATAAGGGAAAAATGAACCAGAGGAATTTATAATACATCCAAAGAAGAATTTTCTAACAAAGGAAATTGGTATAATCTGCTTTACTGCATGTTTGCATGCATTTAAAATGGTTCAGATAGTGTCCTAATAAATTTGTGTCAGTTTAAAATGTTACGTTTAAGTACAATCCTGCCTGGTATTAAAAAGAAGGGTTGATACAACTGAAGTTCCTTCAAAAAACTACGTCTTTGATTTTTAATTTAGCATCTACCTGCTGTATCCACTAAAGCCTTATTCCAATGTGGAGGTGACTTTAAATTCTCTAGGGACAAGCTGGTAGTGTGCAAGCACTAGAAAGTTTTAACTGGCGATCTTTATGAATTAGCCTGCCGACAAACTGTTATGTTTACTGTGGGGTTAACCTTTGTTTTGTCATGGAACCCTCTCTGTCAGACTAGTAAAGCCAATGTTTCACTTCTTAGAATAATGTTTTTAAATAATTGAAAGAAATGCTAATTTTGAATTAGAGGTTAGTGGAAATAAAGATGTATTTTTTTTCCTTATCTATGTTCATGGATTCCCAAAAATCTGTGCATGGACTTCAGGTTAAGAATTTAGTTCTAAAAGATCTGTCAAGAGAAGTCAGGTTGGAGAAGCTCATCATCAGAAAGCTGTCCACAAGCCGATGATATTTTTGGCCAAAGCAACCCCTTAAACAATTTATAAAGGGGTTAAGGGGCTGCTCTGCTTCTGTAAAGCTATACCTATACAGATGAAATCATAATGCCTTGTCATAGTGCAGGATAGTGATTTGTCTGTCTGCCACTAGATGGTGACACAAGTGCATACAGTGAAAAAAATTCCAGCAACTTCCTAAGTTTCTTCATTTTTAAAAGAAAGATCCATGTTACTTTCTGCATAGTCTTTGAAGAAAGCCTACTGAAATTCATTAGTTTTCAGCATAATATCTATTGTGTCCTTGCTCCTGATTCATAATTCTATAAAGACAACTACAATTAAATTTGTTTATTTGCACAAGTAGAGGATAAGTCATGATGTGAATAACTAAAAAATAATTTATATATAACTCTGAAACACATTATTATGTCTTTTACCCAAGAGATCTCCCTGGTTATTCTGGGTTTCAGCCTAATAGTAAAACTCACATTCACACCCTCCTTTAGAGTTTGCAAAGCACTTTTCCTATCCATGATCTTATTTGATACTGACAAGAGCTCAAAGAAAAGAAAACTGACGCTCAGATAGGTTGACTTGCCCAGTGTTAAATGGCTGTTACAGAGTTGGAATTTGAAACCAAGTTTTTTTATTCCAAAGCCAGTACTACATCACAAAGCAGTTTCCCATAGCACATGATAAAGAGCAGAGCAACATGGGAGACGACCCCATGCAGAGGAGTATGCTAGAGAAGATAAAGAGCCAGGTACTGAAAATGACATGAACAATATATAAAGCAGATAACAAAAGGTGACATTTATCACCTACTACGATACGAACAGTAATAGTTTTAATAAAATTTAAAGCACACACACACACATAAATGAACTGATCACATTATAAAATGTCCAGTATGTACAAATGCACACATAGCCGATTAAATGCACACACGCACATACAAGATAAATAGATGGATGAATCTGTTCATTTCCCTAGTGTGGATCATTTCCCTCCTCTTTGAACTGCAGAACTTAATCCCTTAAATCTTTCTAATTCTGTTACTATTTCTCATTCTCAGTAGAAGATTCAACTGCCTCCTATATCTTCAAGCAATGTCTTTTCTATTCTACCTTTCACAATGAAGTCATCACTGGGGATGAGGTGGTCTACTTAGGCCTACCATGGACATATGCTTATCACTGCTGTTTGGGTCATCCATAAGTTTGATTCTTCAGAGATTGTGCTGTTCTAGGACTCAGAGTTATATAACTTCACTTAAGGAAGGTAGGTCATACTAGGACACACGGAGCATAGAACACTGGGCCTGGAGTCAAGAAGACCTGAACTCAAATACGGCCTCAGATACTAGCTGTGTGACTCTGGGCAAGTCACTGTTTGCCTTGGTTTCTTCAACTGTAAAATGGGAGTGATAATAATAGCACCAACTTCACAGAACTCTTGTGGGGATCAAATGAGATATTTGTAAATCTATTAACACAGTACCTGGCATGTAGTAGGCATTTTATTAAATTAATCCTTATTTCCTCCTTTCTGCATGGTCACTAAAGAAAGCCTATTGAAAATGACACTCCAGAAAAGCTTCTCCCGAGAACTGAGTTAGAGGTCAAGTGACTTATCCAGGGTCACACAGTTAGGAAGTGTCTGAGGTTGGATTTGAACTCAAGTCTTTCTGACTCCTGGTCCAGTGCTCTCTCCACTACACTACTCAGTTACCTAATCGATGAAATAACAAGATGACCAATGAAATGCAATTTGTATTGTCTCTGGCTTTATGATAAAAATGAACTTTGCCAATTTCCTGATTTGCTGCTTAGAGAACCAGCAAGTTGTCCTTCCAAATAACTGTAACTTCTTAGGTCTTATTTCATTTATATGAAGAATATCCACATGGATATCAATAACAACAAATATTTATTTAGCATTTACTATGTGCAAAGCACTGGGGCTATAAAGGTAAAAACCCACAGCCCTGCCCTCTGGGCTCACATTCTAATAAAAGAGACGGACAACAAGCAAACAACTCTGTACATACAATATACATAAAGAATAGACAGAAGATCATCTGAAAGG
Organism: Vombatus ursinus; assembly: GCF_900497805.2. Taxonomy (NCBI): domain Eukaryota; kingdom Metazoa; phylum Chordata; class Mammalia; order Diprotodontia; family Vombatidae; genus Vombatus; species Vombatus ursinus. The sequence goes on along the minus strand of NW_020954590.1, from coordinate 51,709,731 downwards.
GAAGGGACTAGTATTGATTGGGGACTAAGAAAAGCTCTTTGTATAGGGTGGAATTTAGGGTGAGACTTAGAGCAGAATTGTGGATTAGTATCAACTATAGCATCAACTCACTGGTTATTTGATAAAGAACACACTAAGAGTTCTAAAAGTTAGATGAGTTTATTCTTAGCATTCTCTGTTCCACCATTTAAGCACCGTCACTGCATGGACCTAAATGGGTCACTCTGCATTGAAAACCAATATGTACTTTTTTCCCCTGGTTCATCTAAGTTAAAAAATTAATCATGTGATGACCAACCTTCTGACAATGAGCCTTTAAATAACAGTAGGTCTGAAACCAGAGGTCACAGCTTTTGTAAGCGTTAACTTCATGACTTGTAGTCAGTACATTAGAGAGGCAGTTTTGGTGTAGTGGAAAGAGCCAAGCTTAGGGTCATAAGGCCTTTGCTCAAATCTTGCTGCCAACACATACTGCCTGCGGGACTAGGAGCAAGCAAGTCACTTCAACCAAGCCTTAATTTTCTTATCTGTAAGTGGGGATGCTTGCAGTACCTAGTTCCCTGAGTTGCTGTAAGGCTTAAATGAGATAACTTACACAAAGAACTTTATAAACCTTAATGTGTTATGTAAATGTCAGCGATTGTAAGTCCCTTTCTAAGGTTCCTTCCAGATCTAAACCCATGATCCTGGGTTCTCAGGCACCAGACTCCTAGGATGTCACTGGGTCTCTAGTTGGAGCTTCCCCAATTAAGTAGAACCTTTAGTAAAAAAGCTGGTTATGGTAGTACAGCCTTCAAGAGCCCCATTTCAGCTTCACATCAGGAAGCTGCATCAGAATAATACTTTTGTGGAGAGTGTCATATATAATACATTTTAAAATAATTTTCCAAGGTCACAAATAGTACTAAGAGCAAAATTCTAGCCTCAACGTATTTGACTTTAAATCTAATAAACTAACAAATTCAGCTACAGCAGAGGTATCCAATTTATAGACCACAAAACTCCAGGTGCTGCTCAAACCAGATTAAAATGTAATTAGGAAGCCTTTAAAGAAATAAATAAAAATATAATACAACATAGATAATGTTAATGTGTGGTTATTTAAGTCAATATGTGACCCACAGGGATCCATTTCTATTTGAGTTTGGCATCAATGAGCTACAGCATAGGTTAACTAAATAATGAAGACATTCTATTGTTCCAACATAAAACATTCTAAGTGATTATAGTTTTGATTTAAGTGATTCAATTACACAAAATTCTCCATAGATCCTTACCATTTGTACACAAAGGGTGCTCCAAATCACTATGAGTTTGCTCTATATATCGGACATGTAGGTTCTCCTTCTTTCTTCGCAGTCGGTTAAGTCCAGGAAATGAGAAAGTCAATATAGGTGAATCAGGGATAACTTCCTCCTCAGGCTCTGCTGCTTTATGCTGTTTCTTCCTGATGGGGTCAGGGCATGAAGTCAATATAAAGAAGCCTATATCAGAAAATCTAATAATGCCTGCTACCTGCCCACCCCCTACCTGCTTTCACACCTTGATTTCTGTTGTTAACATTACCATCATTCTAGCCAGCCAATCATTTCTGACTTTTCGCCTCTCATTCTTTTTCACACTGCTCCAACAAAACCAATCATTTGTCAGGCAACCACTTCGGGCTGTTGCTTTTTCATATTTAGCATATTTAACAGCATCCTAATTTGTCTTCCTCCCTTCAATCTATCCCCTCCCTAATTCATCCCTCACGCTGTACGTTAGTAAACTTCCCAGGACCCATCATTCCCTCTACTCATAAATTTTCAACAGTACCCACTGCCTACCAAAGAGAGAGAAAATTCTAATCCTGGTATTTGAGTTCCTCTGCAATCTAGCTCAAGTCTATCTTTATCTTTCTGGCTAACAGTGAAGAATTTATGCTGATCCAATTAAACATACACAGGTCATCCTGTGACTAGTGACATGGTAGAACAAGATTTAGATTGAAGTCTGTGGCCATAAAATAAATGGAGATAAGTAAGCCCACAAGTAGATCTAATATTAATTTCCAAAGAACTAAGAATGGCTAGCTTTAATGATAATATAAGCAATCTCTATTTTAGCGCAGACTAATGTTAAAATATTTTCTGAAAAAAAATAATGAGAATTCTCATTTCTAGATATATTATTAATATAGTTTCATATAAGACAGCATTTAAACTTCATTTCACTATTCTAAAAGTTTAAGTTTTTAAATCTATAGAAAAGCACAGACTAAAATCTCTCTCATGAAAGATAGACTAAAACTGCCTAAAAGGATTTTTTCCTCTAGTAAAGAATTTATACTTTAATTCTACAAATAATTCTGTTTTTCAGAGTTCTGAGCTTTCTAGGAATTCTTTTAAGTGCTATTATCTTTAAATCTCTCTAATTTTAATATCTTTTCTCCATAATTATGTTGTCTTAGGACAAAAAAAAATCACATCAAAACAAGACAAATCACATGAAAAAGGCTTATAGATTATTGGAGCATGAAGTCTACCTGACCTAGCTTTAAACTAATCACATCACAGTCTACTTGCCTGTTAGTCATAAAATTCTATCTGAATCATGAATGAGTCACGAGGAAAAACTGATTCCCTGACAAGGCCAGTCTAGAAGAAGCAGGGCTCTCAGAAGGAAAAAGCTAGCTCTAACCAGAGATTTCTAAACCAGACAAACAACTTGCTAGCTTTGTCCTTCTTTGTCCTTCTGGCACAAAGTGAATAAAAAGGGAAAGGGAAAAGACAACTAACTTTGATAAATGACTACTCTGTTTACAAAAATCTTAGTTCTCATTTTATTTGAGACAAATTCTACTGTAAGTCTCTGCACTTTACGTTTTCTAACTTGCCAAATAAAAGGAAATTGCTTTGAGAGAAGGTAAACAAAGGCAGGTTCATTAAGAAACTCAAAAACTGAGAGGGATTAGATTAACCTCCTACACTGCTGACATCCTAGGTTAAAAAATAGACTTTTGCACTGAGCTCATCCAATTTATATTGATCATAAATCCAAACTCCTAGTGTCTTTATTACTTTTTATAGTCAATTTTTAAAGGATAAAAAAAGTCACTTGTGAGTTGAAAGTGAAGATAAAGCATAAGCTTTCAAACTAACCTGTACAGACACTTTTACAGAGCAGTTAAGTATCAGACATTTTCAAAACATTTACTCAGATCTTTATAGTATCTATATGAGTTTAATTTTAGTTTTGTTCTCAATACCAATTATCACACTTTTGCCTACTATATTTACATGTAGGTGCCATTCGTCTCTTATACTTTTAACAGTAACTACAAGATGTAACACAGTTACAGACATGTGCAATAATGTTCCCTACCAAATGCAACAGATCAGTGGAAAGAGAATCAGGAAGTGCTAATGTCATTACCTATACCTAGTTGAAGGGCAGCTAAATGTGCAGTGGACAGAATGCTGGGCCTGAAGTCAGGAAGACTCATCTTTCTGAGTTTAATTATGGCCTCAGACACTAGCTGTATGACCCTGAGCAAGTCACTTAACTCTATTTGCCTCAATTTCATCATCTGTAAAATGAGCTGGAGAAGGAAACGGCAAATCATTCCAGTATCTTTGCCAAGAAAAACCCAAACGGGGTCACTGAGAGTTGGACGCAACTGAAAACCACTGAACACATACTCTTAAACGACAATTTCAGCCATCCCTCTGCTAATATCATCTTTCCCTTACTACCTCCTTCCTTTATCTGACACTAACGATTCCCCACCTTTAATTTCCATTCAATATTTTCAGTTGGATGATGATAGTAAATATAATAGCCTAAATGGGATATAGAAATCTATGCTGCCCTACAGGAAAATAGAAGGGGAAGGGAATAAGAGAAAGGGTGGTGGAGGTGAAAGAAAAGAGGGCAGATTAGGGGAAGGGGTATTCAGAATGCATGCTGTCTTGGGGTGACGGAAGGGATGAGATGGGGAGAAAATTTGGAATTCAAAATCTTGTGGAAATGAATGTTAAAAATAAAAATTAATTAATCAATTTAAAAGAAAAAAGAAATTCTCTTGGCAAAAGAAAACCAAAGGAAACAGGCTAAACAGTAGTTATCTCTTGTAGATAGATAGATAGATAGATAGATAGATGGATGGATGCATACATATATACCATGGAATATTATAGTCTATTTTTTGGCCAATTGCATAATATTAGAGAGGGATCTACTGTAGAACACCATTTGTGAAAGCTCCCTTATTTCTTACTAATATTCTTATCAAGTATGCCCTTGACATATGTGTATTATATCCCCACAGAAATTTTATACAGATAGAAAAGTAAGTATATATGTCAGTAGTTGTTGTTTTCCTGATTGCCTTTGTGGTTTCTGTTGTTATAAATAAAGTCTAAGATTTTTTCCAAAAAAGAAAAAAATATGATAGCCTAAACAGCATAAAATCGGGAAAACTCAAAATCCTACTATTACTACTGATCTAAGACAAAATTGGTATAGACTTTAATGAAAGCCATGAGACCCAGGGCTTAGAAGCTGCAACACTTGTAATAGTTAAGAAACTGTCTCCATCAGTTGCCCTAAAGCATTTAGAGCAACTTATTTTATTATAGGAATGCATACCCACCAAAAAAAAAAAACTCCTTAAAGCACATGAAAAACCAATGTGGACCCAAACCTAATGATTATTGCTATATGTTTTATGGAAACTAAGTTCTAATTTTATAAAAGTGAATGTTGAATATTAAAAATTAATTAATTAATAATGTAAGTGGGCAATATTTAACAAAACAAATAAAATACAATAAAATATAGATAATGTTAACATATAGTTTTCCAAGTCAAAATGTGTTTCACTGGGATCCTTATGTTCAGTTTAGTGGTCCCCATTCCTATGTGAGTTTGAGACTACTGCTTTAAATAATGATTAAATATTAAGGGTCTTAAAAAAAAAAGAAACTAAGTTCTAAAAGAAGGAACCCTTAAATGTTTCAAGAATTATAAACAAGATATCTTAAATCAGTGAGACATTACAAGGCTTGTTTTTATCTCCCCATTAGAATAAAATAATATATGGTCTGATTTAGAGAAATCAAAATTAGACAAATTGTATACAACTGCCATCAGAATAAAAATATCTTTGAAGTAGTTTAATAAGTCAAATGATTATATCCTAGATAAACTCCCTACAATTACTGTCCTAAATAAACCTTATGTATTCACAATACACATACACACACACACATTCAAAACTGAAGAAGATATTGTAAAAGAAATTTAGTATAGTTACTCACTCAATTTTCTGATGTAGTTGCTCTGAAAGTTTTTTGTTTTCTTCTTGTAAGGCATTCTTATCATTCACTGAAATATTTTGGGAAAAGAAGCCATATAAGAAATTGAAATCTAACAAAATAAACTGGCAATCATGGGAAAATATGCATTACTAGATAACTGCTGGTTTATTGATTTATGCTAGATTTTTCCTAACTCTTCAGTTAGGACAATGTCAGTTAAACTTATTAATTATACTGTGCAAAATTAATTTGTTACCAGGTACTGATGATTACGTCTGAAGTTTCATGACTGCTATGTAACTGATTAACTGATGATTTTATGTACTGCTTGGGGACCAAAAAGAAAAAGCACTTAATGTGCAAAGGAGTTTATCATTATTCATGCTGAGGATAAGAAGGAAGTGGAAAACATTCCATTTGGTTACTCATTCCATTTAATTTCCAAGCGCCTTACCTCCTCAGATAGAATACATGAATTTTAGTGATAGATATAACAGATGAAACCAGAGACATGGTTTCACTTGTCAGGGATAAAGTAAAGGAAGTTTCTGTTCAGGTATGAATTAAACTAGGTGCCTTCGAGGTCCCTTACAATTCTGAGACTCTATAATGAAAACTGTCAGACTAAATCTGATCACAGAAAGTAACACAAAGTAAATACAATTGAAATAAAAAATGATATAGAAACAAGTTAAATGTTATTTCCTGAAAATGATCTCTTCTCTGTTAATGAATGTAAATAATAACAGTAAATAAATTGTATGTACATCAAAGAACTAACTACTTTTTAGAAATTTGACTCATTAAAATTTACTTAGCAATCAATACCCAATGCTGAAACAATGATCTATCTTGGAGCTACAATTCTCTGCTACGTTCAGCAAGAATATGTTAGCAACACTTATCTCTGCTTGTGTTATGAAGCTACTAATGTGGAAAAAGTTAGATTACAGTAAATACCAACAATACAAGCTTTAAGACTAGGTTGCTTCAAAAGTCTATTAGTAAACCAGTGGTTTGAAACTTGGATTACATTTTCCTATCAGTAAAATAACAATATAAATGATGGATAAGTTTCCAGGCTAGCCCATAAAGGCCAATTTTAGTCCATAGTACATGTGAAGTGAATGTGCTGGAAGTAGAAAATTAGTATTATTTTAACTGTTGCATTTAATACTGAATCTATGGAAAAATACATTTGAATGACTACACATATCCCCATGCTTTGCCAGCTAGATTGGCTTCTCCCAAATAGGAGAATAGTTGAGAATGCTGGGAGCAGACCCAGGTAATCTGGTAACTCCATCTCTACACTTCATTCAGTTTTTACAAAACAACTACAATGTATGAGAAAGGATAGTGCTTTGGAGCATTCAAATCCCGGGTACTTGTAATGGAGAGGAAAGCACACATGCTCCCCAAAATACAAATCTGTCAATCTCTCTCCCTCACATACACACATATACTCTCCTATTTCTATGTAAAGGATTCCTTCCTTCTCTCACCTGATTTCTATCTGCAGACTCACAAATGTATTTTAAAAGGCAATAGTTAAATAACATTACCAATTTACTAACAAGTTTTAATACTGTATCATCTTACATTGGATATTAAAATTTTGAACAAAGAAAAACTCACTAAGTTCGGTGATAAGTTTAAGATTTTGTTGCCGAATATTTTCAAACTCCTGTTGTTTTTTCCTCATGTGTTCTTCAGTCACTGCACAACGGTCACATAACCCTGCTCTTAACCTATGGAACAGAAATGAAACTTCCCATTGTAAAAATACTTGCATTTAAACTTTAAGATTTTTTCACCTGATGAATTTTAAGTATTCAAAAATGAATTAAATATAAAGTCAAAGACACTAGATAAATTGAAAATGTTTAATAGTTTCATATTCATTTAAAAGTCAGTATCACTAAAGGGCCTGCCTCTGACTCATACTAGCAGTCGTGAACATGGGCAAGTCACTTAATCTCTCAATTCATCAAGCAACTCTCCAAGGCTCTAAGTTACAGATTAGTTGAGTTCTACGCAGGAAGTAGTTTGCCACACCCATGAAATCACATGCCTAGGACAACATTAACAAAGTCTTTGAACATCATCTACATATGTTAGGAACCCTGAATTTTGTTCTATAAGCCTGGCCCATTTTGGATATATATATATATAGCCAAGAGGCTTTATATATTGAAGAAAAGCATCTTATTTTACCTATGGAGGTTGTTTCCACAGCAAATTCCAAGCCCAATATTACAGCAAGACTACAGTATATAATATTAAATTTAAAAAATTTTTTAAAGAGAAGCTTTACCCTTATGTTTTTAGTACCCATCATATCACCAAATATCAGCTGCCTAAAAACCAAACTTATTACCTTTGTCATCAAATAAATCTTTATTACGAAGAGTAAGAATAAGCCGTTGTCATTATCAAGCCACAGAAAAAACACTTGAGTTGCGTTCAGCAATTTTCTACATTGGTCACTAAGACTGGACTCCTAATGGATATACCTTCCATAATTCCAGTGGCCACATACTGAACTACCATGATAAACTCTTCTTTTTCTATAAATAGATCATGACTGGTCATTTGCTTGATCCTTCTTTGCTGAATGAATGAATGAGCATTTATTAAGTGCTTCCATGTACTTGTGCCAAGAACTAGGTTAAGTGCTGGGGATACTTCCAAGAAGCTCCAACTCTAATTGAGAGAGACAACACATAAAATAAAGTTTAGTTGCAGAGTAGATATTCATGTAGATGTTACCCATAGGGAGGCTTTTGATTTCATTTTTCAATCTTAGCCACTTCATTTTTGGCTACATTGGACAAATATAGAGGCAAGTACCTATTGTTAGCCTTAACTAATTGCTCAAAAGTTACAAGAGTATTTTCAAAACTTCTAAAGACATTTTTATGTGCTCTAATAATCAATCCTCCATGTCTCAGATCCATACCTTTCTCACTATTCATATAGACAACACCCGAATTCAGGTCCTAATCACCTCTCACAATGGCATCCCTAATTAGAAGTCTCCTAACCTAAGTCTCTTCCCATTCCAATCCATCCCTCATACTGATTCCAATGTTACTTTCCTCCACAGAGATCTGATTTCATACTCCCCTACAGTATAAAACTCACTAGTTCCTATAGCCTCTATGATCAAATAGAAAAATTCTATTTGGCTGTTAAAGCTCTTCTCGACCTGATCCCAGTTACTTTTCTAGCCTCCCTGTTCACTTTATGGTACAGCTACGTCCAGATTACTGCAAATAATGAATCCCCTGGAGTGGTCACATGTATTCATATATTTAAATGTATGCTATTTGAAGTTATAGTTATGTAAAATAATTGGTTCCAGCCCAATGGAAATATGTAATACAAATATGAAAAATGTATTCACTGTAGAGGAATCATTTGCACTAATTGCAACCTTCTTTCTGATCTTAACAAGTGGGCTTTTATCTCTGTGTTACAATTCAGTTCAAACACTAACCTCTACAGAAAGCATCTGCTTATCCTCCCAAGCACTAAAGCTCCCTAAACTATTTTTATTTTGTGTTTATTTTTTACACAGACATTCATGCAAATGTTGCTTTCCCCTCTACTAGCTAAGTTCTAGCTATATTTAAATCCCCTGTACCTCGTACCAAGTCTACTACAGAGTAGGAGCTTAATGTTACTGGACTGACTGAATCCTCTTACTTTTTTATGAGAAAGTATTGATCTTTCTATACTAGCTGTAGGGTGAAAGGACCACTCTCGTTAATATTTTATTGGTTTTTGTCAGAATACTTTCAAAATTTCATTTTCCATTTTAAGGTTCCAAAACTGTATTAAGACTGTTATTCTATAAGTGTTAATTGCTTTAAATCTGTTTTTCCTTTTGAGTTTTGATTTAAGGATGATAGTTAAGTTTCCTGACATATACAGACACAACTTTCTCCTTAAAAAGACTTATGCTCAATGTGTCTTAAGGTAAGCAAGGAATTTGTAAATAGTGTCTTCACCAGTTGGTTCGATTCAACCTTACAATTCAAGCCAGAAGCCTTCAGTTTCTCTTTTTCCTTGGCATACATTAAAAATGTTTTACTTCAAGTCCAAATAACAATTTTATGCCATGGGAAAAAGATTCCATGAGATGAAGGATCTGTTTAATATGTTTTTCAGTGCAGTCATGTAACATGACCTCATACATGTACACCAAGTGGTTAACAAGATGGTTTGGTACAACTGCCTCATAAGTCCGGGGGTCATTCGGGACTATTCAGAACAAAGGATAATGGGTTTAATGCAAGGCAAAACCAGAGGCAGCTAGATGGCTCAGTGGATAGAGTACTGGCATGGAGTCAGGAAGATCTAAATTAAAATCCAATCTCAGACACTTGCTAGCTGTGTGACCCTAGGAAGCCATTTAACCTCTGTTTGCCTTAATCCACTGGAGAAGGAAATGGCAAACCACTCCACTTTGCCAAGAAAACCCCACGGAAGGTATTGGAGTGTTATGGTGCATGGAGTCATGAAAAGTTGGACAAGGTTGAACAACTGAACAAAATCAGAATGGGTGTAAACTTTCTCCCTAAAAGATACTAGGTTTTATATTAATTTTTCTCAACATCACTATTATTAGTCTATTTTAAATAGAGAATAGTTTTCTATGTGAACTTCAACCACTCTAAAAGTTCCACTGTAACTTAAATCTATTACAGAGATTCTGATTTTCTTTTTAATGTCACAGATTCCTTTGGAAGTCTAGTGAAGGCCATGAACATCTTCTAAGAAATTTTTAAATGCATAACACATGTAGGATTATAAAGAAAAGAAATTATATTGAAATAATTGTCAAAATATTGAAAAAAAGTTTATAAAACCCAAGTTAAGAATCCATGACCTATTTCATATATTTTGACATGAATAAACCATGAAGACGGAGCTGAGTCAACAGCTTTGAAATCATCAACACATGCACTAAAAAAACCATAAAAACAATGCTTTTGGGTGGCTTGTTCAATAATTACTGATTTGATAAATTGTTCTTTCTTATTCTGAGACTCTTCTGTACATCCTTTTTGTTCCAGAGCCAATATATTGTTTTCCTTCATGTTTATCAATTGGGGGTAAGGTGGGATGATGCAAGATGTGAATCCTTTGTACAAAGTACTTCAACACATAACTGGCCTATATTTGGAGGGGTCACTTGTGTTTTTGTCTTTTGGTAACAGGTCAGTCAAAAAGCATTTACCAAAGTGCTTACTATGTTCTAAGCACCATGCTAAGTTCTGGGGATACAAAGAATGGTGAAAAAAGGGTCCCTGCCCACCCATTTGAGTGGGGGAACAGAGCTTGTAAATAACTAGGTACATACACGATGATAGTAGATGAAATGAAAGGCAGCTCAAGGGTGACAGGGAAAGGACGCCTGGAGAGGCAGGGCTTGAGCAGAAATCTTAAAAGAAGCCATGGAAACTAAGAAGTGGAAGTAAAAAATAGCATTCCAGATCAAAGGGATAGCCAGTGCAAAGACAAAGAGATGAGAGACAGCCAGTGTAGTTGGATAGTAAAGTGTATGGAGTAGAGTGGATATAAGAAGGTGGGAAAGATAGAAACAGACCATGTTATTAAAAGCTTTAAATGCCAAACATAGAAAACTAGTGAAATTTACTAGAAGTGAGTGGGTAAGAGTGTGTGTGTGTGTAGAATTGGGGGGGTTGAGTTGGGCGCAGGGGAGAATGGAAGGGGCGGAGTGGGGTGACAAAGGCAAATCCATTTTTTAGCAAAATCATGTAGGCAGCTGAATAAAGGATGGATGGGAGAGGGAAAGGTTAGAAGCAGAGAGAACAATTAAACGGCTATTGCAACAGCCTGTGCAAGAGGTGATAAGGATGGTCTGAACTAGGGTAAGGAGTTGCGTAAGTAGAGAGAAGGGCATATATACAAGTGATATTGTGAAGGTAGAAATGCTGACACTTGGCAATGGACTGGATACATGTAGGGTAAGTGAGAAAGTAAGCTGTCATCCTCTTTATTTATGTCATTAAATATTTTCCAATTACATTTAAAAAACATTTTAGCATTCATTTTAAAAAATTTTAAGTCCCAAATTTTCTTCCTCTTTTCTATCCTTCTCCCTACCCCCCACCCCTTGAGAAGGCAAGCAGCATGATATCAATTAGACATATGAAGATGTACAAAACATATTTTCACATTGGCCTTGATGCAAAAGAACACACACACATGAAAAATCAAGTGGAAAAAAGTATGCTTCAATCTGCACTATGTGTTCATCAGTTCTGTCTCTGGAGGTGGACAGCATTTTTCATCATGGGTCCTATGAAACTGTCTTGGATTATCTTGATCAGAGTAACTAAGTCTTTCACAGTTGATCATTGTTGTAACATTGCTGTTACTCTATTCAATACTCTCCTACTCACTTTACTTTGCATTAATTCATATAAGATTTCTTAGGTTTTTCTAAAACCATCCTAACTCATCATTTCTTACAGAACAATAGTAGTTCATTACAATCATATACCACAACTTGTTTAGCCATCTCCAAATTGATGGGCCTAGCCTCTTAATTTCCAGTTCTTTGCCACCACAAAAAGAGATGCTATAATTTTTTTTTTAATAAATAGGTCCTTTCCTCTTTTATTTGATGCTTTGGAATATAAATAGACCTAGCAGAGGTTAATGGTCAAATGGTATGCAGATTTTGACAACCTTTTGGGCTTACTTGTCCAGAATGGTTAGGCCAGCTCACAGCTTCACCAACAGCACATTGATGTCCCTATTTTTCCTTATTACCTCCAGCTGTCATCCTCTTTATAAAATTTAAAAAAAAAAAGTGGTTTGAGTCTGAAAGGAAACACTTTGACAGAAAGTCATGTGCCATGGGGAAATATTTGAGCCAACAATTACAGATTTTATATAGCTATTCTGCTTCAGTTTTGTAGAGAAGTCAGTTTCATTTATGTAAACTGCTTTTTGGTTCATTATATTACACTGTGTGCATTTTATTTTGCATTTGATTCAATCTGAGTTTTTGTCATGTTGGAATTCTTGTAAACATATAGATGCCCAGAAATTTTCAACATTACACTTCTTCAAAGGGCACTCTCTCTCTAAAGATTTCATTGGTTCTTGAAGTCAAGTTTTTGACAGATGTTGAACTGCTGATTTTGTTCTTTGCATCAGCTTGAGTCCTTGTGCTGCCTCACAATTTTGACCTTTACTTTAAATTGTTTATTAAGGGAATCTAGAAGTTCTAAAACACTTTTGTTTTCTAGATTCTATTTAAGACTCCTAGAATTCTCTTTCCAGGTTCTATGGCTTTTTGGGTTACCTTTAATTGTATAAAATGGTACTGAAGTTTTCTACTGCAAACATAAACTAGATATTGTTTCAATCTTCCAAAGCTTTTCCTCAGGTCTTCAAAAGTTTTCTCAAGCCACTCCTGCTATGATGGGTGTTTTGGCACCTGTCTTTATCTGTATTCTTGGATAGCTTCACCTTTCCTCCTACAGTTCTTACCAAGGTAATTGTCACATTATATTGTTGTGTGCAGGTTTTGAAATGTTTTTACAGTTTCTGTTAAATAATTTGGGCATATTAATGATGGTTATGGCAAAGACTAAATCTTAAAAATTATTTTGGTACAGTTGGTCTGATAATTGGTTTTGTGTCAAAAAAGGACATTTCAAAATTCCAGTATGCCTACCTTCTCTTAAAAATCATTTGAGACACTGGTCTCAAAATGACATTTTGTCAAGCATTTCATTATTAACAAGAATTTAAAAAATTTGTGCTAAGTGAAGATTTTCAGTGACCCTGGTTATGTTCTTCAACATTTCCATCTTCAAGTTTTAGTAACTCCTCAGTGTCACCTTATTTTGGCTAATGTGGGCTTGGTGATGAAATTATTTCTTACAACTGCCCCTGTATTGGTCTGCAAAAATTGATGTATAACTTGGAACTGAAGGCATTACTGACTTTTAAAGAGAAGCATAAAACCTTGCCTATAACCAGTAAGATCTGCCTCCAGGAATTATTACTGTTAATGTTGACAACAACCAATAACTACTTCACTCCATTAACCTATGCTGCCTCTCTCTGAATAAATGTGGAGTGCTACAGATGGTATTGGACCTAGGTTCTAGTCCTAACTCTGCCATTCAACTATTTTAATTTCCTCATTTGTAAAATAACAGATTTTGAACTAGATTATTAGAAAGACTCTTTTATTACTAACATTATATTATTCCAATTTTCCAGCTACTCTCTAAAAATTCCCTCAAAATCCAGGTATAATACTTGGAAAAGAAACATCAAAACTAATCTTGGACAAAGTTTGGTAAATATGAGAAATCACTGGGAAAAATTCTCATTCCAATGCCTATTTTGTTATAATTAATTTGGTAAGAATTAAACAAGTTGCCTGAAAACAATGTAACATTTATAGTGCCATCATTGAGGCACTAGACACTTCTAACTCATTTCTATACTCATGGCTTATTCATGTATTATAAATATATAAATAAAACCAAGCATAGTAGAAATGTTAGTGCATTTGAAATCCATACAGAAAACTTTTCTGTATTTAAAAACATGCCACCAATACAACGATGTCAATGGTGTCCCTTAAAGTAGCTTAAAACTACACTAAGACCTTTGGGACACTCTATATAAAGCATGGTATGTTTCTGTTTAAATTCATTATGGTTTTACCTTGTCTTAAATCCATTATCATGTCTCCTAAATATAATTAAATGGTTTCCAAATTTGTGAGGTAGCTGCATTAAAATATCTTTGGAACCACTTGAGGTACAAGGTTAATGTTAGGTTATATGACTATTCCCTATAACTGACACTCCCTTTGCTACTTTGGGGCATTTGTATCAGGGAATGCCATCTGTCTGCAATACCCTCCTCTCCCTGGCTCTGCTTTGTAGAATTCCTCACTTTCTTCAAAGCACAGCTTGGGTGCCATCTTCTACTCCTAAGCGTTTCTTGATACTTGCCAATTTATTAGTATTGTCTCCATCTTAAAATTACTTTATCATATTTTTTATATTTATTTATCAATATACTTTTGAACACTGTAGCCTCCCCCCAGCCAAAGAATATAAGTTTCTTGGAGGCAGAAACTGCTTCAGTTTTATATTAGCATAGTGTCTTAAATACAGCAGGTGCCTAATAACTATTTTCTGAACTGAATTTTACGAGCGCCATGTGGACTATGAAAGAATTAGTCATTTTTAAAATGTTAATTATTAGCAGATATTACAGTTATCCCTTTCACATCATGACTTCCCCCACTGTGGTTTTGATATATTGTGGGCTGGTATAAAAAAATCAAATGGGAATTTTTGGGAAGTTTTGTGGAAGCCACAGATGACACAAAGGCCAGCAGACAACTGAAAAGTTTAGAAACCCAGAAATGCATAAAATATGTATATAGTATTGCATAATATAATTGTATATTATTGTATATATAATTATATATACAATTATAAATATATATTGTATTATATATACAATATATAATTGTATATAATTGTATAATATAGTATTGTATATAATATTATATTGTATAATATCAACATATTTTATCTTTTAATACCATAATAATTCAGACTTCTCTGGTACGAAGGGAGGGTCAAAAAATTTTCTATGTATCTTCCAGATCAAGGGAGTGCTGTATCCCTAACCTCTGCAATGTAGAAGAGAAAACTGTATTCCTGGCTTGCCTTACTAAAATCTAGAAAAAGAGACATTTATACATTAAAAAAACACAAAGAACTAAAATTCTAATCCTCTAGAACAAAATGGGAGCCATGGAATGAACCTAAGGCAACTGGGCTATCACTTGACTGCAAGTGGTGAGTGACCAAACCCCAACCAGCATGTAGGAAGAAGGGTAGTACTCTACCTCTTTTCTCCAGTCAATTGTGGGCTTCTACCCCACCGTCTGTAATTAATGTGGATGTCAGATGATACGCTCAGGGAGGTAGGTTAAACTGTTGGCATTCAAGGCCTAATGTATCACCTATCACCACTATGGTGGGTTTTATGCTTGAATCTCATTCCATATATGGGATAAGTTGCAAAATTACAACATATTTGACTTCCTTCCTCTTCTCATTACTTTCATAGCCACCACTGCAATTCAAGCTCTCTTTATCTCTCACCTGGACTGTTGCAATAGCACTATAATTGGTCTTGAGGGAAATGGAGTCAATGGCAGAGTAGTAGGATGAGGTATGGCCCAATATATGCAGATACCTGGGATGAAGTCTGGCCAGAAGCCTGCAGCACATGGAACATTTCAGTACCCTGGAACTGAAAAAGGGCCAAGACAAGGAACTTTGAAGAGAAGGGAAAAAAAGAACCCCTGAACAGTACAGGGTACGGGAATTGGTACCATCTGTTGTTCACCCAATTTTGGGTCACAGATCCAGGGAACACTGAGTAGGGGACCTTTACCTAAGGATGGAAGAGAGGAACAGTCATAATCACAGGCCCTAGATGAATACTGAGTGAGAAACAAGCTCATAAGCAAATAGTAGCTGAATGGTTCTGATCCTAAGAACAGAGCAAGGACTAAGTTCTAGCCCCCAGCCCAGGCTGAAGCATGCAGTGGAATAACTAGGGCAGGAATTCTAGACCCAAAAGGAACCTGCAGTTCAATTGCTCTGAATCTGCAGTGCTTCCCAATGGGAGAGTCCAGAAACTCTGAAAATTCCAACTAGGGGTGAGTCCATAAATTCAAAATGGGTCAGGAACTTGGAGAGCTCAGAACAGAAGATCAATGAGCAGACTTCATGCTAGATCACATTACTCTGGGAACATGAAAAGCTTGCCAGTCTCTGGGCTAAACTGTGAAAACAGGAGACAGATGCTTTAGGACAGAAGCTCAGTCCAGATATCACTCCCAGAAGTTTGTAGAACCCAGTCCTAAAATCAAGTCCAAAGTAAAGAAACAGTCTGGAAAAATGGAAAAACAACAACAAAAACAAAAACACAATCTCACCATAAAGAGGCATTATTGTGACAGAAAAGGTCAAGATAAACACTAAAGAGAATGACTTGAAAACATATTCAAGCCAAGCCTCAAAGAAAAATGTAATTTGGCCACAAATCCAACAAAAATTCCTAGAAGAGATTAAAGCAAGGATTTTTAAAAGGGCTAAAATTACTTTAAAAAAAAACAAACAAGAACAGTATAGGGAAAAAAATGAGAAAAGAGATAAGAGCCATGGGGGAAAAAGATATGAAAAGAGAATCAGCAGCTTGGAATAAGAGGTACAAAACCTTACCCAAGAAAATAATTTCCTGAAAATCAGAATGAACCAAACAGAAACTAATAACTTCACAAGACATCACGAAACATTAAAAACAAATTCAAACGACTGAAAAAGAAGTGAGGTAGCTCATAGCAAAAACAACTGACCAAGAAAACATATTTAGGTCAGAGAATTTAAGAATCATTGGACTATCTCAAAGCCATCACCAAAAAAAATGAGCCTGAACATCATATTTTTAGAAATCACAAAAGAAAACTGTATACATCTCTTAGGATCGGAGGGCAAAACAGAAATGAAAGAATCCACTGGTTATCTCCTGAAAGAAAATTGCCACGAATATTATAGCCAAAATCTAGAGCCCACAGGTCAGATTACTACAAACAGCCAGAAAGAATTCAAGGGCTAAGGAGCCATAATTAGCATGATGGAGCTCCCTTCCATTAAGCTTCTTCCCTCTCCAATCCATTCTCCACAGAGCTACCAAATAGGTTTTCCTAAAATGCAGATTTGACCATGTCACTCTCCTACTTAGACAAGCCAAGAATTCATTGGAATTCAATTTCAGGAGGCAACTAATTTAAGACAGGGACTGGTTTTGCTTTTTCTTTATATCCCAAGGACACAGTACAAATTCTTGATACACAGAAAGCACTTGATAAATGTTTGATTAATTACTTGTTCTTGCTTAAATGTTTTTTTGGGAGGTAGGTATCTTAGAGAAGACATTTGCAACTAAAGATAATGTAATTTCTGGCCAGAAAAACATGGTAGAATAGAAAGAATGGAAGACTTGGGGGTTAGATCTGGGCTCCAAATCCTGCCTTTGATACTAGGTATGACACTTTTGGCAATCCATCTAACATCTCTGAATCTGTATCCTAGTCTGCAAGATGGGGAATAACAGTTATAATAAGAGTACCTACCTCACAAGGCTGTTTTGAAGATTAAATGAGATAGTGTATGTAAAGTCCTTTGGAAGCCTTAAAGTACTTTGTAAATGTTAGTTATCATTATCCTCCCATACTAAAGAAATCCAATTCTAATAGTCAAAACAATCGAAACAAAACTGATCATAGAATAGCTTTCTGAACACATCAAAAATAAGACAGAAGAATAAAATGATTGCGAAATTCTAGATAACAGATAGCACTATTGAGGGAAAACTGATGGATGACTAAACCCAGCAGTAAACCTATGCTAAAAATAGTATGGGTTCCTTCCTTTTGAAGGGAGTAATTCACAATGCAATAAAACAGACAGAAGAGTCTAGAAGCCAAAGGGAATAGAAACTAGCATATCCCTGCCAAAATAAATACTGCCAAAATAAAATGCTTCTATAAAAATTTAAAAATATTCAAGTTTTCTAATTAACTTTCCTATTTTTTATTAAGATTCTGAGATGGATCCTAATTTATCTTCGAGTCAACTAAGTCTTTATATATGTTTTTAAAAGCATTGCTCATGATTTAGCATGTGATAGAGAAATAAAAATACAGATGTCTCTATGAAAAATTGTTAAATTCCATTTTTATGTAATATAATTTTAAAAATAAAGTATATTAATATATTTTTCTTTTTAATATCACCATAGTTTCTCCCCAGCATTCTCCCCCTCCCAGAGAGCTTTCCTAATAAAAATGCAAAAAATGTTTATAACCATTTTATTAATACCTGTTTGAATTCTAACATAGCAAAAGGAATTATCTAATATAAAAATTTTAAATGTATGTTTCATCTTACATTATTGATAAAATAAAAATAATTATCATTAATAAAGTAGAAAAAACATATTAATAAAATAGAAATTGCTTTAATGGAGCCACGATTTCACGGATGTGAAGACTACCTCCACCAACGCATGTTACAGCCCTCTATGCCTTTCCATCACTATTGTTGCTGATAAGAATAGATCACTACAAAACTTTGTTACTTTTTATGTCTCTTAACCTTCATTTGGTTTATTCTAGAAAATAAAGGTATATTTTTCCAATTAAATTCTTGGGATAAAATGGTGGCTGCTGTTTTTACTCTTCCCCCCACCACAAATCTCTTTCTCTCTGGTGAAACACTGCTTTGGCTAAAATGGTTTGCTTGTCACTGTTGGTAGCAGCTGATGTTGGTTGTAGCAAGGTCCATCTCCCCTACACAATGGCTTTGGAGACCAGGTGAGAAGCAGAGCCAGTGGCCTGGGAGGCACTGATATTCCCAGAGTTCCTCATAATCTTGGAGTCATCTTTGACTCTTCCCTTTCCCTCCCTCCTCATATCCAATCATTCTGCTTCTATAGCATCTGTTGGACCTAGTGCTTTCTTTCCAATGACACAGCCATCACCATAATTCAAGTTCTTAACCCTCTTGCTTTGATGAATAACTTCCTTTTTGGTCTCACTGCTTTCAGTGAGACCAACTGAATCCATCTTCTATCCAACTGCCAAAATAATTTTCCTAAAGCATGAATCTGATCATGTCATATGCAGAGTCAAAAAATTTCAACAGTTACCTATTATCTATAGGATAAAATACGACCTCCTTAAAATTTGGCACGTAAGGTCTTCCACCATTTAGCTCTTACCTATACTTTCAGCCTTATTTCACATCACTTCTCTGCATGAATTCTTGTAGCCAAACTAGTCTGCTAGCTGTTCTCAGAATTCAATAGGTCATCTCCCACTTACTGTGCTTCTGCACAAATATCCCCCCTCCCCAATCTGGAATGCATTCCCCTCATCTTCACTTTTCAAAATCCTTATCTTCCTTCCTTCTTCAAGACTCAGTTTGGGCGTTTCCTCCTCCATGAAGCATTCCTTGATCCCCTTCTACTTGATTATTTTTGTTCTCTCTTACATTAGTTTTTCTTGCAAGGTTTTTATTAGTGCATGTACATTACTTCTTTCATACTACATTCTACCCTACTATAGAATGCAAGCTTCTTGAGCATAGGGACCATCTGTACTCTCTGTGTCTAGAACAATGCACCTGGGTAGACACTTAATGTCTACCGAATTGAATTTGAATAGATTTGCTCTACAATGTATTTCAAATTCTAAGTCAATGATCTTAAGAGACCACAATGAAAGTCACATAATAATCTATGATTAAAAAAAAAAAAGCCCAATCACACATTTGAAACATTTAAATACGTCAAGTGTTCAGATTTGTATTATTGCAGTAAATTTATAAATAGGTGAGATCACAGATCCATCTGGGTACTGACTAAGTAGATCATAACTATGGAGAATGTAAAGTAAGTAAGAATCATGTATAATCTCATCTCAGAATAAAACCAATTGGAAATGTTCAGTTTGCCATCATTCTAATGCAAGGTACTTGAGGTAAGGAAGGAAATAGTAAAGTCTGTCTTTCAGATCAGTGTGGACTTAAGTTCTTTTAAAATGGCGTAGAAAGGGGCAGCTAGGTGGCGCAGTAGATAGAACTCCGGCCTTGGAGTCTGGAGGATCTGGGTTCAAATCTGGCCTCAGACTTTTGAAACTTACTAGCTGTGTGACCCTGGGCAACTCGCTTAACCCCGATTATCTCACCAAAAGGGAAAAAAAAATGGTGTAGAAAAACTTGGCTACACTGTACAGATTCTCCACTTCTGTATGGTACCAAATTAAAATTATACTTTGGCAAGCTAAATAAAACACAACATAGGCCTTTAAGCTACAGTAAAGGAAATGCATATTCTTATCCTTCAAGCAAAACACTTCTACCTTTTAGTTACATAAAATATTTGTGGTATTCTTTATGTTTATACTTACATTTAAAATTCCAAAATAAATCTAAGATTACAGTATCTCTTTACTAATCTCCAACCAAGGTACTGTTAAACTTTTGCTGATGGATGGACAATTTGAAGCATTTTTCTAATAGATTTGGTATTTCCATTAAATCTTCAGCATCAGAATTTTTGCAACAGTTGATAACTTGGGATTAATGCAATAACAGGAATAATAGACTTGATCTGGGTGAATAAAAGCTACAGCTAGAAGTAAACTAGTAGACAAAGAAGCCTTTTGAGACATTCAACAATCACTTTATGAAATGCTATAATTCTAGGTGTTAAGCAACATCCTGTTGCCTGGTTAATTTGCCTCTAAAAAGTGAGTAGTTTGTGTTTCTGTAGAATCCTACTGTTTTTCTGAAATGTCTCTCATCAAAAGGTACAGTGTGGTTAAAAAGAATATGAAAATGCCATGTGTTAACTGAAGTAAACCTGCAGAACTCCTTGTTTCTATACCAGTGTGGGAAAATCCAAAGGAGGCAGCCTTCAGAAAAGGTCTTTTTGGTCAAAACAAGTGGACAAAAAACAAAAAAAAACAAAAAAAACCTTTCACATTAAGCCAGGTCTTACTATATTCCTACCACAGACCTTGGAAATCAAACCTAAACTGATGTCAAAAAAGCATTTTTCCTGTTCATGTAAGTAAAGCTTAACTCTTATCCTCTTACTTACCACTCATTCCTACTATGACTACCTGAGAGGAATTGTTGGTGTTCAGTCATTTCAGTGGTGTCTGAGGCAAACAGAGGCAAACAAGGTTAAGTGATTTACCTAGGATCACACAGCTAGTAAGTGTATGAGGCTGGATTTGAACTCAGGTCTTCCCAATGCCAGGTCCAGTGCTCTATCTCCTGTGCCACCTAGTTACCTGAGAGTAGAAGATAAGAGGAACAAGGAGCAGGTTGAAGGGTTGGGGGTAGGGTGTGGGGGAGAGAGTAATCACAGTTTGGAAAAGAAAAGCATGTATTTTCCTTTATGCAAGTTTGATCTTAAATTCAGGGGTCAAGAATCTTCTTCTTTGGAATTAAAACTATTCCTGGCTAGTAAGCATATTAAATTACAAGCTACAACCCAAAAGAGTTCTCCCCCTACTTCGGTGGAGGGAGCAGAAAATAGATATGACATAAAACAACCTACTTGAATTATTAACTGCAAATGAAACTTCAAGAGGAACTTCCAATGATCAATAAAAATGCATTTAGTGTGTACATACAGAAGTGTATACACACTGAATGCATTTAATAAACTATAGTTCATTTGGGTTATCTAAACGGTTTACTAAAATTGGCATGAAAGTGAGGACGTACCTATCAAGCTGGAGAGACTTCAGGGACAGGCCTTAAAACATTCTGCACTCCTGTCATTGAAGAAACAGCCTCACTAAACTCAGAAAGGCTTATCAATTGAAATTGGGCCATTAGAAATTAATGTAATTAATGCTTCTTAACCACAATGACTTGCAAAAACCATCTACCCATGGCATAGATGGGTTGTTATCTGCACTTTACTGGAGTAAATACCCCATCCTTAATGAGATCATAGACCTTTGAAGTTTCAATCTTTAGATAACTTATTGACATTGTTTATTGGCACTTTTTATTTTTCATTTTTTAAGATTTATTAAAGTACTTGGAGTTCCTTGATGGAAACACCAATGGTAATGGGACAACAACAACATCTGATTTTCTGTAGACTTTCAAAGTGTTATTTCATGTGATCCTCAAATAATACAGACACTATAGGTAGTATAATCCTCATTATACAAAAAAGAGGATTCTGATTGCTTTAACGGCTTGCCTTTTAGTCAAAGATTTCAATAAAAAACACAGAAATTTAGAGCTGACCTTTAGAGGTCATTTTATTCATCTTTTCCCCTTCTTTTTAAGTTAATTATAACCTAAGAAGTTAAGGGACTTATACAAAGTCACAAAGATAGCAATGGCAGAGCCAAGACTAAGATCTTTGATTTTCTGTCTAATGCTGAAGA
Source organism: Vombatus ursinus (assembly GCF_900497805.2). Classification (NCBI taxonomy): domain Eukaryota; kingdom Metazoa; phylum Chordata; class Mammalia; order Diprotodontia; family Vombatidae; genus Vombatus; species Vombatus ursinus. Next base: position 51,687,351 of record NW_020954590.1, on the reverse strand, counting down.
GCTTGCAAAACATTATTGCAAGAATAGTAAGCCTTTTAAAGAGTGGTTAACAAATTTCAGAATAAATATTTAGACATTTAGCAAAACTACACATAACCTTTTAAAGGCCTTAGCAGAACTGTATTGCCTTTATAAGCTCACTTTATTATACTCTTAAACACTCTATAAAACTTTAATAACTTATGCTTATTCTAAAGGATTAAATAAGTTAACTACAGCACAACTTAACTAAACATTAAATCATCTACTCTAAAGCTCTTGAAGATCTCTTTTTGAGTGGGAAATGCTTTTTTGCCTAACAAAAACAAGACACTTGAACCTAATAACTTCATAAAGTTACCAACCATTATATTTTCATATAAGAAAGCACTGTGACTTTGTCAAGTAATGGAACTCCTTCCCCTGAGGAAGAATGTAGCTTTTTGTTAACATAATAAGAGTTCTTAGAAAACAGCCTGATAATCAGAGAGGTTAAATCGATCATTTTACAAGTATTGATTAGGCACCAACTATGTGCGAGGTATGGGCAGCTATGTGGGCATTATCAGGCCTGGAGTCAGGAAGACTCATCTTCCTGAATTCAAATCCAGCATCAGATATTAGTCGTGTGACTCTAGGTAAGTTATTTAACCCTATTTGCCTCAGTTTCCTCATCTGTAAAATGAGTTGAAGAAGGAAATGGCAAACAACTCCAGTATCTTTGCCAAGAAAACCCCCGGGGAGGGGGGTCATGAAGAGTCAGACATGACTGAAAAACGACTTAACAACAAAATGTGCTAGGTGGTGGAGACACAAAGACAGAAATGAAACAGTTCCTGCACCAAAGGACTGGACCTTCTATTGGTGAAAACACATAAATATATACATGCATACATATCCCCAAAATCATACACATACATATATTTATTTTTGGATTGCACCTATGATTTCTTCAATACAGGGATCTCCTATGGAACTTACGCCCCAACATTTGTTTTAAAGAGCTGCCTAAGGTACTAAGAAGCTACTCACCCAGGGTCACATTGGATGTATCAGAGGTGGGAAATGAACTAAGTCTTTTTGACTCCAAGGCCAGCTCTCCACTGTTTCATGCTGCCTCATATATAATATATACTTAACAGATTTTTTTTAGGGGGAGGTGGGGAGGGAATTGGCAAGTGGGAAAATAAAGGCTTCCTGTAGAAGGTGGTGCTTGAACTAAGATTCTAAAAGGGAAAATGAGAAAGGAGTGCATGTCAGGCATGGAAGACAATCTGGTCGAAAGCTATTCATCTAGCCTATCTAGTGGTGACTCCCACGGTAGGTCTGAATAAAGTTTTGTGATAGGAAAGCTTCATGGGCAAAGACTTGAAGGACTTGTATCGGCAACAAGCAAGAAAAAGAGAATTTTACATGGACGGAAGAACATGTCTGTGAAGAATCTGCCACTGCTCTCCCTCAAAATTATACAGGATAAAACCTCTACTTCCCTGAAGATCAAAGGGTTATCAAATGTGAACCCAATCAACATTTATTAAGCAACCAGGTGTTAGTCCCTGGGAATACAAATACAAAAATGAGGCTATCCTCAGGGAACACACATTTTATTAGTGAGATACAACATGTTCACAGATTAGGAAATACAGTATGTATACAAAATAAATACATCAATTTGGGGGTGGAGGTGGTGCTGACAACTGAGAAGTACAGGAAGAGTTCTCTTAAAGTAGGAGGCACTCACTTAAACTGAGTGGAGGAGGAACAGGGATTCTAAGAGCCAGGGGCAGGAGTTAGAGCATTCAGGGCATGAGAGACACTGAAAGCAACCTGGTGGGAAGGACAATTACTTACATGGAATATAAAGTAGCCAGTTTGGTTAGAACCTTGTGTATTTGATGGGAAGCAATATGTAATTAAACTGCAGAAAGACAAAATGGAGTCAAATTGTGGATAGCTTTAAATGTCAAACAAAGAAACCTGTATTTTATTCTAAAGACAACAAGGAGATACTGAAAAGTGGATTTTGTAAATTCCAAGTATAAAAACTAATAAGACAAAGAGGCTTTTGGGCTTTTGGGTCAAGGAAAGTCAACGAGATGTGTAAGGCATTTATGTGAAGTGGAATAAGGATGGTGGAGTGAGAGTCAACATTTCTGCCTCGCTCTCCCAATACACCTCCAAAATAACCAAGATAATTGGACAGACCAAAGTCTGACTGGGAAAGCCAGGAAAAAGCCATAGTGAGTCATTTTTCCAGGCCAGGGCAGCTTAGGAAGATAGACATAGCGGTCTGGGGACAGTGAAATGGAGGCTGGGCAAGAGCACAGCATGGTGGCAGTGGCAGCAGTGGTGGAACCACAATCATTCAAGCACCCAGGAATGGAAAGGGACCCAATACAGGTCACCAGGGCAAAAAAGAGATCCCAGGGGACCCCTAAACTAGCACTGGGAGCAGGAGCAGGTGCCATCTGGCAGCTCTGTGACCTAATACCCAGTTATAGGAGACAGACTGGAGAGAAACACAGTGCCCTAGCTGCACAATGAACAGAAAACAAATTCCCAAAATTTAACTATGTAACTCTGAGCAGAGCAGCAGAGAGGAGACTCAGTTCTAACCTTATTCCCAGCACACAAGCCTGCAGTGGAATATCCAGTGGTCTTCTGCCCAAGACCAAAAGGATTCCAGCCGTTCAGTCACTCTAAAGCTGAAGAGCCTTCCTGCAGGCTAACAGGGACTGAAATTCAATTACACACAAAGCAACAGACTGAAACTTGAGTTAGGAACTTGCAGAACTCAAGACCAGGATGGCAGTGAACAGACTCCTCTCCACTTTGGAAATAATGAAAACTTATAGGTCCCCATATTGAGCTTTGAAAACAGCAGAAGTTCAAGCCCCCCAGAAATGAGCAGAACTCCACATTAGTGCAAAGTGCAAAGCTGAGAAGTAGGATGGAAGAATGAACAAACTAAAAAGAAGCCAACTACAAAGAGCTAAGCTCAAGTGACAAACACAGAAGAAAACGATGACTTGAAAACATCAAGTGTAGGCTTAAAGGAAAATGTAAACCAGATACAATTACAACAAGAATTACTAGACAAAGCAAGTGCTAAATAAAGAGATAAGAAAAAGCAAAAAATGATTTTTAAAAACAAATAAGAGTGACTGAGGAAAAAACTGGAAAAGGAATGAGGGCTATCCAAGAAAGTTATGAAAAGAGAATTAAAGCTCATTAAAATACATACTTACTGAAGAAGAGAATTCCTTAAAAATTAGAATTGGCCAAACGGAAGCTGATCTCTTTTGATGTCAAGAAATAATAAAACAAAAACAAAAGACAGAAAATAAAAAATATTTGACAGGAAAAACAACCGACTTGGAAAACAGACTGAGGAGAGTTATTTTAAGGATCACCGTCTATTTGAAAGCAATGAACAAACAAACAAAAAAATCCTTGACATTATTTCAAGAAATTATTATTTTTTTTTAGGCAATTGGGGGTAAGTGACTTGCCCAGGGTCACACAGCTAGTGTCAAGTGTTTGGTCTGAGGCCGCATTTGAACTCAGGTCCTCCTGACTTCAAGGCTGGTGCTCTATCCACCGATCCACCTAGCGGCTCCAAGAAATTATTTTAAAGGAAAACGGCCCAGATATCTGAGAGTCAGAAGGCAAAGTAGAAACTGAAAAAAATCCACTAGTCACATCCTGAAAAAAAATATCCCATGATGAAAGCTACCAGGAATATTATAGCTGAAATCCAGAACTCCAGGTCAAACAGAAAATACTGCAAGCAGCCAGAAAGAAAGAATTCAAGTACTATGGAGCCACAATTAGGATCACAAAAGATTTAACAGCTGCCACTATAAAGGAATGGAGGGATTAGCATCTGAAATAAACAGTAAAACTAAAATAGTGGAGGACTTCAATTTAACCCTCTCAAACCTAGATAAAGTTAATGATAAAATAAACAAGAAAGTAAAGGAGATGAATAGAATCTTAGAAAAATTAGACATGAAGACCTCTGGAAAATATTATATGGGAATAGAAAGGGGTACAGCCAGATTTCACTTAATATATGTAAGTGGACCCTTCTGCACACCTTTTCCTCCCCCGCTTTTGGGGGTGAGCGTGGCCCCACACCCTCTCTGGCCCAATGCCAGAGCACTAATGTACAGAACCTCTGGCTGCACAGTGCACTGGCACTGCTTCTAGCATGGGGTCTGCCTGCCCCGGAGTTGAATTTGCATAATGCAAATTCACTTAAAGCAAGAACTGTCTGAATATCTATTTCACAGCTGTATCTGGCATCTTCACAAAAGTTTACCACGTATTAGAACATAAAGATCTCACAAACAAATGCAGAAAAGCAGAAATATTAAATGCATTTTTTTCTGACCATAATGGAATAAAAACGACATTTGCTAAAAGGCCTTTAAAGTATAGAGTAAACATTAATTAGAAACTAAATATTTAATCCTGAAGAATGGGTGGGTCAAAAAACAAATTATAGAAACACTCACTAATTTCATTAAATGACAACAATGAGACAACATACCAAAATTTGTGGGATACAGCTAATGTAATACTTAATGGAAAATGTGGAATTTGAAGCAAAAAAGAGAAAGAGCAGATTGATGAATTGGGCATGCAATTAAAAAAATAAGAAAACTAACAAATTAAAACCCCCCAACTAACCTCCAAAATAGAAATCCTGATGCTCCAAGGAGAGATTAGCAAAACTGAAAGTAAAAAACCAAAACCAAAACCAAAACCAACTAGGAGTTGTTTTTTTTTTTTTAAAGATAACTACTGGCTAATTGATTTTTTAAACTGAAAGAAAACAAAATTACCAGTACCAAAAAATGAAAAAGGTGAATTAATAACCAATGAAGGGGAAACAAAAGCAATTATTAGGAGCTATTTTGACAAACTATATGCCAATAAAACTGATAATCAATAGATTATACTGAAATATAAATATCATATAAATATAAATTTAATATAAATATAAATTGCACAGATTAACAGAACAGAATACTTAAAATACTAAAATAATCTTATTTTAGAAAAAGGAACTAAACAAATCATAAGTGAACTCCCTAAGGAAAAAAAAAACTAGAACTAGATGGAGTTACAAGTGAATTCTACCAAACATTTAAAGAACAATTAATTCCAATACAACATAAATTATTTGAAAAAACAGATAAACAAAGAGTACTACCAAATTCCCTCCCTGACACAAATATAGTCTTAATACCTACAATAGGGAAAGAAAAAACAGAAAAAGATTAACTATAAGCCAATTTCCCTGACAGATGCAAAGACTTTAAATGAAACACTAATAAGGAGATTAAAACAATATAACAAAAAAATTTTATACTATTACCGCTGTGGATTTATATGAAGAAGGCAGAGCTGGTTCAATATTAGGAAAACTAGCAGCATAACTGACCAAATTAACAAAATCAACAGAAATCATGTAATTATTATAATAGATGAAGAAAAAGCTTTTGACCAAAAAAAAAAAACCTAGAAATTATGGCGATAAATGGAGCTTTCCTTGAAGTGATAAGTATTATTGGTTTACAAGCAAAAGTAAACATTATCTGTAATGGGGGAAAGCCATAAGTCTTTTTTAATAAGATCAGGGTTGATTCTGGAGAGCAATTTGGAACTATGCCCAAAAGGTTATAAAATTGTGCATACCCTTTGATCCAGCAAAACCACTACTAGGTCTGTATCTCAAAGGGATCATAAAAAAGGGAAGAGTACCCTCATGTACAAACATATTTATAGGGGCTCTTTTTTGGTGGCAAAGAATTGGGAATTGAGGGGATGCGAATCAATTGGGGAATGGCTAAACAAGTTGTGGTGTATGAATTAATGGAATACTATTGTGCTATAAGAAATGATGAACACGTAGATTTCAGAAAAACCTGGAAAGACTTACATGAACTGATTCTGAGTGAAGTGAGCAGAACCAGGAGAACACTATACACAGAAACAGCAACATTATACAATGATCAACTATGATAGACTTAGTTCTTCTCAGCAATACAATGACCCAAAACAACTCCAAAAGACTTGTGATGGAAAATGCTATCTAATTCAAAGAAAGAACTATGGAGTCTGAATGCAGATCAAAGCAAACTATTTTCACTTTGCTTTTCTGTTTCTCATGGTTTTTCCCTTTTGTTCTGATTCTTCTTTCACAACATGACTAATATGGAAATATGTTTAACATGACTAGATGTATAACCTATATCAGGCTGCTTGCTGTCTTGGGGAGGGGAGAGGGGAGAGGAAGGAGGAAGAAAAATTTGGAACTCAAAATCTTACAGAAATGAAAGTTGAAAACTATCTTTACTTGTAATAGAAAAACATAAAATACTATTAAGTTTAAAAAAATTGTAAAAAGAAAATAAAAAAATTGAAAAAATAAGATCAGAGTTGAAGTATTATTATCAGTAGTAGTAGTAACAGTAGTATATTAAAAATTTACTACTAATATTAGTAATACTATTAGTATAGTATTAGTAATGCAGGCTTTAACAATTAGACAAGAAAAAGATACTGAAGAAATATAAACAATGAAAAAACAAAATGATCACTTTTTGCAGACGATATAATGATTTATATAGAACCCTCAAAGAGTAAACTAAAAAACTAATCAAAATAATTAACAACTTCAGCAAAGTTGCAGGATACAAAATAAATCCACAGAAAATCATCAGTGTTTCTATAAATTGTCAACAAAACCCAGAAGGAATAGCTAGAAGAGAAATTACATTTAAAATAACTACAGATACTATAAAATACCTGGGAGTTTACATGCCAAGACACACACACAGGAACTATATAAATACAATTACAAAACTCTTCACACACATAAAACCAGACCTAAACAGTTGCAGAAATAGTAATTGCTCATGGGGAGGCTAAGCCAATATAATAAAAATCACAATGCTACTTTTTTTCTTGGCTAATGCAGAAGTTTCTTTTCCATGTCTGTATATATTTGTAATGAGTTTTGTCTTCCTTGCCTTCTCAGTGTTGAAGGATGCAGAGAAGGTATTTGCAATTGAAAACAAAATAAAATTTCAAAAAGATATAGTACTCATGTAAGCAAGGGACTAGAAGTGGGGTAGAAGAAAAAAAGGACACTATTTAGTATCTTCTCTGTTTCAACAAGAAAAGTAGGTAAGTGCTATGAAAGATGTACAAAGTGAAAACACAGAAGTAAGAGATTATTTCCAGCCTAGCAGAATGAAGGAAGGAATCAGAGAACAATATCTTAATCTTTGGTTCTATAACCGTGATAGTATTTCCTCATTTGGGGGGAATTCTTTTTCAGAATTTACAGAGGGAAAGGGGCAGGAGACAGGAGGTGGTGGTAGTGGTGGTGGTGGTAGTGGTAGTGGTGGGGATATCAGCTTTTAATTCCAAACATGATTAAAAACTAAACTTAATGTATTTACATAAAAAATTATCTCTATTTCAAAATATACTTTATAATCAATTGCAAACTCACCGATCTTCCAAAACTTTAATGGTGTCATGAAGGGCTTTCTGTTGCTCTCTGAGTTGCTGATTTTTGGTAAAAAATTCTTCCAATCTCTGTGCATCTCTTGAGAAAAAAAAAGAAAAGAAAAGTATTTTTATGAAACAAATAGCCCTAAGAGGTCAAATATTATTACTATGGGATTACAAGGAATTGTTTCAATACCCTCTCATTTTATTAGCATTTGGCTTCTTTAAAATGTCTAAAATAACTAATCAGCCAGAACTTGGAAACAAAATTGTATACAGTTTTAATTCGACTGGATAAGAATGATAAGAACTACCTTAAATTCCAATGCCTTCCTATTGGTTTTCCCCAAAAGGCTAAGTGGTTGAAAAATATTTATTTTTTTAATATTAAGGGCATGAAAGGTATACAATATGAATGACTTTCAGATACTAACAAAATTAAAGAATCATAGCTTTCCACTTCTTATAATAACTGCTATAAAGTTTCAACTGTAAGCAATCATAATGTACCTTTTAAAATACAAAAATTCATGATATAGTTGATTCTTTTAAATTGCTGTTTCTAGTTCAGCAGAAAACCAAATTATTTTCTAATTTTCCAAAAGGTACATTTATGTATGCCCAAAAATTCAGCTCATAAACAATAAATAAATTCGGACCACAATTTGTAATTTTAGGTAAATCCCACAAAAATCAAACAACTTAATCATGGTTTCAGAACATAATTAAATTCATATGCAGGATTGTCTTTTAGCTTCTGTGCTACTAGATAATATCATCTCCTTAAGTACAGCATTAAATCTAAATGATCTTAAAAGTGCCATTATACACACACAAATGTGTACACATACACAAACACACAAATTATAAGTCTATATATTTGTTTATAAGAATTTATATATTTTGAGTGAAAAGTATATATCATAAAGGTATTTTCTATAACTATCAACATGATGAAATACACTTTACATTACCATTTGACTTTCTGGCAGCTAAATATTCTATGATAACTCAGAACAAAGAATCAGCAAATATTTGTCTTAAAACTAAACCAAGTTATGAAAGATAAATAAGACAGCTTTAAAAGTATAAAACTAGCATCTCAATTACTTGATAAGTTTCCTCAAACCAGTTGTAAGAATAACGGTCTGTGTAAATTTATAAATTCCTTAGAAGGGTAATATGATGACTCTTAAACTGTCCAAAAAAATCAGTCACAAAAATTTTTTCAAGGCCATACAAATGAGTCTACCAAAATAGTTCAAACAACTAAAAATATATTAGAGTTTTGTTCTGACAACTAGGATACAATGCAATAAAAGGGATCCATACTGGAACCTATCCAAAACGGGTTAACTATACTATACCAAAAGAATTTTGCTTTAAGGCAGTTTTATCTGTAAGTGTATCCCAATGTACATATTTCCAGAATGTCATCAAACTAATGACTCAGTATAATTCTTGGGGTTAAATGGCTATTTTGCTGAGTCAATGGAATATTTTGCATTCTGTTTATATAACAAATGCACTAGTCATATGTAAAATATTGTAAACAAATGACAAATTGTAGGTGCAAAATTATATGTACGTGACTTTAAAGTAGCAAGACTGATTTGACAAACCAAAAACATAGTTTTGCCTCATTACTTTAGTAGGTCTGAATAAAAAAAAACAGGTAGAAGACAGTTAAATCATTATGAACCTGACTCACCACAAAGAAATTGTCTTCTGTGATAGAAAAAATGAAAAAGTCAAAATGCATAAATTGAATTTAATTGTATTTAATACAATTTTTATTTATTCAGAGTCCTTGATTTACAACTTTAAAAATCCACTAGTAAAAGAAAGGATTTTCTTGAAAATCCCTTGCAAAGGTGATTTGCAAATGCCAAGTGGGCAGTCATAGCAGAAACTTCAGAAGATTCAATAAAATCAATATAGCTATGAAGAAACTAAAGCACTAAGATTTAGGAAGACAGAAGTCATCCTTTCACTGAACATAGCAAATGGGATGACCTCTTTCATTATTTAACCATATGGACTATAACTTATTAAATACTTATTATGTACAAAAGCACTATACTAGATGCTCCCAAAGAGATAACAATAGTGCCTAAAATTTTCATCTCTCCTAACAAAATTAGTCATGTCCATCAGTTTATTTTAAAAAACTACATTCAATTAATCAATAAATATTTATTAAGCACCTACTCTGAGCATATTACTGTGCTAGGCGCTGACGATACAAAGACAAAAATGGAACAGATCCTGGCTCTTATAAAGTAAAATGTATGCAATTGCAAGTCAGCATGATTTACGACCAAAATATAAGCCTGGGAAGATTTAATGATAACACATTTAACTGTCATGTCTCTGTCTCAAGGAGGGATTCCTAGGGGCAAGAAGCCTCTGGAAACAGAAAAAGCTATACTCTTATCACAATGGTATTTGGTAATAGGGAGAAAAAGACAAAAAGGACTAAAATCAGTAGAAATCCAGTCTCTGGCCTGGAAGCAGTCTTAACTTGATCTGTGGACAGTAGAACCTTAGTAGTTCTCTTCTCATTTCTCAAAGTAGCCACTTACCTTTGCCAGGTATATGACCCCTAAGGGTACTTGAAGTACACCACTATATATACATAGTACTTATATTGCAGTTACTATATAACCAGTCTGTTTTCATACCTGGCATGTTATTCATAGACTTCATAATATTTTAAGCAAGTCATATAAAGCATCATATCTAAATATAAAGAACTTTTTCTTAATTCAATAAAAAAAAGGGGTAACTGGGCAGGGGCGGCCATTGTCAGGGAAAATACACATTAGCATTCTGTTTATAAAATTCAAAAATTTTAGTTACCTAATTTTTAATTACAATTGAGCAACTATCTGCAAGTGAAAATAATTTCATTCTGATAAAGTGGTAAGAAGTAGGAAGTAAAAAGGTAGTCTCCAGTGGCATGTCCTAGGGTTTCATATTTGGTCTTCTGTTATTTAATGTTTTTATTTAATCATATGGAAAAAGTCACAGAATGTTTATCATATCTGCAGATGACATACAACTGGCGGACAGGATTCAGAGAGCTCTTTGATAGGTTAAAACACAGGATATGGAATAAAATGAAATTCAATAAGGATAAATGTACTCTTACATTTAAAAAGTCAAGTTTACAAGTTCAAGATAGAGAAGATAAGGCTAGACAAGAGCGTGTCTGAAATATATGAGAATTTTGGTGGATTTGGAGCTCAATATGATCAACAAAGTGATCTTAAGCTGTCCTGAGAGATCTGGCATCCAGGAATCAAGAGGTAACAGTTTAATTTTATTCTGCCCTAGTCAGACTACATCTAGAGCATTTTGTTCAGTTGTTAAGTATCACAATTTAAGAAAGACATTGACTAGCTGGAGAGTGTGCAGTGGAAAACAACCAGAACAGTGAAGGAGCTTGAGTTTATGACATATGATAACTAGTACAGGAATTGGGAATATTTAGCCTGAAAAAGACAACTAAGGGGAACGTGATGGCAGTCTTTAAATACACGAAGGGCTGTCATATGGAAGAGAAAATAGATTCATTCTGCTTTTTATCATAACTAGAAGCAAATGGGTAGAAATTGTGAAAACCCGAATTTAGGCCTGATATAAATAAAAACTTCCTAACAATAAGAACTATCCAAAAGCATACTTGGATTATCTTGAAAGGTAATGGGTCCTCCCTAATTTGAGGTCTTCAAGCAAAGGCTGAAAGACCACTCACGTATAGGGTATGTTGTGGAGATTTCTGATCAGGTAAGAGCTGGACTAGATGGACACTGGTGTCCCTTTCCAACTCTAAGCTTCCACAATTCTGTGATTATGACAATATCAAAACTTAATACTTACTGTTAATATTTCAGGTTTATGGAAGTATTGTTTTAAACATTTAATTCCTCGACAAGTACAATATACATGTTATTGTTAGGTTTACTTTAAGTATCCTTTGCTGTAAAACTTCAGCTTCTTTTGAAAAACATTTTGGTAGTGAATATAACTTAAAATTTACAATCACCTTGCAAACTGAAATACTACTTGACCAAAATGACTGACATTTTGGCTCTGAAGGTAGTATTCCTAATGAATGGTCTATGACCCGGCATTTACAAGATCATTAGCTTCAATGGTGAATGAAACTACAGCATAAGGGACTTATTGTCCAACTAGTTATCAACTCTGAAATATTAAACCTTAGGTATTCAAAAGAGTCAGAAGGAACAAGACCTTCTATATAAGGCTATTATACATACAATGAGAGGCTTGTAGAATGATTCCAGTGAACCATAATTTAGCTATTTAGTTTGGTATGTATTAAGTCACAAACAGAATGCCACTGATAATACTCATCTTCTAGAGATGATTAAAAAACCGGTAGAAACTAAATCAAATATATTCACTATTCAGGCTATTCTGAGTATGAAATGAATAACATAATAAGTAAATTTCACAATTCTAAAACTGAAAACTATTCTCTCTAAAAACATTTCAGAAAAAATTCTTTACCATTAACAAAAGTGCCTGTCTTTTCCTGAAAGCAAAACATACATTTTACCTTGGGATTTTCAATGGACAAAATCGTTATAAACCTCATAAAACCAGGGAACAAATAGGTAGTAAGAAATTTTAATGATGCAATCAAGAACGAATGCTACTTGATTTTAACTTTTGACTGACTTTTTAAGAAATCTAAACCCTATAATCATGCAGATAACTCTTAAATATAAAGACAGCTACAAGGTGCAGAGGATAGAGAGCTGGGCCTGGAGTCAGGAAGACTCATCTTCATGAACTCAAATCTGTTCTCAGATACTTACTAGCTGTGTGACCCTGGACAAATCACTTAACCCTGTTTGCCTCAGTTTCCTCATATGTAAAATGAGCTGGAGAAGGAAATGGCGAATCACTCTAGTATCTTTGCCAAGAAAACCCCAAATGGGGATACTACTGAAAATGACTGAACAACAACACAAAGATGAGGTCTGGCTGTGAATTTAAGTTCACTACAGCTCCGTGCCATTAGAGGTGTCAGGAAAACAGTAACTAACTGTCCACAAAAAGAGCAGGGAATTTATGATCTTTCCCTATACTGTGATCATGTTGATAATTCAGTACTGCCTAAGTGGGAGCCATTGTGTAAGAAGTGCAATGAGTATTCACTGAGGTTATAAAAATGTGGTTTGTGTACCCCATCTTGACTCTTCTCTTCAGGAGAAACCTGTTGGGAGCTTCTCTAGAAGTGAAGGAATCTGAGAATTAGGAGTTCTCTCTTGTAGCAGAACTTCATAAGGAAATAGAATATATAAATTAAATAAAGTGTTCTGCAGCATCTATAAAAGCTGTTTTTAGTCATACTCTAATAAAAACCGATTTGAAATGCCCAACTATCAATCTGAGCCAATCAGCCCAATCCATATTGCTTACACACTGCTTCAGCTTTGACTCCCCTATTATACTGTATGTGACTTTAAAGATTTCAAATTTAGTCAAAAATTTAGCCTAACCTTGAGAAGGAAAGTATTTCTTTTTACATTCATTTTCAGATTAGAATAGATGAAAATAGGTAAAACTTAAGTGCTCCCAGGTATGTATCCAACAATTCTAGCTTTTCATCACATCCTTGGTTGTTTAAAAGAAAAGGAGAAACTGAAGCCACCTGACACAAAATATAGTGAGATGAAATGATCTCACCGTTAGGGTATAGTGTAAGTGCTGGTACTAAGCCTAAACCTGCCTATAACATGATTATAATATATATTAAGATATTAGATGATAACAAGGGCATTCAATTCAAACCACTGTGCATGGAGTTTTCTTGGCAAAGATACTAGAGTGATTTGCCATTTCCTTCTCCAGTATATCACAAACAGAAGTGACTTGCCCAGGGTCCCGCAGCAAGTAACTACCTGAGGCCAGATTTGAACTCAGGTCTTCCTGATTCCAGACCCAATGCTCTATCCACTGAGCCACTTAGCTGCCTCCACTTATGCAGTAGCTGTTTATAATTTGTAAAACTGAATAATTATAATATGATCTAAAATGATTAGTAAGGAAACAAAGCAAAATTAAAATTTGCCTTCTAAAAATTTGTTACATTTGTGAATACTAAGTTTTATTTGAATACATTTTTAGAAATCAATTTTTCTCTCCCCTCCTCACCCCTAAAGGCACAAACCAGTATGGTATAATGGAAAGAACATTGGACTGGAAGTCAGGAGACAGGCCTCTAATGCCACCTCTGCTACTAACTAGTCATATGATTATGGGTAGGTAATACTCTGTGCTTAAGTTTCCTTCTATGTAAGATGAGGGAACTGAATCAGATAAATTTTTTTTCCAGTTCAAAAATTATAGGTGACTATGAGAAAAATAAAATACTATTTTCTTTTTAAGCAAAAATATTGATGTTACATTACAGATACTTACAAAATTCGCTCCTTTTTCAGCTTGGTTACTTTGATCTGTAAGGCTGAAAAGTAGGGGAAAAAAAGAACAGCTGTAATTTACTGATATATTTCACAACTTCAGTCTGGTATTTGAATAAGATAGCATTAATGAGAAGGAAATAACATTTCCCTGAAAGTCTATTGTGCTTGTTTTTAAAATGGAGTATTTTATTTTTTCCCCACTTATATGTAAAACCAATTTTCAACATTTGTATTTTAAATTTTTGAATTCCAAATTCTCTCCCTCCCTTTGCTCCCCCCTCACTAAGAAGGAAAGCAATTTGATACAGGTTATATTAATGTCTATGATGCTGAGGTCACTAGGGTCCACTAATTAAATTATTCCTTTCAGTTCATGACATGATAACTATATAGTTAAAAAAAAAGCCTCTGTACATAATTTACTCTTAACAGAAGTTTCAGGTTTAATGATTTTAAGTTTTGTGTAAGTATGTACATATACATATATACCTGTACATGTTAAATGAATTGTTTGTGTTATGACATGATTTCTCTGACAGCATCATCTCCAGGACCTACAAATCCTACTTTTCATTTTTCCAACACATAAAAGTCACTTAACCAAGTTATTTAATTTAACATTCGTATCTGAATAAGTATCTTATTATGTATTTATAACTTTGTTAATGAGAACCATTGAAATGGACACATAGTTTGGTATATTAAACACAACAGAGATCCTCGGAATCTTATGCCTTTATCCTTGGCCTAAGCCCCTGACAGGGAAAGTCACAAAGCAGGTAAATAGCCTGGGTCTTGGACAGCTTTTATGAAGAAATTATGTTGACAGGAAGAGGAATAGCAGGTAAAGACAAAGCAGCTACTAAAAGTCTCGAGTCCAACTTCGTAACTTTTTCTGATATATAATTTTCCTATTTAAAAAAAAATGGTTTTCATATACTCTGGCCACAGAAGGTAAAATTAGCACCAATGGATGGAAGTGTAAGGAAGCAGTTTTCCTTTATTACATAAGGAAACACTTTCTAACAGCTACAGCTATTAACAAATGAAACAGATTGCTTCAGGGAATAGTGAGTTTGCCCTTGTTAAAGGTCTTCATAAAGGGGCTGAACAATTAGGCACATATTGTGGATGCTGTAAAAAAAAAAAAGTCACTGTTTAGGTATAAATGGATAGGGGTCAGACTAAATGATTTCAGGTCTCTTCTATCTTTATGATTCTACTTAAACTATTATTTTAGAAAAGCTTTTCATGTTATTAATGGGAATTTATAATAGCATCATCAATACAATTGTCTGACAAAAAATTAACTGCTCAATCTTTTAAAGACTCTATCTTAGATTTAAGGTTTCCCACTGCTACCTCCATCATTAACTGCTAAAATAATAATAATGTCAACATCCTACATGGGGTTTTTGTTTTTTTTTTTTTTTTGAGACTGGATCTCATTTTCATCCAGGCTTGAAGCACAGTAGTCCACAGGTCAGTCCCATTGCTGAGCAACATGGAAACTTTAACGTGTTCCGTTTTTGACCCTGGCTGGTTTGACCCTCCTTGGACAGTATGGTGGCCCCCTGCTCCAGGAAGCACACTCTACTGGTGGCAGACTTAGTGTGGACACTGGATCAACCTTGGTCTTACTGCAACTCTGAACTCCAAAACTCAAGCAATCTACCAGCCTCTCTGACGTCCCATCCCCCCCCCCCCCCCCCGCCCCCCCTCCCCCCCCTTAGAAGGTGTGCACAACCACACCCAGCTGATTCCAACTTTCTATATGCATCCAAACTCTTCCTTCTTTCTTGTCTTAAGTGTTTGTTTTTTAAACTCTTAACCTATTTTTCTCCCTGGTAGTAGTATGGAAATTAAGTATATTTCACATAGATACTGATACAGTGGTCACATTTCTCTGGTGCTCCAAAATGTCAACAATTTATTCGTAAACTGTGAAACTTAATCTTGTGGAAAAGTAACACCCTTGAGGGGATAGCTAGGTGACTCAGTGGATAGAGCACCGACCCTGAAGTCAGGAGGACCTGAGTTCAAGTCTAGCCTCACACCAAACACTTACTAGCTGTGTGACCCTAGGCAAATCACTTAGCCCCAATTGCCTAAAAAAAAAAGAGAGAAAGAAAAGAAGGGGAAAAAAAAATAACATCCTTGGAAACAAGATTAATGTTAATACTCTTGGGTATAATACTCCCTCAGAGGGTAGACTGAGATACCACTTAGAGATCACATACATTTCTTTCACATTTTATCTTGTTTGTTCTCCATGACGAAGTAGAATTTTATGAATTAAAACTTTTTTTCTTTTTTCTTAGGTAACAGTGATAAATTCATAAGCCCTTCAAATTAGGGGTTTACAACATATTAACTCATTTAATCTTGAAGAACCACCACCAATACATAACCTTGTTAGGGCGGTATTTGGAATTAGTAATCTTTCTTCTCACTCTTTTTCCCTTCCAAAGAATGATTACATGAAAATTTACTTGTTGACAAGATTTCCTTGGCTTTTTGTTTTGGCCGACCCTCTGAAATTCAGACTTGTATTTAAACAAGGAAGGTGGAGCCAAAGATAAAATGGATTCATGCCAAGGACCATTGCAAAAAGGAAGGTAACAATGAGATACAAAAATGTGTATAGACTTCAAAAGAAAAGTCTTGGGAAATATGGAAAGACTACTCTTTTATCTTATAAGCTCTCAACACCTGTGAGACATTTGTTCTGTCATGCAGATCAGTCCAGAAACAGGGGTTTGTGTTTTTTTTTTTAAAGTGCTTGCTATTCATCAAGTCAATTAGGCATCTGCAATTAGAACCCCTATAAAGTGTACTTTAATCCTGCTCCACACCCATCGGAAGGAATGAGGTTGTACAACAATGCAGCTCTTGTATGAACAGGCATTCTGTTCAGCCAAGTATTTGGAATTGTAACAGTGGCAACCTGAGCCACCAGTTCAAGAGGCACTGCTCAAAAGGCCAAACATCATGCTACAAGTAACACTATTCCCATTGGCATCTGAATTTAGGAGCAACAGAACTGATTAAGTATTAGGTGAATATATGTATGCTGAAAGTACAAACAAATTAAGTTTAAATAAGAATCCAGCAATGTAGCAGGAATTGTTTGTTATTCAAAAAAGAGTGTTAAGAATTTGATCCTAATTCCCATTTTCATGCCCTCAACCTCCCCCAGAATATTTAAGTGGACTGAATGATCAAAATCACTTGATTACAAGATCAAACTATATGCAACTGGGACATTTAAAAAGATTTGTGATTGTCCAAATATCAAATATGTTCATAAAATCACTTCCCTCTTAATAACAGATTAATTTGAAGCAGATCATCTCATTTGACTTTGAAGATTAATAATGTTGCTAGTGTTCCTCCGGTGGACAGAAATTTCAAAGTTAAAATCTTTAAATGCATATTGTTTGCCCATATTTATGACATATAAATGTATATCTTAATCTCAAATAAATGATTAAATGTGGACAGTTTCATCTATGTGAACTTAAAACTTTTAAATTTACTGATATACATTAACAGAATGAAAAAGAGTAAGGTCACAGACCTGTCACTGTGGAAATGCTGGCATATTATGGGAAGCTACAATGAATTATCCTTGAAATTTAACTAGCATTTTGCTTAGAAAGATTTCAATACTACACTAAAAACAGAATACCTCTCTTTTAAGTCTTCATAAAAATCTCTAGAATGCTGTTCTGTACTTTGGCAAATTGCAGTGAAACCATAGGAAATTACAGAAGACCCACACAGTTGATTCTGAAGTTATGGACAGAAACTGTATGTTATTTCTCTTTATTTTCAGTCCTCATCTCACTATATCAGTGTTTGTGAATATTAATGTGATTGATAAAATAAATGCAGACATTCTTAAGAAACTAAGTGTATCATGTCTGTTCTTTTAGGAGCAAGATAAAACTGAAAAGAAACGTGTTTTTTCTGTTAATATGACTGTCCCATTTCCATTTGAAAGTCAATAGGCTCAAAAATATGTTGTAACTCTAATTTTATAATAATAACATTTATTCAGTTTTCTATGAGCTCCTGAGCATACTTGCAAGGTGTGAAAAATACTTTTACTAAGGTATAAGAATACAACTGAACTGAGCATCCACATTATTTTAACAATAATGAATCTGGGAAAGAGAATTTTCTAAATTCTAATTCATCATTAATGCATCTTGCACCTGAAAGTAATTAGACAAATAAGAATAAATATAGAAAGGAAGAGGAATCCAAGACTACCTGAAAGGTTATTCATCAAGAAAAATAAGGAAACTTCAAAACATAATTTCTATCAATTCTGAACAAATTAAAATCTTCATGAGACATTTCTAAAATATAAAAGCTAAATAAATAACAATATTATGTATGGTATTTACACTTACATGACATCTGGTACAATAAAATTACAAAACACATTGTGGTAAGTATATACTTTCTTTAGTATGAAATAATTTATCTGAAAGTCCTAAAGCAAAAACTTCATTTATGAAAACCTGTTTTCATGTCCTATGAACATATATGGGATGAAAACAATCTTTAAGAGAAAATCTCCAACCATAATTACACTGTGGCACAATAAAATAACATACACATGCTTGACCAAATTTTGCCTTTAGATACATATGGGAAGGTGTTTGAGTGCATGTAAATATTTATCTGTGGACAGAATATTCAAGTGAAAATGCCATCTTCTTCAGGTACCACTATTCATAAAAACTTGCTTTTTGCTGACACCTAGATTTAAAAGAATTTAGTCAATTTTCATCTCTATTTATAAACTTCAAAACAAATATAGTCCAGGCAAGTCCATGTTTGATGTTTCTCAAATAGCCTCTTACACTAGTTCTATAAGAGGATCCCCACCTTCTTAAAAAATTAACTATCCTTCAGGCATGTCTTTGATGTTATCACATAGTCAGAGGATCTAATTTTATACAAAAGTTTTGGATGAGAAATACTGACAAAGGGCTAAGCATGAAAAAGTCTGCCTGCTGGCAAATTTGACTGAACTCACCTAAAGTATGTTTTTAAATGACCTTTAAATTAGCATTTAAAAGTTTTAGGAATCTGTAAAATACCACCAAATAAATGGGAAAGGAAAGACATTTTGTACATTAAACTACAGAATTTTTCCCTTTTTCTTTATTATTCATGGTAGGCAAACAAGTCATGACTTGCCAGATGGATTTCCCTTGGGAATTTTTTTGTGTGAACTTAACTAATGATGGCACTATGACTGATTAGAGTGTTCACAGCAATTGTATAATTTATTACCTAGAGGATATAAAAAAGCAAGCTGCATTATAAAGAATTATACTGTGTTTTCCCCCCATGAGACTTTCATATTCCTTAAAAGGTGAGTTATCGGAAGATAAGGAATCTCAAACAACGAATGTGATTAAAAAAAAGGCAATGTTATTGAAAAATTATCAACATCAAGTTAAGTATCTGAAAAGTCCTAGTTTTAAACAGAGTTTTTAATGAAGTTGCCCCGAGTCTATCTGGATAAAGAATTCTTAAGCTTGCTGGTTTCTGATAGGCATTAAAAAACAAACAAAAAACTAGCATTCAAGAAAATCTATTAAATACCACAGGATCCCTAAAGGTAATGCAAACAAAGCTCTTAAAGCTATTGGTTATAAAGGTAAGATTAATTGATGAATATTTTAAAATATTCATAAATAAAATTTGGTAAAATGTTAATTTTTCTTTCACAGATGTTCTTGGTAACATGCAGTTACTTAAACATTTGGTCCCATTAAGGAAGGAAGAAGGGAAAACAAGCATTTATCAATTATCTATGTGCCAGGCACTGTGCTTTACAAATATTATCTCATTTGATCTTCACAACAAACCTGGGAGAGGCGACAGTTGAGAAAACGGAGGCAGGCAGATGTTAAATAATTTGTCCAGGGTCACCCAGCTAGTTTCTGAGGTTAGATTTGAATCCAGGTCTTTTTGACTCTTGACTGCTTTAACCCAAGCTACATTAATTTAAAAGGTTACCTTACTTCACTTCCAGATCACAAGGAATATAAAGTTTTAAAAATATCCATTAACACTACTGTAGTTCAAACTTAGTGCTGCTCTACTTGATTTACTCATACTGTAGCCACAATTAAACATTCTCTAGAAAAGCTCCTCCCAAGAATGGGAGATGGAGGTTTGGGGGTGGGTGCAGTTATTTGGTAGATCGTGAAAATTGCTTCTTTATATTAATGGCCTTATCTAAATGTCTGTTTAGTCTAAACTTAAAGTCAAAAATATTTTCATAAAAAAATATTGTAGATGGGACAACTGGAGCTTCTCTATAATTTTCCTTGACTAATCTTACAGATCTAGCTCTAAGATCTTTTAATTGATGCATCCCCCAAACTCATGTATCTTAATCATTTATCCACCAATGCAAGAAAGGGACACATGATAAGACTTTCATTTTAGATGCAGAAAAACTATTTAAAGCTAACACGTTAAATGTCACAAGGTAATATGGCAAATCAAATTTTTTTCAAAAAAGAAGCAAAACAGTATCAATGGCACTCTTCAGTTTTATTTAGTGTGTTGTCATTCATGTTACCTAAAATTTCAAAGGAATAATGAAGTCCAGTAAAGTACAGAACTCTAATTATATTACTTTGTGAGCATATATTCGAGCGGTAAAAAAAGTGAAAATTTAACTTTAAAAGCCAAATTAACAATTTTAAAAGTTACTACCTGACTGGATTTATAATACATTTTATATGAAACATTTTCCACTAAAAAGTAATCCTAATGAAACTAAAAATCATAGGAAAATCCAAAAAAATCTAAATAATAATGCTAGAGCTTGCAGTAATAGTATCATTAGGGTCTCACCAAGTTATTTTAAGATTGAGGCTATGCCATAAAGTCCTTCAAATAACTAAAATGCCTTGGACAGGCTCTAAAACTGATAGATTTTACAATGAATCTTATATTACAATGATTCTGGTTTTAGTGACATTCCAGCAATAAGTGCGTTACAATCTAAGAATTTTAGAGCTAGAAGGGAAAATCAAGTCTATTCACACCACAAACAAACCACAGAGAGGAAAGTATTTAACACACAATTATTCATGAATACAAATGTGGTTGTTTGTAGACCAAAGTTACTTTAACTGCAATCAAAATGGAGCACAAATGGTCAACTGAAGTTAATTATCCCTAGCAAAGTGATCAGATGTCTGTGGCATTCAAAAAGTAAGGGCTTTTTCTAGACTTGGCCAAATTCAGTTCTTTTTTATCTAATGTGCATCTTTATAATATCATTACTTAAGAAAGGTAAAACAACATTGAAAAAAAATTACCTTGTACTTCTTTGTCATGACACTCCTTCAGTTTTGCCCAGAGATCTTTGAAATCACTGACTGTTTCTGCAGAACTGGGGCTACCGCAACTACTTGCAGGAACACTCATCTTGTTTTCTCTATTCCCAATCTTCTGTTTACCTGATGTACTCTCTTCACCTTGCTGTCACATTATATAGTTATGGAGTTGTCTCTGTGAAGACAGTTGGGACACCTGTGCTGAGAGATGACAACACTTTATCAATGTGTGACTTGCAGTTATGAATGGAAATTAAAATAATTTTCAGGTAATCAATTTCTTTTCACAAGAATAGAACTTTTGTAGAAGTTATGCTAAATTAAAGACATTTTGACTGAAAGATTCCAAGCCACATATGGCCAATATACATTTGACTATATTCTTTTGCTTTTTCTATCATATCCAGTCAACTTACATACTTGGGATTGATACATGAACTAACAAAACACTGGATAGAAACTTGGGCACATTCTATGAAAATACTTAATTATGGGGACAATCATCTCAACATGAAGATATACAGACATACATATAAACACACATCCCCTCCCCCACTCTATATACACATGTAGAGAGAAAGTGCTAACTTTTAAAAATAGTGCTTCCAGGTTTTCGAAGAGCTTTGCACATATTATCTCATTTGATCCTCATAACACCTAGAGAAGATGATTCATATTTTTTTACAGATAAGCAAACTATGTTCAGGTAGGTAAAGAAACTTCCCAGACTCACACAGCTACTAAGTGTCCCAAGTAGCTTCTACATTCAGGTCTTCCTGATTTCAAATGCTCAAAAGACTAAATACATAAACTTTAAGTTAAAGCTATATTATCATTTCGGTTATCTGACTGCATTTTCTCTTCATAAAATGGGAGAACAAAAGTGACAAAAGTTGACTATACAGGGATCAAACATATATTAAACTGAAAAGGGCTATACAAATAAGTATATTAACCAAGAATTTTAAAGGTAGTTAATGTTTAGAGGTGCAGCAAAGGTGTGTTTCTCTGTGTACCTGTTGAAAGATACTTACAGAAGTTTCTCAAGACTAATAAATACTTTGAATTATTAGTTACCAAGCTGAAAAAAGGTCATCAAATAAATACTATGAACTAGTCACCATCAGAACATCACACACATAACAAATCTACTGATAATTTGCTAAGTCTCATTTTAGAGAGTTTCAATATCATCTCCTACAAGAAACTCCTTGCCCTAGATGAACAAGAAACTGATTTGAGTCTCCCATTAACTGAGGTTAAATCTTCTAGTAAAGGTGATATCCAATCAAGGAATCCATAAGTATTTATTAAGCAAAGTTTTTATTCAAATGGGGAAGACAATTAAATCTATAAATATATATGGCCTAAATATAAAGTAAACAAATACAAATATACTCAAAGTAGTTTGGGAAGGAAGGCACAAGAAATTGGGATAATTAGAAAAGGCTTCATGCAGAAGATGCTCTTGAGCCGCAAGTACTTCTCTTTAAATAAGAGTAGTACTCTATTAGGATGGAGTGCATTCCAGGCATGTGAGGCAAAACACAAGGAGGGCCTAAACTAAGATGGTACCTGTGTAAGTGGTGAGAAGAGAATGGATATGAAAGATGTTGTTTGGATGTCTTGGGTGAGGGAGAGTGAGAAGTTCAAGGTAATGCCAAAGTTCTGAATCTGTGAGACTGAAAGGATGGCAATGCCTTGGATAGATACAGGGGAATTTGGAAGAGGGTAGGGTTTAAGGGGAAAGATGAATTCAGTTTTAGACATGCAGAATTTAAGATGCTTCTGGGGTATCCAGTTTGAAATACCCAATAGGCAACTGGTGACATGGGACTAAAAGTCAGGGGAGAGACAGGGACTGATTTTGAGTCATGTGCAGAGAAATGATCATTAAACTTATGGAATTTTAGAGGGTTAAAGGAATTTAGGACAGAACCTTGGGGAGTATCCACAGTTAGGGGGCATGAAAAGGATTATGATCCAGCAAAACAGATAGAGGAGTAGTAGGACAAGTCAGTTAACAAGCTCACTAGGTGGTCCTAACCATCGTGCTAAACAATGAAGACACAAAAATGGTTGGGGGGGGAGGGTCCCTGCTCAAGGAGTTCATTAGTGTCAAATACAGCAGAGGTCAAGAAGGATAAGGACTGAGAAAGGACCACCAGAGTTGGCAATTAAGAGATCAATGAAAACTTCAGAGAGCAATTTCAATTGAGTGATGGGTCATGAAGTAAGGGTTGAAGAGTGAGAGCAGAGAAAAGTGGAGAGTATAGATAGTTCTTACAAGGAGTTTGGGTGAAAAGGGGAGGTGAGATAGAGAACAAAAGATTGAGGAGAATGGAAGAGTATAGTGAAGGTTTTTTCAAGATGAGATTAGAAACTGGCATGTATGAAGGTAGTAAAGAAGAAATCAGTAGAATGGAGGAGAGAGAGACTGGAGAGCGGAGAGGATCAAGGCATCAAGTACACATGTAAAGTAGTTGGTCTTGGCAATAAGCGCCACATCTCTGCCGGAAACTGAGGGAAAGGAAAAAAGGAGAGAAGGGGAGGTGATATCAATGCACTTTAAGATTAAGTAAATGGGAGGAACTGGAGTTCAAATTGAATAGTCTCTATTTTCTGACTGAAAAAGAAAGGCCTTCACCCTGGGCTTAACCCTGAATGCCTCACCAAAAAGCAAAAAAAAGAAAAAGAAAAGCCCTCAGTTGAGAAAGAAGGGAAGGTAAAGGAGGCTTGAGGAGAGAAGAGGTTTGAAATAGCTTCTGTGTGGAATGAAAAAGGAAAATTAGGGAGGAATAAAAGTACTGCCTTGTCTCAGGGAGGATCTAGTTGAGGTTAGATAACATGATAATGTAATACAGTCAATCAGCATGGGTGGGAATTTTTATATTTCTATAGCAGTGTTCAGCAGTTCCTCAATAATAGCAGACGAGCTAGATGATTAGAGGAATGCAAGGCTAAGGTCTGGTAAGGATGAGTGGCAATAGGACAAGGCAATCAAGAACAGAGAACAGTGCATAGTTGAAAAGGTTAACTATTGGATAGAGATTACAAAGGGAGAAAATGGAAATCAGAGCAGGGTTAACAGCCTGAGAAAACACTGAGGGACGGAAGGAGAACAATTTCTGGAGATCTTAAAGGAGAATACATTTAGGAAGGATGGAGGCATATGGAATTATGGTCAGAGAGGGGAATGTCAAAGGTTCTAATTTGGGAAATGGAATATGTGAGGATAGATAGTGAGTTCTAATTTCTGATCCACCCCTATAATTGGCTGAGGTAAAGAAGAGAGTAATTGGACTTGACACTGAAGAACTGAGAGGATGGAACATTTGAGGATATTCAAGTCTCTTAGTAGAAGAACAGGAGTTGGGAAAGAAATGAATATTGTGAACCAAGCACCAAACTAGCCAAGAAAGTAGGAGAGTATGACCTGGGGATCAGTGTAACACGAAGACTAAAATGTGGACTCTGTGAAAAGTTCAAAGGCAAACAAAAACAAAAACAAAAACTCTAAATAGGCTGTTAGATGTAATTCTCTACAACAAAATTTCGGTACTTGACAATAGATAGAGATTAATATTTATTAAGTATCTCTAAAAGATACAACATACTTTAATAGAACTGAAAAGATAAACTGTGTCAAACAATGTACTACTTTAATATAGCCCTTGGCTTGCAGAAAAGAAAAACAGTCATGAGTGATAAAAATGTAGGATCTCCCACCTATCCTTTAAGCCTCCTACAGTTTATAAAATGGAACTATTTACTTTACAGGAGTCATCCTACAGAAAAGACATAATTATGTACTCTTCTCTGCAACATAGTCTGTTTTATTTTCATAAAATTCTAAAATCCTTTATCAATATGTCCCCATGCTCCCTTTCAGCTCTAAAATCTATGATCCTATGAACTTATAATATGGAAATTCTAACCTGCAGTGATCCATTCCTAGCCTGAATTTCTATAGCATTTATCCTGTCAAATTTTTTTAGGTATTGTAACATGTGCTGCCTCCCTCTCAACTAAATTTTAAGTTCCTCATGGGACAAGTACTGTGTCATACTTTTGTACTCCCTAGGACAGTGCTAATCTGTTACCTTAAGTGTAAAATTAATTATGAACCTTATCAATTTAGCCAATATGTTAACAATCCACTAGGTGGCAAAGCAGTGATGCTAAGGATACAACAAAGATGAAAGAAAGTCTCAGTCCTTGAGGAACTTAACAATATAATGTGCTAGATGAGACACACACAATAAAAATCTGTGTACAAACTTACCCCTCACCCTGCACTCCAGTGACAGCTTGATGTGATAAAGGGTGTTAAGGCTTGCAGTTATGAGAGCTGTATTCCATTCCAGC
The DNA here is from genome assembly GCF_900497805.2 of Vombatus ursinus. Lineage (NCBI taxonomy): Eukaryota > Metazoa > Chordata > Mammalia > Diprotodontia > Vombatidae > Vombatus > Vombatus ursinus. Next base: position 51,661,631 of record NW_020954590.1, on the reverse strand, counting down.
TCCAACATTTTACTAGCTATGTAACCACAATCAAGTCACTTGAGTGTCAGTTTACTTATCTGTAAAATGGGGACCAGAGTTTCATAGATTTGGGGATGGATGGGATCTTTGAGGTCATCTAGTCTAACACTCTCATGTAATTACTGAGGACAATAAAAGTCAAAGAAGTCAAATGATCTACTCAAGATCACACAGGAAGTAGTAGAAGAGTCAAGATTTGATTTCAAGACCTCTGACTGATCCAGCACTGTTCCTACTATAAATAGTTGGATTACCTTGCATGATTGTTTTTGGTAAAGGACTTTATGAATCACATGTGTATGTGAGTGTGTATATACATATTTGCATATATAATACTTGATGAACCCTTTAGATGTATACAAAGCACACACATGTACATAAGTTTTATAAAGTACTAGATTTGGAGTTAGCACATCTGGGTTTAAATTCCAGCTCTGCTGGTTAGTAGCTATGTGTATTTGAGCAAGTTGTTTCCTTCTCTAGGCCTAGGCATAATCATTTTTAAAATGAGGATTGGACTAAATCTCCAAGATCTCTTTTAACACTAAATTTTATATGAAAGATCTAGAGAAAGTGCTAAGAAAATTGTAGAAATGATGACTTTTGAGGGCTGGGACGTGTAAGTAAAGAACACTTCACAGAGGTGGCACCTGAGCTGAGTGCAACTTGAAAGAAGGTGTTGTGAACAAGAAATCTATAGATTCTTGTATTCTAGACATGGCAGGCAGTCTATGCATATGGAGGACTGGAACACATAAATGTAAGTAAATAGTAGTAGAATAAAATAAAGTGGGAAAGGTAGTTTGGAATCAGAATCTAGAGATCTTTAAATACTAGGTAAATGAGTTTGTATCCTACAGGCAAAAGGGAATGACAAAATCAGACCAATGCATTAGGAGGGTCTTTTTAGCAAATGTATAAGAGATGTTTTAAAGAGGTGAGAGACTGAAAGCAGGGAGAATAGTTAGAAAACTTATTGCAGCAGTCCATAAGAAAGGTTAAAGTGGGGAAGAGTTGCCTTGAACTAAGGCAGTAGCAACTTTTGTGGTTAGGGAGAGGAACTGTCTCTACAGATACTGGTAAGGCAGAATCTATAGGACTTGGAAATTAATCAGACAAAGCAGTTCCAAGGGCATTCAGGGTTTGGAGCTCAATTTAGGACACATTGAAATTCAGGCTCTAAAGGTGTCCACCAAAGATGAAAATACAAGGTTTCGCAAAAGTCTTTTCAGTTTAGTTTAAAACTGTACTAAGACTTTTCGGAGGAGCCTGTATAGAACTAGAGCTCAGGGCAAAGATACGGATAGGGGAGTTATCCCATTCAATTCAAACGAAGAGAAGAGAAGAGAAGAGAAGAGAAGAGAAGAGAAGAGAAGAGA
>NW_020954590.1:51550896-51660221 GCF_900497805.2 Vombatus ursinus | reverse complement strand
AGAAGAGAAGAGAAGAGAAGAGAAGAGAAGAGAAGAGAAGAGAAGAGAGGAGGAGGAAGAGAGAGAGAAAAGAAGAGTGGAAGAAGGGAAAGAGAAGAGAATGGAAGAGAAGTGGGAAGGGGTTTAGAGAAAAGGGAGAGGGAAGAAAAGAGATGGGGGAAGGAGAAAAAGGGGGAGAGAAGAGGGAAGGGGAAGAAGAGGAAGCAAAGAGGGAAAGGAAAGAAAAGAAAAGAAAGAAGAGGGAAGAAGTGCAAAGAAAGAGAAGAAAAAGAGAAGAGACAATCTCTGTACTTTACAAGACCGAAAGAAAAAGAAAAGAAAAGAGAAGGGAAGCCTGCCCTGGAAGAAGCGCTGTCAGGAGATCCTCTGATCCACCCTTTGTCCTCCCCACTCCACCTGGCGCCGGTCGCAGCGGACACGCAGGGACGCGGGGCTGAGTGAAGGCACCGGGCCCGGCTGCTCGTGCTGGGGTCACTTCCAAGCCCGCTCCGGACAAGGGGCTCCATTCATCGGGGGTGGCCGGCTAGCGACCCGTCCCGCTGATGCCCCAGCGGGGTCCCGCGCCCCAGCCCCGCCAGCGTGGGAGGGAAGGGGGCGTGAGAGGTGTTAGGGAGGTCCCTCCGCCAGGGACCGGGCACGGCCAAGGGGCGGGGTCAGGCCCTCCCCTCTCTATGCCTCAGTTTCCTCATCTGGAAAACGAAGGCGTGGAACCAGGGGGTGGACTCTCGGTGGTCGCTTTCAACCATAAGCCCGGATCCCAGCGCGGAAGCCCGGGCACCCGGTCGCCCCCTCCCCCGCACGCTCCCCCGCACTCCCAACGCCGACCCACAACTTACCCCAGCGCGCGCTCCTGGGGGGAGGGAGGGGTGGCCTCTTACCCCTCCACCGGAAGTGGGGGGAACTCCGGGCAAGAGGGACCGAAAGACCCGGGAAACGCGGGGCAGCCGGACTCCACGCGAAGATCTCTGGGCGCCTGCAGGACCGAGGAGCGGTCCCGGTGAAAGAGGAGAGCCCCTCTGGGCGCTGGAGTGAAGCGTTCGCTCTTTCCACTCCCCCCCTCCCCCGGCGTCCGAGCCCGGCCAGCGGAACCTCGGCCCCGGGGCCAGCCCGCGCTTTTGGCGGGGGAGGGGGAGGGGAGAGGAGGGGAAGAGGCGGAGGGAAAGACAGCTGGTGCGAGCTGCAAAGAGCCGGCTTGAGTCGGCCCCACCCCCTCATTGGGGACGCCGCGAGACGTCACGAGGTTGGGCTTCCCCTGTACTCTCCCCTCCCCCCCGCAGGGGCTAGGTTCCCGGGGCTCGCGCCAGGCCCCGCCCCTTCGCCCCTCTATAAAAGGGCGAGCGGGCAGCCGGGGGTTCCCAGACGTGCGAGTGCGCGGGCCAGTGCGGTATGTTTTAATGCTAACGGTTCGGATGAGGGAGTTGGAGCTCGCTCGGAAGTAGGTGATGGCAGAGGCCTCTTGGTGATGCCTGGGAGGGAGCAGAAACCCCTCAGCGCAGGAGTATTTCACCTGGAATCTGTATCCGAACTTGGATGGAAAAAAAATATGAACTCTTAACAAAACTTAAATCTTTCTCGTTTACATTAACCATTAACTGAAATTTAGCATTTCCTACACTTATGAATTAAACTTTTTTAAAAAAAACGCCAAGACCTTCTGAGAAGGGATGCATGGACTTCACCAAACTAGAGGTTTATGGCACAAAAAAGGTCAAGAACTCTTCCCTTCGTTAGGGGAATCATAGGATCTTAGAGCTGAAAGAGGTTTTAAAGTTTGTATGCAAGAATAACATTTTGATAAAGGATTTGCGAAGTGCTTTATGCACCTACATTATCTTATTTGATTCCCCATAATAACTGAAGCAAATGCTTTTACAGTTGAGGAAACTGAAGCCCCAAGAAGTGTAATGTGAATGACAAGAGTCAGATTGTGATCCCAGCTCTTCTGATTACAAATTAAATCAGTCAATGAGCATTTCTTAGGGATCAGGCACCCTGCTAGGCCTTGAGGATAAATTTCAAAATAACAACCAAGGGGCAGCTAGGTGGTGCAGTGGGTAGAGCAATGGGCCTGGAGTCAGGAAGACCTGAGTTCAAATTTGACCTCAGACACTTGACACTTACTAGCTGTGTCACCCTGGGCAAGTCAGTTAACCCCAATTCCCATCTCACCCCCCAAAAAAAACACACACACACACAAAAGAAAACAGTCTGTGCCCTCAACGAACTTAATGTGAATATATATAGAGACATATATGTACATATATGATTATAAAATATATAATAATAAACACAAAATATACACAAACTGTGAGGTAATATATTGGGGGTGAGGTGGTTGTGGTCAGGAAAAACCTCATGCTGAGATGATCTGGGGTGAGCATAGGAAGAAGCTAGGGATTTTATGAGGTAGAGGTAAAGAGGGGGTGCATTCCAGGCTTGGGGGGACAAGTTGTGAAAAGCTTTAAGTATCCTGGAGCAAGATGGCCAATTTGTCTTTTTGTTTTTTTGTTTGTTGTTGTTGTTGTTGTTGTTTTTTAATATGAGGCAACTGGGGTTAAGTGTCTTGCCCAGAGTCACACAGCTAGTGAGTGTTATGTGTCTGAGGTCAAATTTGAACTCAGGTCCTCCTGACTCCAGAGTTGGTGCTCTATCCACTGCATCAGGTAGCTGCCCCCAAGATGGCCAATTTGGCTCTGCACGGTGGTATGTGTGAAAGGGATTACTAGATAAGTCTGGAAGAGGAGTTTGGAGCCTAATTTTGAAGGGCTTTATTATATTCATTGACTTTTTCACTACAGTGTACCATCTTCCTTAAGCTTTAGCCCAAAAGTTGTTTGAGTTATTTTAGAAAGTAATCTTTCTAAATTCAATATATTGCTTTACATAAATGTGGAGAAAATGAGCCCAATACCAAATAGAAAATTAAAAGGAGATAATCTTTATGTGGTACTGGACACAATTGTTTTGACAATTTTGAGTTGGTTTTTTAATCTCCTATGACTATTACATCTATAGACCAGAGAAGGATTAAGTTGTTTGATATAACAGAACCTAGCAGAATTTCAGTATCTCAAAACCCAATAAATTTTGCTAAGAACATATTGAAATAATTAATTTGAGGAAAAATGAGAACCTTAAGGAAGCTGGTATGTTTTGAAAAGGTAAAAATTTTTAACTATGGTACAATAGTTCTATGCTGTGGTCTAAAGTATTCATTATAGTACTTATGGCAAGATTTATCTGATTTAAAGTGATTTTAATGTTTTCCACCCACCTTGCTTGTGAAGAAAATGCTTTCTATCTTTAAGAATAACCAAAATTAAGCCAAGGAATATTGACTATATAATAGTTATTTTGTTCTTTATGTAAAATTGTTATTTTTGCTAAACTTAAGCAAAGTTTAAAAGCAAAAGTTTTAAAATCTTAAGTATTTTTGAGGACTGGAGTAAAATGCTTTACATTAAGAAAGGAAAGACTATTAATTGGGTTGTTGCATGTTACATAGCAGAGTTAAGACAGTCTTTTTCTCTTGGGGGTGGGGTACTTAATTTCTGTCCTCTCTTAGCTTAGACAGTAACATGGGAAGGTGAAGTACATCTAGCAGGTACTCTAGTAGAGGTGTTATGCATCTTTAAGTAAGATGGCTTGTAATGCCATCATCTAATTGGAACTAAATTCTATATGACTAGTTTCACAGCAAGAAAAAGGGATCATTTGAGAAGTTATTGTAAGAAGCAGTTTCTTAACTGTTCTTCAAGAGTGAAGAAGGTAACTTACAGGCCACATGGGCTTGGGAAAACAAATGCAATTTCTAAGCCCTTTTTTTGTGACCTCTCCAGAAGCAAGGTAAAAGGCAAAATAGAAGCCTGAAGTCCTCATTAAACACTACTTGGACTATAGTCTTTAAATAAAAATTCATACCCATTAAAGTCCAAATCATCAGATTGTAAATTCCCTTAGAACCATCTATCCAATTACATTTACATCCTCCATAGCTCCTAGCACAATACTATACACATACTAATAGCTAACTAACATTTATACAGTGCTTACTAGGTGCTAGGCACTGTACTAAGTGCTTTACAATTATTAACTGATTTGATCCTCATAACAACCCTGGGAGGTAGGTCCTATTCCCATGTGACAGATGAGAACACTGAAGCAAACAGAGGTTAAATTACTTGCACAGGGTCACACAGCTAAGGGTCTAAGGTCAGCTTGCACTTAGATCTTCTGACTCCAAACCCAGTGCTCACAGACTTGTGAGTCTCTTCTTATTTGTAAAGCAGGTACTAGTAATATTAGCTGCCTGCTCTCCATGAATGTTGTATTATTTTATGTCTTGGTGAGCATGAGTAGTCTGGAAAAATCAACAAATAAAAATCAGGAAGTGTTGGAATTATAGTGATTTCTCAAGAAAACCAGGGCTATAGACCCCAAAAATCCAATGAACTGAGATTTGAATTGTAATTCACTGATTAAATGTCTGTAAAGTACTTGTATGAATACAATGAAGTACTAATTAAAGAAATGAAAAAAGATAATTCTGTCTGTATTCATATATATCAATGATTTTTGGGGGGTAATAGAACAAAAGTGTTAAGATACAGGTAGATCAGGTAAGATGCAAGTAAATTATGTTAACTTTTCATTAAAACTTAGAATTGAGATCAATGACTGAAGTTCTTCAGCTTTGCGAATTTTCCTTCTCTGGAATTCAAACATTCTCCCCTCCTCTTTTTTCCCCCTTGTCCCAGGAAGCTGAAGTATATTCCCTCCATTTATCATTTTGGAGGTACACGTATAGGCAGTTGTTCCCTTGGGGACAGAGAAAGTTTGGGAGTTACTGCTTTAGTGTTATTATGTGCCATTTGGTACATTGAAAAATCCTGACTTAAGCAGTCAAATCTAATCCCTAGTGCTTAAAACTAAACAATACATATACATATAAGTGTGTGTATATCCATATATGTATAGAAGATACTAACTCTTCTGAATTTAGGTTGCACACAGTAAGTTAATTTTGAATGTTCACTGTTTACCACACTCTACTAGGCATTTACTTCATTTCTTAAAAAATTCATGACTTCACTGCTGTGGATTTTATCCCATCCCACTCTCCATCCCCCATGGCTCACACCCCCCCAAAGCAGACTGAGGCATCGAGGTGGTACAGTAGATAGAGCATTAGGTCTGAAGTCAGGAAGTCTTAAGTTCAAATATGGCCTCAGACACTTACTAACTTGGTGACCCTGGGTAAGTCACAACCTCTGTTTGCCTCAGTTTCTTCAAATGTAAATTGGGGATAATAGTAGCACCTACCTCAGAATCTTTGCCAAGAAAACCTAAATGGGGTCACAAAGAGTCAGACTTGACTCAATCAACTAGAAGATGACAACTCAGGGTTGGTTGTGAGGATCAAATGAGATAGTACTTATGAAAAGCTTAGCACAATGTTTAGCTCTAGCACATAGTAGGTGCTATATAAACTATTATCATCATTATTATTATCAGACTATATCCCTCTTTAACTTTAACTTATGGTCTTAAAGTGTTGTTGTAGGCACAAAATGTGTCACCTTGTGGCCAGCCTAGTGAATAGTTCCCCTTCAAACTTGGCCTGGCTAGTTGATCCACAATAGATTACAGTCTGTCACCTGCCAGACTTAAAGCTTTTCAAGCTTGGAGGGACCTGCCAGAATTTGTACTCTGCTTGCCCAGCCTTTGCAAGCTCAGGATCCCATCTCGGACATGATGAAGTATCAGGGAAGGGCTTCAGTGGAGAAACAACTCGACACTACAAGGGTTGTAAACCAGGTATGAAGAAGACTATGACCTAAGGGTAAGATAAGAAAAACTAATGAGGGCTTTTATCTCCTAAAGTGAGTTATGCACTAGGGCAATTTGCACTGTGGCAGACAGAAAGAAAGTGATAATAAGACAAGAGGATAACTGCTTGAGGCAGGGGGAAGGAACTGGAAATGAGTTCTAGGATCATGAATTTGGAGCTGATAGAGGTCATCTAGACTAACTCATTTTACAGATGAGGAAACTGAGGGCCATTTGTCAAATAAATGTTTTATAACAAATGAAGATTCAAACTCAGTTGTTCTGACTCCTAGTTCCTGCATTTTACCCCCACTATACCCTTAAACAATGTCTTTTAGGATTTAATGTTATAATAGAAGCTGTAGAAACAATGTTTGCAACAGTGTGTAGAGGGTGAGGAGTAGAATATTCAAAGGCAAACAAATTGCTGACACTTGGCTCTCAGTATAATTTGAGCTGTCCAAAAGTGGGATGGCTTGCCTCAAGAAGTGATGGATTCCCCCTCTTTAGAGGTCTCTATGCAGAGATTGGATAATCACTTAGGGGTGGAAATAATGAATAATGTCAGCTCAGAGGAGGGTTTCATCCTTGACTTGTTCAGGGCCTCCTGCATACCTTGGGTCCAGTGTTTCTGGAAAATATGGCAACTCAAGAAGACAGATTAAGTTGGCTTCAAGGTAACAACTTGTACGGAATGAGATAGACAGGATTCCTTCAAGTATGGAGTGAACTAGATGGCTGCTGAGATCTCTTCCAACTCTTCCAAATTCTGTGATTCAGTTATTAAAATTGTCAGTCACAAGAGCACGTTATTTCAAGGTTCACTGCCTTTTTAATATAGTTTAAAAGAAAAGATTTGTAATCTCTTAAACTTCACTAATGTCCTTGAATGTTCTTATTGTGGCATGGAAGTGATCATGAGTTCTCAAAAGCCATGCCATCAAAGTGTGAGCTCTAGCAAGTTCCACTAAACTGAAAAGGCTTTAAGAATTTGAACTCAGCAATAAACTATTTTCTGAAGACCAACACAGCTGCCTAGTTAAATGTGGACGTGTTCATTATCATCAGATTAATCACAATAAGGGATTAATTTTTAAGCCACAGTAGTACATCTATGAAGGCACAGAATGGTTGTAATCAATGATAGTGGAATGAGAACAATCATAGATATTAAATTGTCCTTAAAATATTGAAGTAATATTTTTAAAACTAATGTGGGTACTTGCTAATTAATATTTTCCATTGTTGGCCTAGAGCTAAAACTTTTCAGCTAATGATATTTCACACACATATAAACACACACACAAATTTGTATTCCATATGCAATATTGGAAATATTCACAGATTTCTTGTTCTCTCAACCTATTCTAAAACAACTTAAGAAAAATTATACCCTGGTTTCAGAAATTGGCCCTTTGCTTTTCCTGATTAAATTATTCAGGCTGAAAGGTTAAGGAAACAACGTGTTGTTGTCATTCCTAACATATTTTAGGATCAAAATTCAATCAAAACACTTCCTGGGTTTTATTCTTGTTTCAATTCTTAGTTACCATATCAATGGAATTATTCAGCACTGAATGTTGAAATTAAATCATATTCCCATTCATATTTTTCTTGTAAGTGTATCTTGCTCTTTGTGGGCTCTTAAATTGATCCAGACTAAAAATAACATTATGTTACCGTGGTCTTAGTGAAAAAAAACTAAACTTGAAAAACCAGGACAAAAAAATTAATACAAATCAATATTTTAAAGAAAACCAACTTCAAAAAACTTGAGAACTCTGACTGATGCAATGACAAATCATGATGCTAGAGGACAGGTGATGAGGTAGATAATGGACTCAAGGTATAAAATGAAACATAGATTTTTTTGGAAATGGAGACTGGGAATTTGGTTTGCTTGACTATGTTTATTTGTTACAAGGGGCTTTTTTTTCTCTTTAAAAAAATTTTTTTTGTACTTGGGGAGTTGGGAGAAGTAGAAAATAAATGCTTGGGGTTTTTTTTTTGTTGTTTTTTTTAGGCAATTGGGGTTAAGTGACTTGCCCAGGGTTACACATAAATGCTTATTTATTAAAAAATAAATGATACCTGAGGTGGCTTGGAGCTCTAAATCCTCCTATCTTTCTGGAAGATACTAGAGTAACAAAATAAGGAGCTAAAACTCTTCCTTTGTAACCTGAAATGTTTGTCCCCCTGAGAGTTATATGAACTTAGGCAAAATTCTCTGGATTCAATGATCATCACTATACAGATAATTCTCATATTTATTTATCCAGCCCTAACCCTTCTCCTGACCTCCACTCTTGAATCTCTAACTGCATGATGCACTTCTTAAATTCAGCATGTCTAAAACTGACCCCATTCTTTTCCCCTAAATCTCTCCCTTCTTTCTAATTTGCCTCTTACTGTATAGGGCTTGCAACCTAGGTGTTATCCTCTATTCCTCACTCTCAGTTTCCATCTCAATCTTACCAAGTCCTGTTGATTCCATATCTCTTGTATACACTCCCTTCTCTCCTGTGACACCACCATGCCCCAGGTGTAGGCCTTTATCAACCTCACACCTGGACTATTGCAATAAGCTTTCCACTGGTCTCTCTGCCTTGAGGCTTTCCTCACTACAGTTCATCCTTCACTCTCCTATTAAAGCAATGTTTATAAACTGCAGGTCTGACTGTCACCTCCTAAACACCAGTGGCTCCCCATTATAGCCAGACTCATAATATATAAAATCTTCTATTTAGTTGTAAAGGCTTTGATAACCCAGTCCCTCCCTATCTTTCTAATCTTGACTTCACTTCCCTCTATTCCATGTACTTAGTAATCCAGTGCGAGTGACTTCTCGGAAGTTCCTAAGATACTCCATTTACTGACTGTGCTTTTTCCTGGCTATCCCCCATGCCTAGGATGTTTTCTTCATTTCCTTCCTTGCTTCTTTCAAGTCTCAGCTAAAATCCCCCTTTTTGCAAGAGGCCTTTCCTAGCTTCCCTCAATGCTACTGCCTTCTCTCTTTTGATACATTTTTATTTCTTGTTTGTACAGAATTGTTCTCACATTGTATCCCTCATTAGACTGTGAGGTCTTTGAGACCAAAGATTATTTTTGCCTTTCTTTATATCAAGGCAGAGGACTAGAAGCAGTTGGCAGCACAGTGGATTTATCTGGACCTGGAGTCAGGAAGCCCTGACTTTAAATATGGCCTAAGATACTTAGCTATGGGAGCCTGGGCAAGTCACTTAACTTCTGTTTGCTTGAGTTTCCTCAACTGTAAAATGAGTCTAATAAAAGCACCTACCTTGTGGAGTTGTGAGTCTCATATGAGATAGCACTTAGCACAATGCCTGGTACACAGAAGGCACTCTATAAACATTTATTCCCTTTACTTCCCTTTTAAGCACTTAGCACAGTGCCTGACACATACTAGGTGTTTAAAAATGCTTGTTGACTGACTGTTGTATGTCATAGGTGGAGATAATACAGCAAGCCCTGTACTGGTTATATACTGTGCTGCTTTATTTATTGTATCAAGCAGTGTCTTTAATGTTGCAGGTACTCAGTAAATATCTGATGGCTGAGCAAATGTGAAATGGTTTTGAAACATAAAGATATGATTTTCCTCTAGCTGTCCCATGTGGACATAATTTGTAGTGGAATGCCCTTCATGCTTGGTTTTATAGGAGACATCTCACAAATACACAAAGAAGCCCTTTTTCAAGCTTGGTCTGCTTTTCAGTGTTTCTTTTTCATTTGAATAAGTGGTTTGAGATGTATCATCAGATAGAATCTCTTAAGTAGCTAAGTAACGAATGACTGAAAGTGATTACTAACTAGAAGCATGCTTATCAGTGGTCTCTGTATTCTTGCACACCACAGAAATGTTTACATAGTAAGACATAATTAATCAGCCCTTTGGATATTAGTATGATTTCAGAGGCTGCATGTTGGGTAGGTATGAAACTGAATGGAGTGCCTTTAGTCAGGCTGGGGACACTAATAGAGTTGTATGGAGATGCTTTTATTGATGCCTACGTATGTTGTTTGAACAAATCCTAGATGCTCACTCTACTGGCTTGCTTATATGAAAATTTGAATGTATATTGATGTGTATGTGTGTGTGTGTGTGTGTGTGTACTAATAATGGTAAAAAGAAAAAAAAAAGAAGCTGTTTTTTTCCTGAACTCCTTTCCTCTCTCTCAAAGGAATGCAAGCAATGTTTGATAACTTGAGTACAAACTAACAACAAAAACTAGTGTTTCTATAGCTAGAGTCAGTTTTAAGTCAGTTCAAGTCAATAAGTATTAAGTGCTTACTATGTGCCAGTCACTGTGCTAAGCACTGTGGATACAAAGAAAGGCAGAAAAAATCCCTGCCTTCAAAGATATCACATTTTGATGGGAAAGACAACATGCTAGACTAACAACTATGCATACACACATATACAGGATGAATTGGAAATTTTTGTTATTCAGTCATTTTAGTCACGCCCAACTCTTTGTGACCCCATTTAGCATTTTCTTGGCAAAGAAGTGGAGTGGTTTGCCATTTCCTTCCCCAGCTCATTTTGCAGATGAGGAAACTGAGGCAAACAGGGTTTAAATGACTTGCTCAGGGTCACACAACTAGTAAATGTCTGAGGCCAGATTTGAATTCAAGATGATGAGTCTTCCTGACTCCAGGCCTGGTACCCTGGCACTTTATTCACTGTGTCACCTACCTGCCCTGAAATTGGAAGAAGGCACTAATGCTTTGCCTTGTCCTTCCATAAGGGGTAAGGCACTAGCATTGAGGGAAAGGCTTCTTGCAAAAAGTCAGGAAAGCCAGGAGATGTTGATGCGGAGGGACTTGGGAGGGACAGCCAGTGAGAATACTTGGAGTAAAGAAATGGAGTGTTTTGAGTGAGTGATAGCAAAGAGGTCAGTAGAATACATGGGAAGACATAAGACTAATAGGCAAGGCCTTCTCAGCTGTATCAAGTTGTTGATTCTGCCAAACAGTGTGTTTTTAGCTCAGTGGCTTGGTAAACTTGCTGGTATTATTAGAGCAGAAGCCTTCCAAGGAGTGTTGTTATGAGTTGTTTTAGGCTCTAGAATCCTCAGTCCTGTCTGACCCAGCTTAGGGTCTCTCCGGAAGCTGCCAGCGTGATTTACTACCCAGAGTACTGATCAGGAAGTTAAGTTCTTTGTTCTTGTTTGGGCTGAGGTGCCTGACCCTCAGAACTTTAAGAGAGGCTCTCTAATCTAAATCCTTCACCCTGGAGATGAAAGAAACTCATATGTTAATTTGTCACAGGTTGTTCTAAGTAATTAAAAATCACTTACATAACTTTATTTTCTGAAATACTCAACTCCCAGTGTGAAAAAGTATATATTAGCAGGAATCTGATCTGGATCTTAAAAGTATGGGAAAATTGGTGAAAATTGGTGATTTTTATTTCTTTTCGAGGGAGAGTTCTAGATGTCTAGCACTGCACAATGGAATGTGCCTTACATAGCTTACTTACAGCAGTTCTGTACCCTATGTCCTTTCTCTTTTCCATTCATATTATTAAAGGTTGGGTGGGGAACCTTTGGCCTCAAGGCCACATGTGGCCTTCTAGGGCCTCAGTACAGGCTGTTGACTGAGTCCAAGTTTTACAGAACAAATTCTTTTAATTAAGGGGATTTGTTCTGTGAAGTTTGGATTCAGTCAAAGGGCTGCACTTGAGGATTTAGAGGGCCACATGTGGCCTTGAGGCCGAAGGTTCCCCACCCCTGGAAGATATCTATGGAACTTATTTTAACATCACTTCAAATAACCAAAGAAATTGTGGCTCTTTTAGTATAGATTTCCCAACCATCTTTTTAAAAGTTACATCAATTTTGTGAGCAAATATGATAGTTACTTAAATAAAATCATAAAGAACATCTATGCAGAAGATGTTCAGTTTTTCTGTTTTTTCATCTAACTATGTGTGCCTTGTTTATAATATGGTCTTATTAGGCTATGTCCCTCATGATATAAATAAGTTTTCAGAGATATTAACTAAGTGCCCTTAGACTGAGTCCAAGAGAATTCAATGTGATCCATTTATTTTCATTAAGTTGTAAATATACTGTATTTCCTTTATAAGTAGATAAAACCATAGAGACTAGTGTTAGAAATAACAGTACTTTCAGATTTCATGTTAACTAATGTAATGTACTATGGCTCAGCACCTTAACAACTAGTAAACAAACTTAGGAGGTGATCATTTACTGTTAGTTGTAGAACACATCAGAAAATAACTTTCTCACAGAAGATCAAGTTTCAGTGCCTCTCAGGTTTTGTGGGAATGGATCAAACCTAGCAAGCAAAAGCAGGTTTTTTGGCTTTATATTTGTACAAAAAAAACTGGGTTTATGGAAATAACCTAGTAAATTTCTTGACAAATTTATTTTTGATAATGTAGCTAATAAGTTAAAATTCAGAGAAATTGTTGACTAGAAAATAGATAAAAATATTTGATGATATTAATGCCATATGAGATGGAAAAAAAAAAAAACTCAAGTGACACCCAAAGTCACTGTTGGAGAGTCATTCCTAGAAAACTAAACTCTTTAAGTTTCTTTTGTATGGGCCAAAAAGTTATATTAATAATATGCTACCATTTGTAAATAAAAATGACATTACTAACATGGTCAATAGAACTAAAGTTGTTTTCCAGTAGTGATGATTGATTTGCATGAGGGCACCCACCAACTCTTTCTCAGTTCATTTTCTGATGAAAGGTACATCCTAGATTAAGCCTGTGGTTATGGAATGGATTGAAACTAGCCAAGCTACCTATGGACTAAACCTTGGTTTTAGTAACACTGAGTTCTTAAACCAGTGAGATGACATGCCATAGTCAAGAGCATCTGATAAAAAGGAAGTCTTCCTCTAACTCTTATTTGTTTTTTCATAATCACTTGGCTCTTCCCCTAAGGAAATGTGGTGTAGGATTACTCATTTGGATCTAGTTCCAGTATTAAAATCTAAGTTATGATTGCAGGGAACTGTTGAGAATTTCATTAAACTTTCCCACTTAAGCTTTACTGGTGAAACTAGAACAGCATGTTATTCATATCAAAGATGTAAACATCCACCACACCTAGACAAGTAAAACTGGGGAGGAGGGGAGGAAGATACTTGCATTATTGCACAGGAACTGACTAAGGATCTTTTTTTAACATTTGTCCTATCAGCCAAGTTCTAGGATAGTCTTCCATGTTACATGAAATAGTCAAATGAAATGCAAATACATTGTTTAAATAGCTCTCAGACCAGAAAGCAAAATCCGGACAATCCAAATTCAATTCAGTAGTGTTTGAGTATTTCTTAATTTAAAAATTTACCCATTATTTTACCATTTCAAATAATCCTGACTTTTCCCTTTAGGTATATACTCTTTATTATATTAAAAATTATTCCACCCATGCCCATATTTTTCAAGATTTTTTTTTAACATAAAAGAGTATTGTATTTTGTCAATTTTGTGAACAAATATGATAGTTACTTAAATAAAATCATAAAGAACATCTATGCAGAAGATGTTCAGTTTTTCTATTTTTCATCTAACTATGTGTGGTTTATAGTATGGTCTTATTAGGCTATGTCCCTCGTGATATAAATAAGTTTTCAGAGATATTAACTAATTTTTTTTTCCTGAATCTATTGATATTAAGTTGTTTGAGGTTGTTATGGAATTCTCTCAGCTGAGAAGGATGAGGCCTCTTGGAAGAGGGGGTCCAGTGTTTTTGCATCAAAGATAAGAGTTCAAACTGAAAGCCAAGAAATGTATTTGCATGCTAAGGAAGACTGCTGATAGCAGCTTCAGCTTCCTAGGGTGCAGATATAGTTTTTATAACTTTTCAGGTTCACTTAGAGTACATAGTCAATCAGCAGCATCTTGCAGCAGCCTTTCAAAGGAGATAGGGTGGTAAAGGGAAAATCGTTTAAGGGAAAAAGCGGGACTTCTGGGTCCCTTCATATTTGCCTTGCAGCTGGCAGGATTTGTTATCATAATAAGACATTCTCTGTTCAAGGGCAAGAGATTAGATGAGGTGACCAAATATTTTTACAACTGTGAAAGAAGTCCTTTTAGACAAAACTGCAGGGTTGAGACAAAGCTACAGGTGTCTCTTATCCTAGGACGACAATGGAATAGTTTTTAGAACAATGGATAAGACTATCCACTTTACATAGTTGGTTATATTTTATTTTTCCTTACTTTTCACTATTAGATCACCAAGTGATTGGGGGATTTCTATGCTATTAGTCCATCAAGATGTCATGAAATCATTGTGGTTCCTAATTTTCCCCTCCAGGCATATTTTTAGTTGTAATATGATTAATTATTTTAATTATTTTCCTAATGTTGAACCTTCCTTCTTGTGTATGTATGTGTTTAGTCATTTCAGTCATGCCTGATTCTTTGTGACTCTATTTAGGGTTTTCTTGGAAAAGATGCTAGAGTGGTTTGCCATTTCCTTCTCCAACTCATTTTACAGAAGAGGAACTGAGGCAAACAGGTGCAAGTGACTTGCCCAGGGTCACACAACTAGTAAGTGTCTGAGGCTAGATTTGAACTCAGAAAGATGAGTTTTCCTGGCTTCAGGCCAGGCACCCTATCCACTATGTCACCTAGCTGCCTTTGAACCCTCCTTATATCCCTGATATAAATCTCACTTGGTCATAGTGAACAATTGTTTTTAGACAGATCTATTACCATAGTTTTTTTGGAAGGATTTTATTTTAAAAATTTGAAACTCTGTTCATTAATGATGTTGGTCTATAGTTCTTGTAATTTTACTCTTTCCTGATTTAGGTATTAAGACCTATAAAAGGTGATAGGTGATATGTCTTCTTTCTCACCTTATGAGCATAATTTGTATGACATATGTATTAGTGGTTCTTTAAAAGTTTGATAGAATTCTTCTCTAAATCTATGTAATTCTCCTGTGAATTCATGTAGACCAGTGATGTTTTTATTTGATAGTTCCTTTATGGCTAGTTCAATTTCCTTTTCTGAAACTGGGTGGTTTAAGATCTCGAGTGTTCTTCGAATTGGGGTACATTATTTCTTTGTAAATAATCTTCCAATCCTCTTTTAAATTCTATTTCGATGGCATATACTTGTATGCTGGGTCCTGATATTTCTTTTTATTTCTTCTATGTTGTGATTTTTGCCTTATTTATTTTTTCTTTTGTTAATTTGCTCTTCCTCTCTCTTCTTTTTAATCAGACTAACTAAAGATTTTTGTTTATCAATTCTAAAGCTTTTTACATTTGAGCTATTTCTCTTCTAATTTTTAAGAATTCTATTTTTGTGCTTTTTTGAGTTTATCTATTGATTTTCTAGTATTTGGATTGTAACCTCAGTTTAATAATCATCTCTTTTTCTATTTTCTTTTTATATGCAGAGACATACTTTTCTTTCAAGGTCTGCATTAGCTGCATCCCCCAAACTTTAATATATTGTCTAATCATTATCATTCTTTGTCATGTTGTATTTGGTTTTCTTTGATTTGTTCTTTGATCCAATCACAGATTAGTATGTCAGTGTGAAGTCTGTATCTTTTGTTTTGGTTCTCTGGATTGATTATCATTTTAATTTTGTCAAGGCTTATAAAATATATTTAGTGTTTATGCTTTCTTGCATTTATTTATCATTTCTCTGAGCCAGAGTAAATGTTCTGCTTTTGTAAAGATGCCATGTGATGCTGAAAAAAAAAGTATATTCCTTAATGTTCCTATTCAAAAGATGCCCTAAGTCTTTCCACTCTCATTTTTCCAGCAATTTTTGCCAATTCTGTATTTTCTTTTTTATTTTTCTTTCTTTCTATTATATCCACCCAGCTCTGAGAGAGGTTTGTAAGGGTCTTCTATAATTATTGTTACTATCTGTATCTTTAAAAAATTCAGTCAACTTTTCCTTATTAATTTAGATGGTGTTACATGTAATAACAATAATAGCTAATATTCACATAGCATTCTCAGTTTTATAAAGCATTTTCTATATAAAATCACAAAATTTGAGAATTAGAAGGTACCTCAAGGGCCATTTAGTCCAAACCATGCTTGAAAAGACTCTCCACTATGATATACTTAGTAAGTTGTCAACTAGTCTCTACTTAAAGACTTCCAAGGAATGGAAATCCACTACCTCTGGAGGCAGCCTGTTCTACTTTTGCTACATAACTCTTAATTATTAAATCTAATATCTAATTATTAAAATTTTTTCTTAACATGAAGTCTAATATGCCTCTTTGCAACTTCTACCTTTTGCTTCTGGTTCTGCTCTTTGAGGCCAAACAGTACAAATCTGGTTCCTCCTCAAAGAGAGTTATGCATATACATGTAAATAGCTGCCATGTCCCTCCCTGCTCTTCTTCAGGCTAAACATGTTCAGTTCTTCAACTAATTCTGTTATAACAAGAACTCAAAGCCCTTCACCTAGTTGTCCTCCTCTGGACATTCTCATTTCTCAGTGCCCTTAAATTGTGTTGCCAAGGAATGAACACAATCCTTCAGATGAGGTCTGATGAGGAAAGAATACAGTGGCACTAGTACCTACCTATTCCTGGGAGCTTGGTCCTTCTTAATGCAGCCCACAATCTCATTAGTTTTTTTTTTTTTTGGCTGCTTTGTCACACTGCTGACTCATATTGAGCTTGCAGTCCACTAAGACATCTAGATTTCTTTCAGAACAACTGCTATCTAATCCTACCTTTCTCACTTTATGCTTGAGAATTTGATATTTGATTTTTTTTTATCCCTATGGGAGACACTGAATTTTATCTTATTAGATTCAGTTTAAGGCTCTAACCTGTGAAGATCATTTTGGATCTTGACTCTGTCATCTTTGTGTTAGTTATCCCTCCTACCTTTGTGTCATCTGCAAATTTGATGAGCATGCCATCTATGTACTTATCCAAGACAGTGTTAAAAATGTTAAATGGCACAAGACCAAGCAGAGATCCCTGGGATATGTCATTGGAAACTTTCTGCAGTATTGTCATTGGACCATTGCAACTATTCTTTGAGTCTAGTTACACAACCACTTTTGAATCCATCTGATTATATCATAATCTAATGCCTATTTCTCCATATTTTCCACAATAACGGTGAGATACTTTATCAAAAGCTTTACAGAAAGCTAGGCAAACTATATTCACAAACCATATCCACGACATTCTCCTCATTTACTAGTTTTAGTAACCTTATCGAAAAAGAAAATGAGATTGTTCTGCATGCTAGCTCTTCTTATGCGCCTCTCCCCTATCTAAATTTTTGTCAACCATTCCTTTAAACTACTCTAGAGTTTCTCCAAGAATCGAAGTTAGGCTCACTGACTTAGAGTTTGTAGACTCTAATTTCTTCCCTTTTTTGGAAGTCAGGACAGTTCCCCATTCTCCACACTCCATACTCCAATACTCCCATTTTCAGCGGTCTTTCACATGTCAATAACAGTGCATAAGCAATTACATCTGCCAATTCTTTCAAGACCTGGGTAAGTAACTACATCTGCGCCAGATGACTTGAACTCATCAAGGTAGCCAAGTGCCCTTCTACTATTTCTCTTTATTTATCTTGAGTATTAACTTCCTCTCAGACATTTTTATTCTGTCATTTCTAGTGTAAGGTCCTTCTTCTTTGTAGAGAAAACAAAAACCAAGTAAGAAATGAGCAGCTCTGTCCCCTCTCTGTTGTCAGTTATCATTGTTCCATCTACCCTAAACAAAGCTCCTATCCTTTTTTTGATCCTCCTTTTTCTCCTAATGTAGCTTTAAAAAAAATCCTTCTCATGTTCTTTAACTTCTTTAGCATTCTTGACATTATTTTTACAGGGTCAGGTTGTACTCATATTCATTCTTTGTTACCTGGCCTTATTTCTCTGCTGTGTACATTTGTAGAGGTACTTGTCTTCCCAATTAGAACATAAACTCCTTGCAAGTAGGGATTGTTCCATTCTTTATATTTGTATCTCTATTGCCTAGCACACTGGCTGACACAGGGTTGGCACTTAACTTAATGGGTGATCAAGTAAATCTAAAAAAGCAAGGAGAAAAATTGATCTGTAGGTTGGTAGATCATCAAGGATCTAGATGGGGGGGTATGGTCAGAATGAATCTGAAAGGGAAAAGGCCCTCCTTGCCTAGTGATTTGGAGAGTATATAAAAAGCATACAGTACTGAAGAGGATGGTCAAGAATGTAGTGTTTTCCAGAGGCAATCAGGTTTCTATAAAGGCAGTAAGATGAAGAGTATGAAAGGAAATAGTCTAGTATAAAGAGAAGTTTGTTAAATAGTCTAGTATAAAGAGAAGTTTGTTAAATAGTCTAGTATAAAGAGAAGTTTGTTAATGATAGATACTCCAAGAACTGGAAAGACCATTGAGGCCTTTGGGCATCAGAGTTTTGCATTGTCTTGTTTGCATGTATTCGCTCCATTTGTGCCTCACCACCATCATACTCTTTAATATGTAAACTTTCTTCCCACTTTTACCATGGACACTGAGTGTATTTGTGGAAGAGACATAGGGAGGTGAGTAGGACATAGTGGTAAGAACACTTTATTTGGTGTCAAAGGACCAGGATTGAAATCCCATCTCTGCTACTTACTATACACTGCCTTAACCTGGGTTAGCCCATCAATGGAGAAAGTTTTACTGGGGTGTGGCTACTACACATTCTATAACTTTTTGGAGTCACAGGTGAGAGTTGGGTAAATCAGATAGACACCAAAAGTGGATGAGCAGCCCTGAAAAGGCCTTGGCAAGCTCTCACACACAGAGGTGCTGCCCTCCTGAACACTCAGGTCTCAAACCTGTTGGTGAGTTAGGAGATGTCTATCCCAAGCATGAAAAAACCTTTCCTGGCAAAATGGGTGGATGAGAACAATTTGTTTCAATGGCCATACAGCAGGCACTATGGAAGGCTTATGGGAGACATCAAAGATGCCAAGATCATCCACTGCATCCCAGACCATCACCAGTCTTCTTGACTTTTGTCCTGCCAGGGAACTTTGATGACTCAGGAAGATAGAGTGAGGCTGATGACTTTGTGCAGCTCTGCCTCACTTAAGTCCAATTCATGAGCAAGTCAAGACATCATCCCATGATGTCGATGGTCCTTTTCAAAAACAACAACAACAACAACATACTGCCAGTATAATCTTAGCCAAATCCCTTAAACTCCTCCTCTTTAAGTGTGAGAGTTTGGAATTAGGTAATAGTTAAGGTCCCTTCTAGTTCTTGATCATGTGAAAACTTAAGAGATAGGTGTTCTTAAATTATTCACATATCTGAATGACTCCTAGACTTGAATTCTGTTGTATCTCCAAAAAATAATGAGTTTCAGTGGACCTGAGTAGATTTTTAATGTTGTGGTAAGGTGTATATTATGAAGAATGGCCTCTCTGGAACTGGTTCCTAGGTAACATCTTTTTGTCAAGTTTCATTCAGTACAAAAAACCTATAAAGATTTCAAAATAAAAAGAGTCTGACTTTAATGTATGCATGCATTTAAAAAAAAAAGTGTTTCCTTTACAGGCATGCTAGTATTAAGCTGTCTCCATATAATGCAAAATGAAATAGACAGCCATGGTACTGGGTTAATTAGATGAATATTTATTCTTAAATAAATATTATCCTTAATACTTTAAGGATCTGTATTTCTGTAAGTGTTGTACTCCCTTCATTGAAGTAGACGTAAACTTCTCGATTATTGTTATTGTTTCTCCTTTGTTCTTGAAGAAGACCAGTGACATGACAAGAGTGATGTTTTAATTTTCATGTGAATTGGATTTAAGGGAGCCTGGGCTGTGTAAATTCTTCAGCCTCACTCTCTCTTCCAGAGTCACAAGTTCAGTGGTAAGACAAAATGCAAGATGACTAAGGTTGGCCTGGGATGCAGGGGGTGACTGCCCTTTCTAAATTAAGGTCTTTCCCAGGTGTCACATTGTCTGACACAACCTCATGCAATGCCTAAGGGTTAGGTAAGAATTGAGACAAAAGATGGCCTAATTTCCCATCACCAAAAATATCAATCAAAGTTTCTGGCCAGAATAGAAAACAATTGCTATTTACACTCATTCTAAGCCATCAGAACTTAAAGGATGAGCCACAGAAGCTTGGGCTGGGGGCTATTGTTGGCCATTTAATGAAAGCTAGAGTGATTTGGGTTTAAAGTATAGTTAAGTAGCGCCATTTGAAACACAATGGGAGTTTTTAAAGCCTGTTTTTTCAGAGCTATTTTTTAAGAAATTATAAATGAAAACTATACAAGACAAAAAGTAAATTGTCCCAGGTTTTGGAAAAATAACTAACTAAATAAATGAAAATTTAAAATGTTTAAATCTAACATTGCCCCCCCCCCAACCCTAGAGTTACCTCTGGAACCCTGAGGGTAGTTAGCTGTCCTTTGGGGACCCAAATTGTCAATTCGAGCAGAAGTTAAGGGATGCTATTTCTTCTTTTTTTTTTCTTCTTCTTTTCCTTCTTCTTCTCCTCCTCCTCCTCCTTCTTCTCCTTTTCATCTTCTGTCTCTTCTTCCTCCTCCTTTTCCTCCTGTTCCGCTTGTTCCTCCTCCTCCTCCTTCTTCCCTCACTATATGTGGTCCCTTTCCCTACTTGGGGCACCATATCCTTACATGTGAGTGCTCTCTCCACAGGAATACAAGTTTTGGTCACAAATTATTTGTAATATGTTTACATATAATCTTCATGAATTGCATGGAGCCTTTGGGGCCTTTCCCACCAAAAACTCACCAAGTGGTCAAAATTTTCAACCTTCTTGTGATAAGCCTTTTCATACTGGAACAAGGCAGGTTCCTAAAAAGTAGACATGTAGTCTAACACCAGGTCCATACCCAAAGATTTTCCAGTTTGGTAGTTGCATTTTACTGGCATACTTTTGAAAAACTAGAGTCACATCACACCATGTTGAAACATTAGAGGAGGGCCTTATAGCAATATAGACTGCCAAATAATATAATTCATGCCTTAAGATGAAATTTTTCTTTATCCTGAATTTATATATCCTTACTACTCATGTTGAAAGTACATATTTATTGACTCTATAGTATGGAGTCTTAGAAATAATGATTCTAGGGGCAGCTAGGTTGCTGAGTGGATAGAGCTCTGGCCTTGGGGTCAGGAGGACCTGAGTTCAAATGTGGCCTCAGATACTTGACACTAGCTGTGTGACCCTGGGCAAGTCACTTAACCCCAATTGCCTCACCAAAAAAAAAAAAAAAAGAAAGAAATAATGATTCTAGTTCAACCCCCTCTCAAAGGTACTTTTCAGTTCCAAATATATATGAGTCTATGAAAGTGAGGCTTAGAAAGGCTGTGACTTGCCTGGAGCATTGTAATAAATTAGGGACATATATGAGAAACTGAGTTTTATGTTTCTTCTTTCTAGTGCACTGAGATATACATATATATGTGTATGTACATATGGTTCTATATATTTATTTAAATGCAAAAGATTATTATTTTAGATAGATTATAATTTTCATTGAGATATATCTAGATTCATTTAAAAATTATTTAGCTTCATATTAAAAGGTTGTATAGTACTTCTACCTATTAATTTTGAATGTATGTTTCTTCTTTAATAGGACAAATATCTGAGCACTTCAAAAATGTAGTTCTTTAGAAGTATTTCTTAAATTTGGAAAGAATAAATTAGAAAATAGCATTTGTTTAAAATAATGATTTATAGATTCAGGTCGTTTGTTTCTAAACCTGTAAAATTCTATCCCTTGAGTAAAAACTTAGTTTAGCAAGAGATTCTTTGATTTAAATCTTATTTGGGGACATGGAAAAGAGACTTGGATAGTTTTTCCAGTTACAAATTTGTTGAAGTCAAATATGCTTTCCATAATGAAATCTTTTAATGCTTAGTTATTAGTTAAGCAGCCATCCAATTTCTTTACTAAGTACATAATGAAGTAGTCAGTTGCTTTAATATAGCTAGATCCCAGATTAGTGCAGATAATGAATCCCTTGAAGTGGTCACATTATTTGAATTTATCCTGCATATTTCCATTGACTGGAACCAGTTACTACATTTTACATAATTATAACTTCAAATAGTGCAAATTGGAATACATGCAACCACTTCAGGGGGATTCATTATTTGTATTAATAGGGACCTAGCCATACTTATATTCCTGTGAAAAATGCAGAAGTTAAAGTTTAAGTCCTTTTATGTTTGGCTTTTTTATTGCAAATTATAAATTGAGTAGCAGTGAAGTATGATAGAAAAAACAGTGGATTAGAAGTCAAGAGACTTTGGTAGTTGTTCTATTTTCTATAATCGGTGTGACTTTGGACAAGTCACATCATCTTTTTGGGCCTCAATCTTCTCTTTAGTAAAGTGAAGATTGAATTATATGACCTTTAAGGTCTTTTCAAGTTTTAAGCCCATGCTTTATTGTAAATAGTGTAAGTCAAATCAAATACAGTGTTTAATGATGTTTCCGAAGTGTTTGCTTAAAATGAGCTTAAAATCATCATGCCTAGACAAAGCACTCAAGCATGTAATAAAACAGTTAATTGGTGAGCACTTAATTATGGTCTTACCATGTGCCAGGCACTGTACTAAGCTCTCGTAGTGCAAAGACAACAGCAAAATGAAACAGCCTCTGTCCTCAAAGAGCTTATATTTCCATAGGGAGACAACATGAACACACACACACACACACACACACACACACACACACAGGCAGACACATAAAAATTTATATGCAAAACACCAACAAAACAGATACATGATAAGGGGGAAGCACTAAGAGTTGGAGGAGACTAGGAAGAGCCTTATGTAAATGTTGGCACTTGAGCTATTCTGAAGGAAACCAGAGATTCCAAGAGTCAGAGATGAAAGAGCCCACTCCAGGCATGAGACAACCAGTGCAAATTCATGGAGATAGAAGATGGAATGTGAGAGTAATGGCAAGAAGGATAATCTGGCTAAAACATAAAACGTGTGGAGGGGAATAATGTGTAATAATGCTGTAAAGATAAAAGGGGGTCAAGTTTTGACTGCTTTAATGTCGGAGGAGTTTATATTTGTGATTGTTCTTCATTTGTTTTCAAAGAGGACTAGTGACACCACAGGGTGATGTCTTGACTTGCTCATGTATTGGATTTAAATGAGGCAGAATTGCACAAAGTCATCATCCTTACTTTCTCTTCCAGAATCATGGAAGTCTAGTGGCAAGACAAACTCAAGATGACTGGCTATGGCCTGGTGATACAGTGGGTGACCTTGGTATCTTTGATGTCTGACCAAGCTCTCTAAGCACTCCACAGTGTCTGCTTCAACTGCCTTCATGACTGTTGGAACAAATTGTTCTCATCCACCCATTCCACAGGGAGACGGTTTCACTTGCTTAGGGTAGACATCCCCCTAGCTCACCAATGGGTTTAGGACTTGTCAGTTACCCTCCATCTGATTTAGCCTGTCTGTTGAGATAGTTTTACTGGGGTGTGGCCACTGCAGTTGTGCATTAGGAAAATCACTTTGGTGGCTGTCTAGAGGAAGGATTGGAATGAAGAGAGACCTGAGGCGGGAAGACCAACTAGAAAGAGATGGTGAGGGCCTGCATTAAGGCTGTGTATTGGGAATAGAGAAAAAAGAATGTATGCAAATGATGCTGTAGACGTAGAAATGACAAGGATTGACAGCTGATTGTATGTGTGGGATGACTGAGAGTAAGGAGTTAAAGATGATCTTGTTGACCTGCCTTAGTAAAAAGAGTTTGCTTACCCAGGAGTTCTCTGTAGTAATGACATCACAGGTCACTATTCCTGTTATAATGAGGGCAAACAGATGAGTCTTCCCTTCCATGGCCCCCTGATCTTCAGAACAGATGGCTCACTTCAAATGGCCTAAGGTCTCATAGATTATGGGATACTCACCTCTTTGCCCCCATTACATAAGCAAGAAAAATGATAGCAGCAGGTGATGGCATTAGAAATTTAGATTACGAGAAGTAAAAGGCCCTGAGGAGGTTAACTGAAGACATTATAAAAAGGAACTGGGAGGCCAGGGAAGTGTGTAATAGTAGAAAGTACCTTCAACCTAGAGTGAGGTGACGTGGGTTCCATTTCAGACTCTGCTACTTACCAGCTAACTCAGTGTCCTTGGCAAGTCTCGTGATCTCTCTGAGCTTCTCTTTTCTTATATTTACAATGGAGAATCTGTAGTATTTTATAGGGTTCTTTTGAAGATCAATTGAGAATAATGTAGGTATTACAAGCTGGGGCAGCTAGGTGGCACAGTGGATACAATGCTGGACCTATAGTTATGAAGACCTGAGTTCAAATTTGGCCTCAGACACTTACTAACTATGTGACCCAAGGTGAGTCACTTAACCGTATTTGTCTCAGTTTCCTCATCTGTGTAAAATGACCTGAAGAAGGAAATGGCAAACCACTCCAGTATCTTTGCCAAGAAAATCCCAAGTGGGGTGAAGAAGAATTGGACAGGACTGAAAAATGATTCAACAACAATAATAACAACAGGTATGTATGCTATACAATTGTATAGCACTATATATATAATTATATATGATGGAAATAGCAGATAAAACTATGAGCTGATAACAAACTGATCCACTATCTTATGAAGTGCAATGAACATAACATATTTTCATTCTTATGGATATATCTTAAATAACAAGCTTATGTTGGACTTCTAGTATAACAATTAGTATGGGGGGCAAGGGGAAAACCTCTAAGGACTTGGTTGATGATGGTGAGAAAATACTGGACTGTGAATTGAAATCTTGGGTTCCAAGACTAGTTTTGCAGTCCTCAGTTTCTGTATACATAAAATGAAGATAATCATATTTGCACCACACACTTCATAATGATGTTGGGAAAGAAGTCCTTTATAAACTATAGAACACCATATAAGCCAGAGTCATTATTATTTCTTCATCTATAAAATAAGGGTGTTGAAGTAGAGGTTAATCTCTAAGGTCTCTTCCAGCATTGCAGTGCTTAAATTCTAAGTGCTTTTAGAAGAAAAATTAATAAGCAATCTTGAGTTAGGGAGAATGCAACTTTTTAAGATATGGAGAACTGCAGAAGGAAAAATGTTTTCATATGGGAAATTGTCTAGGCAGAGACATTTTGGAACATGTGTGTGTATGTGTGTGTGTGTGTGTGTGTGTACACATATACATATACATATATAAAATGCACATAGCTATCCATATACAATGGATTCATTCAGAGATCTCACGTCTTTAAGTATTTTTAAAAGATTACATCATCAATTTTATTTTAAATGTTCCAAAATAACTAATAAAAAAGACCATTAAACAAGCTATGATTAATAGATATTTTAACAGCCTAGTTTCTCTCATTTGAAAAATGCCATCACAAAAATGAAAATAATTATAGAAAATTTAGAGTTATAAGATTTAGATTTGAAATTTGGGCTCTAAATTAAACCTGAGATACAACATAAACCAAAGCTAGTTCCCAAATATTCTTTAGACCATAAACATGAAAAATAGAATAAAGTGGTAGTCCTGAATGAGGAAGGCAGTGTTAGGGGGCCAGAGAACCTAGGTTCAGTACTCTGGTACTTACTATTTTGTATCCTCGGGTAAATCACCTTACCTCTCTGAACTTCAGTTTCCCCTTCTGGAAGATGAGGCAGCTAAAATAAATGACCTTCAAGATCTTATCCAGCTCAAAATCTATTATTTTAAGTAGTGTTTTAGACACAATGTCACTATATTGCTTAATAGAGCATATTCTAAGGAATTAAATTACTTTCTGCAAAAAGCACCCAAACCAGGGTACTCTGTGGTGATCCACACATTCTAGACAAGTGTTATTATAGTGAATTGAAAAGTGAAAAATTCCGTCAATTAGAAATTTTCATCCATATGACCAAAATTTCAATGAAGAAAAATTTTCATTGAATTGATTTTTTTTTCTAACTGAATTCACCAGTTCATTTGGCATTTTGTAGACAAAACATAATGTCTAGGGCCGCTAGGTGGCGCAGTGGGTAGAGCACCAGCCCTGGAGGCAGGAGAACTTGAGTTCAAATCCAGACTCAGACACTTACTAGCTAGCTGTGGGACCCTGGGCAAGTCACGTAACCCCCATTGTCTCCAAAATTAAAAAACAAAACAAAATGTAGTGTCTTTTGAGAAGTTAGTTTCTCAAAAGTCATATATAGAATTAGAAGACTAAATGGTAACCAAAGGTTTCCTCTCCAGAAATGGAAGTATCTCGTACCTAAACAACATGTTCATTTTAAAGACCTTACAAATGAGATCTCTTTGTTGTCCCCTTAATAGTAGAGAACATCCCTTCCATACAGGGAGAACAAGAGGTATTTAATGATCTCCAATTTGAGTCAAGGTCCTGCCAAGACATACTAAAGGTAACTGTTTCCTTCACATCTAGACAATACTTTGCTTAAATACTACATGTTGTAGGACTTCAGATTCTTTGATCAATTCATAAACCATTGAAGATATTCAATCCTGTTTCATATAAATGGCTAGGGGAGAAAGAACTCTACCATTCACTAAATCAAAATAAAGTAAAGAATGGTAACTGTTAGTTTACTGAATAGTGACAATATCTACTAAACAAACTGGCTGCTATAAAAGGGAAGAGGGAACAGGATAAGTCTTAACTATAATACAGTTGACAAAAAGATTCATTTTTTTTTAATCTAAAGAGTTTTTCAGACCTAACAGGCATGACAAAACCTGTCTTCATTCCTTTCTATTCAGCTCAGCAAGTGCTTTTGAGTTCTAATAGTTAATCAGTTACCAGATTCCACAGCCTTTGTTTTTCCACACTCTTTAATTTTTCTAACTAGGAACAACTGTTCTTGTAGGTGTGCTTATGATTCACAAGTAAACCAACATTTTTTTTCTGCTGTAAACATTTTTTGAAATTATTGCTGTGATAGTTTGGATTTAATAGGAACATATTCATGCATATGTCCTGTGGACATACTTATAGTTACATATCCTTATCAGAGAAATGGGTAACTTCTTAAGGTTAAACATTAGATGTTGAACGTTAATGAACTTGTTCTCTCCAGATCAATTAAAATGACAGCTCTGTAAGATTATAGCAAAAAACAAAAAGTCCATTCTATACCAAATTGCCTTAATTTAAGCTAATCAAATATATACAAGATCTAGTATTTTTGTTATAAAAATATTAATATTTAGCCTGCTTCAATTTAAGGAAAAAAAATTAGTGCATTATGTCAAACACTATGTTTAAGTATAATTTCATAAACTTTTTTCAGAATGCACAGAAAATAGAGAAATATAGAAAATAAATGAACTTACCCTTCAGTTTTTATTTAGAAAATTTCTGCTCTTGGTCAAGGGTAGAGAATGCTTTACTGACTTTCCCTGAAACTATAAACTTTAAACATAAAATCAGTGGAGGAAGCCACCACTCTGGACCACACTAGAGAATGCTAAGAAACTCCTGCTGTGCGCAGGTCTCCTGCATCTAAGATATATTCAGCTTGCAGTGGATAACCTAATATGCCTTTCATTTAACTGGCTGGGCAGGTTTCTACAGTCTGTGGAACATGGACTCATACCAGAATTTGTTGGCATAACAGGCCAGTCAGACTGGTTCTTCAGGAAACCCAGAACCTGTTCAACCAGTCTGCATCAAAGGTTAGCCCAACATGCTGCAGCGGCTCAGCTCAGCTCAGCTTCATAGATGGTGAATTATTCACGCCTCCCAGTCCACTCCCAGCAAACTCCTCAGCTAGAATGTTGTAGCCTCCAGCAAAACAATTCACTGAGAGAAGGAGGGAGAGGGAGAGATAGAGCTATGTCAAGTAGGGCAATATCCCCATTGTTGTAAACTCCTTTTATTTTAGTTAAAGCTAGTGGTCTACAGCCTCTGGGGTAGATGACATTTAAAAACAGTCTACAGCTCTGAGGTGATTAGAGTCCCCAGAAATAGGTACTCCAAAATTTAGAGAGAGAGAAAAAAACTTTCAGCAAAATGAATGACTTACTTTCCTGCCTCCATTCTTGTCCCCCTTGTGGCATATTTGGTTCTAGCCCAGCCTCGTAGGGAGAGATCTGGTCCACCCAGGAGCCTTCAGTTGTTCTTCCTCTTCCTCCCAGCTGGCTTCTATTTTGGTTCCTTTGCATAGGAATTCCAAATCATAGCAACCCCTCTTCCCACCCCAGTAGATGTGAGAAAACTCAAATCTATTTAATTCCTAAAGTCTCTAATATCCAAATGACCTAGAAACAGTTGTGGAAGTGGAGTTCCAAGTGATCAACACTTACAGATATGTGTAATCTTCCTTGTCTTCTCATATGGCCTCCATGTTCTATAAGATCCATACTGGCAAAATTTTTGCATTCTAGGCAAGAATTTAAAGCTTAAAACTGCACAAAACTTTTGGGACACCCTGTGTGTGTGGTGGTGGTGGGTGTCAAGTTATATGTATCCCATAGGATACGTAAAAACTATGTAAAACACATACAGGATGTCCCAAAAATGTTCACTACCTGGTGGGCAGCTTTCTGATGATGAGGCTCTGAAAATCTAGTTAGGCTGAAAATTACCAAGGCTACCTACTTGAACAGATCCTATTTGCCAGACCCCTACTTGAAGTTGTCCCAGCTTGATAGGTAGGTCTTGCTAGATTGTGTTCCCTGCTGGCATAGCCATCAAGAATCCCTCTAGGTCTGAGGTTCTTAATCTTTTTTTGTTGGGAACCCTTTGGTCAGTCCAGTGAAGCTAGGGGTGTGCAGGAGTTTAATTAAACTGGAGGAGACAGCTGATTATTACCTTTAGCATTTACACCTCAAAAATTAAGACTTAATACTTGTTGATTTCTAGATTCAAAAAAAGTGAAAGAAATGTTAATAATGCTGATGAAACTTAAAAGTGTTTTTTACATTCCCCCCCTCCCCCAGGTGCCTGTGAAACATTTGTCAGCATACCCCTGCCTATGGACTGTTCCTCAGCATCATGTTTTTTAAATGCATGAAATAAAATACATAGCATTACAAAACAAATGAATATATTGAAATATAGTTATCAAAATATTTTTTGAAAGTTCATAGATGCCACATTAATAACCTCTACTCTAGGTCATCTTCATAATTAGGCATTTCACTAGTGGAGGTTCATGTGAGTCTAACTAGAGAATGCTCTTTCTGCAAGGAGAACCCAATATAAACCTCACCTTCACTCACCAGCTCTAAGTGTTTTGCTGTCCCTGACTTAAAATAAAACAATAACCACTAGGAAGGTGACTGTCCTGGAAGAGCTTCTGGGTTGATATATGTTTCCTAAGTCCTTTATAACCTGTTAAATTCAGAGTAACTGCCTTGCTGACCTCACTAGTGATGCATGGTGGATACATACTGGAAAACAGAAACAGGAAAAGAGTGGGATGTTAGAACATATTATTTTAAGCTTTATACATAAGAAATCAAGAACTCAAAAATGTTCCCATTAATATTCATGATAAAAAATGATTAAATTTGTATTTTTGGAAGAAGTCCACTTTAAATCTAGTTTTTATCCTGGCATAATTACCCTGGTATTACATGTATAAAGAGACAGCATGACACCATGGATAGCCAACTGACCTTGAAGTCAGAAATAGCTGGGCTCAAGTTGAGCTAATGGCAGATACCAACTGTGTGACCCTGTACAATTTGTTTAACCCTTCAGTGCTCTGGGTACCTCTCTAAGATTCTGCAGTTATCCCTTCCACATGCAGGGGTTAGTGTTGTGGAACTCCCCACAATCTGGAAAATTCACATAAAATCTTTTGGCCCTCCTTTTGTACCAGAGAAGAACTTCCTTCTTTCTGAATTTTTTCTTTTTCTTTTATGGAGTGCTTACAGTACCTTAAAAGATAAAATATATTGATATTATACAATGCTGTACATATATTTTATGCATTTCCGAGTTTCTAAACTTTTTCTGTCTTAGCTATTCTTCTGTGTCTTACGCTGTTCTTCACGTATCATCTGTGGCTTCCTCAAGACTCCTCCAAAATTTCCATTTAATTTCTTACTACAACCCACCATATATCGAAACTGCAATGGGGAAAGTCACGATGTGGAAGAGATAACTGTGTTTTGCAGAGAAGGTGCTGACTTGTACTGACATGGAAATTTCCTTACTTGAGAGTTTCCTTTACTAATGAAATTACAGGTCTAATTTCAATCCCTAATGAATTTATACTTCTTCCTCCTTCTATCACCAATCAATTGTTCCTTTATTTGATTTTCTTTCTTCTTTCCATTTTCCATCTCTTACATTCTCCCAAGAAATAAAATAACAGCATCCAATAAAATATATCTACAAATTTATGTTCTTATGTCCTGTCTCTTTAATAATGGAAACTCTAATGGAGTAGGGACAATCATGTGAACATATATTTATAGCTGGAAGCAAAATTTTAGCCACTTAGTCTTAACCCTTCATTTTAGACTCAAGGAAACAAGCCAAGGGTGACCATCTAGTCAATTCCCCTTCCCCCTCATTTTATAGATGAAGAAACTGAAACCCAAGGAAGCTAAATAATTTGCCCAAGGTGGCTAAGTAATTTGCCCAAGGTGACACAGAGTAAACAACATACACCCAGGTGCCAGCTGCCTCCAATATTCCATCTTAAATATTTATTAAACTGAATGGAATTGCATTTATATATGGTCCCCACAATTAAAGCCAGTCCAGTAGCAAGGTTGCAAAAATTACCATAGTTGTCTTTTGTTGGAATCAAAGTCAGTAATTTTACAGAAGTCTCAAATCTAAGAACTTGTTTTTACAAAGAACTATATACATTACACATGAATGGAGCTATAATTAAAACTACCAGAGTGAAAGTATTTTGAATTGACTAGGTCAATAAAAAACACTTCTCTGAAGAATAAAAATCTATAGAAATTGTCCTACAAAATTATCCTTAATGCTGTTTGGATTCCAGGTACAGAAAGATTTTGAAAACAGGAGGTAACTTGAAGAAGGAAAACCAGTCTTGTGGTAATGCTGAGTGACTCCTCCCTTTGCCTGCAGACATCAGTTCTGGATGATATCATTATCACCAGACAGATAGCATTTAGCTGGGCTGGGCTGAACTATTAGCTTGGTACTAAAGTTGACAGAAAAGAAAAGTTGCCTCAGGAAGTGGTTTGGTGATTCCAAAGCTAAGGTGTGTCCTCTGATTAGCAATGTAGGAGGCCAGTTGGAAAATTGAGATTCTTCCCCATGGAGGCTGCCCATCAAACTTCCATTTTGATAAACTTCTAAAATTAGCCTTATATTAAATACCTCATTACTGATTACTGATAGCTTACCTTGACAGAGAACACAACTATACATGTCCTGAACAAAGGCTGTCACTTTTTCCAAGACTTTTTGTGGAATAGACTTTCTTTTCTTAAAATAGGGGCTGCATGGAAAATCTAGGATGCATGTATTGTACTTGTCTTTTGTAGAAGGAAACAATTTAGTGGCTTCCTGGGTAACCCTTTACACCTCTGGTATTTAGCTTAGAAATAATGAAAAATAGAAACTAGATACCTGCAATTAAATTAAAATATTAGAATGTATAGGAGTCTGGCCATGTGACTCCCCTCTTCAATAAACTCCAGGAGCAAACACAAACTCCGCTTTGGCCCTTCACAAAGTGACTCAAAACTACCTTTCCCTCCAAATTAGACAATACAAAATACTTTCCTTCAGACACTAAAGTCTATCCAAATAGGTTTTCTTGCTGTTCCTCACACAAGACTTCCATCTTACCTCTTCATATCATCACAGACTCTTTCTTCCTGGAAGGTATGCTTCCTGACCTCTGCCTCTTAGGATCTCGAGTTTATTTCAGTGTTCAGTTTAAATACCACCTCATAAAGTCTTTCATGATTCTCCTACTTGCTCTTGAAAATTACTTTGTATTTATTTTTTTCTTGAAAATTACTTTGTATTTATTTTTTCAAGGCATAGTGAATGAATGGCTGGCATGGAACCCAGGAAAACTGGGATTAGGTCTTACATCTGATATAGACTGACTGTGTGACCCTGGGTGAGTCTCCTAACCTCTCAATGTTTTCTAAGTTGAAGATAACCGGCAAACCTTATTTTGCTACAAAGAATTTCCTCACCCCAGAGCACACTGTGCCAATGAAATTCCAACAAGTATATATACACATACACATACATATATTTATACAAATTATTTAATATACAAACTAATATACTAAACTATTTAATAAACAAATAATAAACTGAAATAATATACAAAATATACATACAAATAAAATAGAAAATAATAAACTATTTAATATACAAATATATATGGAAGAGGGCTGTTTCATACCCCTACCTGACTAATTTCAGAGGGTCTGGACAAACAGAATTAAGTAGGTATGAATAAGGCCTACTTCAATCCTATTCAATCAATCAAAAACATAAAAGAAAAACATAGTTAATCATAAGTAGGGGGGAAGAGATCAAGGCTGTTAGATGACATAGAGTAATGCATCAAAGAGGTATGTTGGAAATGATTGAAAAAACTCAGTCAGAGAGACAAATTAGGAAACTGACTGAAGTCAGGAGCTGGCACTATGGTGGAGACAGACCCCAAAACTACAAGCCCTGACCACTCTGGTTCAGACGCTTCTCCAGCAGATGCAAGACAAGTTTCAGACCATGTCAGATCAGCTAGTAGGCTGAATTGATGATATGATAAGCAGTCACATCAATGACCTGCAGAAGAACATCATTGACCTTCTGACCTAAGCAAAGGTGGAAGGAGAAAATAGGATCCTGCTACACAAAACAAACTTTTTGCTAATCATTTAGAATAAATTCTGGAAAAAATTTTTTTACAGGCCGACAGGTGAATGAACAGTTTTTTTCAAGTAACTATTAGGTACAAACTTTTTTTTTTATTATAAAGCTTTTATTCCTAGACTGCAGTTTAGTTAGGGTTCAAGGTGATTTATTTTTTGTACATGGTAGTTTCAACTATATGACATAAAATATGTAAACAGTAAACTGAAATTCTGACAACTCAGTTAAAATTTTCAAAAATCTTAGTGCATTTTTTTGGTCATTTGTTGTTCCTTTTGTAGTAGTTTCAGTTTAATATCAAATAGATGTGAATTTTTTTCAACTGTTATTAGACTCTCTTTATGAAGTAAAGCTAGAGTCTGTGGTTTGTAATTCTTAGCACAAAATTCCTGTTGTAAATAATAACCATATTTTTAAAGCAGACAAAAAATTTTGAGCATTTGCATTGCTATGTTTCCATGATTGAGAACTATACCTAAGAATCTACTGTAAAAGCCCTAAAAAGGAGCTGAAATTGACAATAACTGCTTCCACTTTTTAATAGAGGACTTGGATAGTGAAAATACTATCTCAATCCTCTCAAATACTAAGGACAGAAAATAACCTATAAAGATACATTGCATTCACTGGTTAGAATTTCATGTGGCATAACATTTCAGTCATTGGTTATAAAATCAAAAATGCTCATTGTAAAAACCTGAGAGAGTTTTAAGACCCACTTACTCCATATTAACTTGTGCTACTGGTTTTAAAAAGCACCTGCCAATTAGAAGAAAAAAAACAAGTGACCATTGTGAATCCTTGCTCACTGTTGCTTACTGACTGATAAATACCCTTGTTTACAATAAGGATTTTCTTTAAAGAAAAATCATGGGATTTGTTGTTTACCTTTTTTCTTACCTAAATGCTTACAGAGTAACACTTTTTAAATAGATTATAGGTGGAATGGAAAATATCAGGCATTTTCATCACAACATTCTCTTTATCTTTTAATAAAGAGATGAAGGACACAAACTGCACCCCCAGATGACTGACTCATCAAATTCCTCTTGTATTAAAAACAGATTTAAATCAAGATAAAGCTGAAGGGTGATAGAGAGGTAGAGGGCCTTTTTTTCCTGGAGAGGAACTTGCCAGTGAATATTTTGTGATTGTAGGAGAAATTTTCTATACCATCAGACAGTTTATTGTATTGTTATAAATGTGGACTAAAGCCATGAAATAATAATAATAAAGACTCAGTCATACCCTTTGGTTCTTGTATAAAACCAACAATCAAGTTCAGAATCAGGCATTTTCAAGTGTCTAGAAGTATCTGGAGAAAGCAGTTCTAACCAAACCCTTAAGAGGGAATCTCTTGGGAAGGGGTGAGGAAGAAGGGTCTTCTTCCCTCAGAGGAGGACATAGTCAATATTGTAAAGTTGGAGAATTTGGACTTTTCATTGACGTCTTGGCAGCATCTCTAGAACAGCTGACGGCAGTGCATGCAGCAGAAGCTAAGGACAAACTAGAGACGCTAGGAGATGCAGCTTTATGTCTCTATAAGGAGCTCAGCAGAAAGCTACACCATCCCTAAAGAGATCTATGAGGGTTGTATCATGTGTTAAGTTGGACTCGGTATATGCTTGTAAGAGAGCATACTCCCATTTTGGGATGGGGATGGGATGTACCAAGTCTTACAATATACTAATTTAGTAAATAACAATTTCTAGAAGCTAATTAAAAATGACTAGCTAACCCATATCAACTGTTACTTATTGGGAGAAGCTCACTAGTGGGGGTTCATGAGCAACAATACCAGAGAACGGTCTCTCGCAACTACTCAGGGTCCCCTAGGACCCTGAAGACAGATATGGTAGCTTCCCTCTGAAGACCCAAACTTCCAGTTCCAGTGGGGTTTTGGAGAATGTAGCCCAGGCTACATATATAACTTGTGTGTATACGCTGTCTCCCATGAAGGAATTTAAACTCCTGGAGGGTCATGATTTTTCATTTTTGTCTTTGTGCCCCAATTGCTTAGCATAGTGACTAGAACATAGATTTACACAGTAGGGGAGTGGTAAGCAGCAAAGTGAATGTCAGTCTAGAGATAGAGTATTGGGGTACTACACATGCCATATCCAGGCTACATTAGAGTTTCTTTCTTCCCTCCCTCCAGACTAACTACCACTTCTCACCTGTGTCTGCTGAAAGCAAAGATATCATTATCATCAGGATGAAGAACGAGATGGGAAAATCCTTCACCTTAATTCCCAAATTGATGCCAATGCCTAAGAAATTGTCTCGTCAGTAGTATCTCTAAACCTTTGACACCTTAGTAAATATTCACTTCTACCTTCTAGACCCTGTCCTATGCTTTGACTCAGAATCTCATATCCCACAATGAAATGTTTAGGACTGTCTGAGGTGTCAGATTTTTCTCTGCACATGAATTAGTGCAATACTTTATATACAAGCATTAGAAAGAAAATTGTATCCAAAGTTAAAAGGAAAACCCAGTTAGAAGATATAGTTTATAGCACTGGTGTTGCTAAGTAACCTTGGGAACTGAGACTATCTGGGAAATGGGAATAAAAATGTCTAACTAGTAAGGTTGTGATGAGGCTAAAAGGAGAATTTTGTCAACACACTTGTATAGAATAAAAAAGTGAACAGTGCTGCTTCATGCAGCAGTGAGTTTCCCTTTACTGGTTTTGTCTAAGCAGAGGCTGGCTGACCACTTATCAGAAATATTGTAAAGAATTTCTATCCAAGGTAGTAGAAGCTGACCTACGTAATTTCTGTGGCCTCTTCCCCTTTGTGATTCAGAAGTATTTATACTCACAAACCCAGCAGCTATCCTTCTGTATCTCTCCTCCTTTTTATAACTGAACTGCTAGACAAAGCTCTCTATACTCATTGCCTTTACTTTCTCGCCTCATACTTCTCAGCCCCTTGCATTCTGGCTTCTATCACTCAGCTGAAAAACTGCTGTCCCCAAAGTCACCAAAGATCTCTTAACTGACAAATCTCATGACCTTTTCTCAATCTTCAGCCTTCTTGACCTCTCATTTGATGCTATTGACTGCTCCCTACTCCTGGCTAATGTTTCTTTGTTTTTTTGTGATAACTCGCCTGGTTATTCTCTTACCTGTCTAACTGCCCCTTGGTCTCTCTTGGAAGATCATCATCCTTGTTTCTCTCCTTCTCTATACCGCAGTCTTTGTCTTGGGCCCAATTCTCTTCTCTCTCCACACAGTGTCAGTGATTTCATCAGGAACTTCCATGGGTTCAACTATCACCTCTATGCAAATACTACCAGATTTGTATTTCCAGCTTGAGTTTCTCTTCTGAATTCTATCCAATACTGCATCATCAGCCACCTGTTGTTATTGTTGATGTTGTTGCTTGTTCTTCGTTCTTGCAGAGAACCATGACATCAGGAAGGTGATGCCATGACTTACAAGTGAATTGGATTTAAGTGAGGGAGGGCTGTGCAAAGTCACCAGCCTCACTTTTTCCTCTGGATCCATCTGGGTCCAGTGGCAAGATATAGATCAGGATGACTGGAGGTGGCCCCCAGCTACCTATTGCACATTTCCAACTGGCCATGATCCTGTAGGCATCTTAGACACAACATATCTAAGCCAGAATTTATTATTTTTTTCTCCCAGTACTTCTCTCCCACCTTCTCTATTATTGCTGAGAACAACCATTCTTCCATTTACGTTGGTTTGGTGACTGTGTGGTGCTTCCTTCTTCTTTATCTCTTACCTCCAGTAAACTGCAAAGTCATCACAATATGGATTATAACTATCCCTTTCTCTTCACTCGCATAACCATAACTTTAGTTCAGGCTCTAATAACCTTTTGATTAAACTCTTACAATAGTTTCTTGGTCTCCCTGCATCTAGTCTCCCCTCTTCAATCCATCCCCCGAAGAACTGCCAAACTGATATTCCTAAAGCATAAATCTGGACAAGTCACCTGCTCAGGAAGCTCCAGGGGCTCCTTGTTGTCTCTAGGATGGAATATAAACTCCTCTGTTTGGCTTTTAAAGCCCTTCACAACCCAGCTGCAGAATATATTCCCAGGCTTAGTGCACTGTTCTCTTTACTGAACTCAACATTCCAACCAAACTGGCCTATATATGACATTCCATCTCCTATTGCTATACCTTTGCATAGACTTTCCTTTAGTGCCTGGAATGCACTTCTTCCTCACCTCTGCCTTGTAGAATCCTACCTTTTTTTGCATTTTTAGGTCCAATGTCACTTCCTACAGGAAGTTTATCCTGGTTCCCCAGTTGCAAGTGCCATCTTAAATTACCTACCCTGAAATTATCTTGCCTATATTGTGCCTGGAATAGAGTAGGGACTGAAGAAATATTTTTCTATTCATTCATTTATTAAACTTAGCTGTATATATGTTGTTCTCCCTCCACCATCACCCTTGATGAAATCCATCTCCTTCAGGGCAGGGACTGTTATGTCTTTGTATACTTAGCAGCTAGCGCAGTGTCTGGTACATTGTATGTAGTCCATTAATAAATACTTGTAGAATGAATGGATGATCTCTGGTTGCAAGAAAGAGGTGGAAGGAACAGAAGAGGAAGCTGAAGGGAGAATTAAAAAGTTGACTGGGAAGCTACTTATCTTGTGAGAAGTGACCAGGAGATTTTTACACCTGAAGGAGGGAGATCCTGGTCTCATTAAATTTCTTATCTGATAATAGCCTCCATCCCTTCCTCTGGCTAACCTCTGGCTAAGCTAATGTCTACTTCCTAGCACCACAGCTCTGTACTTCATGTACATTATACATTAAATAGCACTTTTGTAGCATGGCTTGAAGACCAAATCATTGTTTTGGTGGAGGAGAAGTATTATGTTTCCAACAAATTGCAGCCTCTAAGAGCATAACTTGTTAATAAATTGTTGACTTCCACTACTCATAAAACCTATAATAGAGGCTGAAAGAGAGAAGGGTCATGACATAGAATTATGAGACTTTAAGTACGTAATTGGAGCAAACTCTCATTTCAACAAGACAAATCAAGTATTAAGAAACTCAATAGGGATAAATGCATAGTTTGACGCACATAGTTAAAAATCATCATCACAAATAAGCAAATAGGCCAGATGAAAGCTCCCTATGAAAAAGATCTGGGGATGTTTTTGGCCTGCTGGTTCAATATGAGTCTATTGATATGCAAGCTACAAAAGAGAATGTTATCTAGGCTTAAGAGACATCATTTCCAGAGCAAGGAGGTAATAATTCACCTTTACTGTATCTTGATCAGGTTACATCTAGAGTACATATTAGTTCTGAACACCACATTTGAGGAAAGATATAGACAATTTGGAGGTGGTCTAGAAGATGGCAACCAGGATGATGAAAGGACAGGACAACATGACATATTAGGATCTTTTGAAGGAATTTGGGGCATTTAGCCTGAAGACTGAGTAGTTGCCTTCAAGAATTTGAAGGGCTGCCAGGCAGAAGAGAGCAGAACTAGGAACAGTATGTTAGAAATAGTATAGGGAAAAATTTTGACTTTATTTAAAGAAAATCTTCCTACCAGAGCTGTCTGAAAATGGAATGAGCTGCTTTGGGAAGTCTATTAGAGAAGACCCCTCCCTAGAGATGTTTCAGAAGCTGGATGAAGACTTATTGGGAATGTTATATAAGAGAATTCTTCAGGGATAGGTTGAACTAGAGTAGAGGCGTCCATAAACACTTAGCCAGCAAGCTCCCTGTGACCAGAACCAGACTAAAATGGGGGAAATATTTAGCAAAATAAATAAAAATACAATAAAACATAGAAAAAAATTGCATTTTAAAACTAAGTCAATACCCAGCCAGTGGGGATCCTTATGTATTGTTTAGTGGTCCTGTTTTCTGTTTGAATTTGATTCCACAGAACTAGATGATCTCTGAGGTCCTTTCTGGATCTTATATTCTAGGATTTTTACACGTAGGGAAATTGAGACCCAAAGAAACTAAGTGGCTTACCCATAGTCACACAGCTAGGAAGTGGCAAAGCTAGTATCAACATCTGGGACTTTTAACTTCCAGTCACAGAACAGAACAAAGCCAAGCCCGGCAAAACAAAACTCTTCTTTCATAAAGGCTGATTTCAACTAGGGTATATTAAGCTGACTATAGCACAATGATAGAACTTGAGCTTAGAAGCTGTCCAGTCTAAGCTCTCATTTTATAGATGAGGAAAATGAGGTTTATGGAGGTTAAATTACTTCTCTAAGGTTACTCTCAGAGAGGGAGTGTCAGAGGCAGGATTTGAATCCAGACCCTCTAACTCCAGAACCAGTGTTCTTTCTGCTGTACCCTGTGCTCTTGTCTCCTATGGCACAAAGAGCTCACATCAACCTATGGGGCTATTTCAGTCAGTCAGTAAGCATTTATTAAGCACCTACTATGTGCCAGGCATTGTGCTAAGTCCTGGGGATACAAAGAAAGGCAAAAGGCAATCACAATCTAATGGAGGAAATAATAAGTAAACAAATATGCACAGACAAGCTATATATAAGATAAATAGGAAATAAAAGGAAGGCACTGGGATTAGGAAGGATTGGGAAAGGCTTCCTATAGAAGGTAGTGTTTCATTTGGGACTTGCAGGAAGCCAGGGAAAGGAGGAGGGAAAACATTCCCAGCAAGGGGCAGTCAGAGGAAATGCCCAGAGCAGAGAGATAGGGTGTTTTGTTCATGGAACAGCAAATGAAGTAGTATAGAGGGAGAAGAGAGGGTGTCCTGGGTCTCCTGTAGTGTAAATCATATCTTTTTCATGCTAATTTGGAATAAGTGTAATAAATATGAAAAAAAAGGATTTGATACACTTAAAGGCGTTTTCTTAATTTTAAGTGGTCCATATTGTATTGATTTCTCTTTACTATTAACCTTGATGTCCTCAAACACTATTATTAATGTCTTTTTCACTTTAAAAATTTACTTTGATTGTGACAAATTAAAAAACTCAAAACTTATCTGATGACCTTTTAAGGTTTTGAGAGGCAATGTGGCAAAATGGATCAGAGCCTGGCTCCTCCTGGCAAGAAGACCTAGGTTCAAAACCAGCCCCTGTTATATGCTGGCATGTGACTATGGGCTAATCACCTTACTACTCAGTGCCCCAGGTAGCTCTTAAATTGTAGGACATTTATAGATCTTCTTTGGCAATGGGAGTCCATTTCTCTGGAGTTTTATATGCAATTGAAATTAAGGGTCCAACCAAAAATAAACTTAAAAAAAAGTTTTACTTACATGTAAACTAGATTCAATTTAATTTAACAAGCATTTATTGAGAGCCTACTATGTTCTTATTACTCTGCTATAGAGACAAAGATTAAAAAAACAAATAACCAATTCTTGCCCTCCAGGAGTTTACATTCTTTTTTGAGGCTGCTTACTATAACACTTCTGCTTTCTTAGCTTAACCAAAAGAACTAATTTGGTTATTTTTCAGGATTTGATTAAAGTAAGCTACTAGTGTATATTTAGAAACCGTTGCCAATTTAGTCAACATTAGCAGACAATTCCCATCATGAAAAAACATCAGAAGGACGCATTGAGCACATGTAGAAAGCAATCAATTTGGTGCAAGTACAGGCTTGCTTTTGCAGAAAAACTGAACAAACATTCCTACCAACAGGTATTCATAGCAAAGGGTTGCCACACACCTCTCTAGAGCCATTAAAAGCTAATCAGTATTTTGACTAATAAATTAAGATAATGGGCCCACCCTCCCCAAACTCCTTAAAAATGTCTCACCCTGAAGATTTAATGGACAAAAATAATGCTGTGAAGTAGTACAAACTGATCATAAAGGGGAACTAGCTTTATTTAAAGGAAATATTTGAAGTATAAACCCATCAAAGCACAAATTTCAGGAAATAATCAGAATGACCTATCAGTAAATATTTATTAAGTGCCTGGCACATATGCCAGGCTCTGTGTTAAATACTGGGAATACAAAAACAGGTGAAAGATAATCCCTGCCTTCAAGGAGTTTAATGGGGGAGACAACAGGCAAACAAATATATACAAAGCAAACTATATGTGGGGTAAATAGGAAACAACAGAGAGAAGGCAGTCAAATTAAGAGGGGCTGGTAAAGGCTTCCTGTAAAAGATGGAATTTTAGTTGGGACTTAGAGGAAGCCAAGAAACCTTGCTGATATAGATAGAGTTGAGGAGGGAGAGCATTGCAGGCATGGGGGACAGCCAGAGAGAATGCCTGGGGCTGAGAGATGGAGGCTCTTCTTGGAACAGCAAGAAGGCCCGTGTCACTGGGTCAAACAGTCCTTGGAGAGGACTGGAAAAGTAGGAAGGGGCTAGGTTATGAGGGGCTTTGAATGCCAAACATAGGATTATGAATGTGATCCTGCGGGCAATTGGGAACCACTGGAGGTCATTGAGTTGGAGGATGACATGGCAGACTTGTGCTTTAGGACTTTATACAGGACTTTCTGGTGGTAATCATAATAGTAAAGAAAGCAAGGTAATCTCAAAGTTAGGAAAACCTGGTTCTACTTCTGACATGTACTGGCTGTGTGATACTGGGCAAATCATTTAATTTCTCTAAGAATATAAATTGTAGAGGGTCAGCTGGGTGGTGCAGTGGATGGAGCACCAGGTCTGGAGTCAGAAAGACCAAGTTCAAATCTGCCCTCAGACACTTACTGTGTGACCCTAGGCAAGTCACTTAACCC
This sequence comes from Vombatus ursinus, assembly GCF_900497805.2. Taxonomy (NCBI): domain Eukaryota; kingdom Metazoa; phylum Chordata; class Mammalia; order Diprotodontia; family Vombatidae; genus Vombatus; species Vombatus ursinus. The sequence goes on along the minus strand of NW_020954590.1, from coordinate 51,618,832 downwards.
TGTTAGTCTTAGTTTCCTCATCTGTAAAAATGGCAAACCACTCCAGTATCTTTGCCAAGAAAACCCAAAACAGGGTCATGAGGGGTTGGATACAACTGAAAAGACTGAGCAACAGCAACAAAAATAAATTGTAGAACAGTGTTTCCTCACAGAGAATTCTCTACACTGATGAAATTACATATATCTGACCTGAGCATAAACATAACAACTCCCATCTAGATAGCACTTAAAAGTTTGCAAAGCACTTTCCACACAAATAGTCCAGTGAGATAGTTAGGTCGTGAGATTCTTCCCCATTGCCACAAGTATTCTCAAGATGAGTTTTGGTTTATGCCAGAGGCAGCACAACTATATCGAATGCTCTTAGCATGGTGCTCTTATGCATCCTGATCTATGCTGTTGTATTTATTTGTAAGCATGTTTTATTCCTGCCGTACTAGATTGTATTCATTCTCAGCACAGTCAGTCATACAAACAACTAGGTACAAACAAGAATATATACAGGGTAAATTGGGGATAATCAACAAAGGGAAGGCATTAGAATTAAGGGGGATCCAGAAAGGCTTCCTATAGAAAGTGGGATATTACCTGGGACTTGAAAGAAGCCAGGGAAGGCAGGAGGTAGAGATAAGAAGAGGGAGAGAATTTTAGGCATAGGTGACAGCCAGTGAAAATGACCTGTCCTTTCTATATCCAGAGTAATACTACTAAATTAATTAACTAATTAATTAATGATGACAATATGGTGCTTGAAGGTTAGCAAAATACACATTATCTTATGTGATCTGACAAAAGCCATTACTATTATCAACCACATTTTACAAATGAGGAAACTGATACTGAGAGAGCTTAGCAAAAGTTGTATTGTTGTAAGTGTCTGGGCCAAAATTTCAATTCAGGTCTTCCTGAATCCTAGTATAGTATGCTGTCTACAATGTTAGCAATAGGATCTCAATATATTTTTTTTTGTTTTAAAAAGTATTTATTACGAAAAATTTATTGTTCTCTCTCCCTTCTCCCTTCTCCCTTTGAAAAAGAAAAAAAAAAACCACAATAAATGTTTGTTGAAGTTGGACTGTGAGACAAAAATTCCTCTCCCTTTGAAGAAGCACAGGAATGAAGGCTGACATGAAAAGGAAAGAATGAAAGAAAGAAAGCCCTAAGGAAATCGGCTAGGGAATAAATATTTATCAGGAGAAAGGGAGTTAAAAATGGGAATTACAAAACAAGAACCTCTAGGCACTTTGGGTCCTAGGCCATTAGGAATTGGGACTCTAAATCACCTTCCCAACTCTTTTCCCCTTTCCCTTCCTATTCTCATTTAAAAAAGCAGTCTCAGACTGAGATCTCAAAGGTCATCTAGTTAACTCCCTAACAAGTGGTTATTCAATCTCTGTCAAAAGTCTTCTAGTATTGAAGAATTCTCTATCTCCTTAGGTAGACTATTCTATTTTGGCATAGTACTTCCTTATATTGTGTAGAAACTTATCTATGAGTAGTTTTCACCAGTTAGTTCTAATTCTGCCTTTTGGGGCCAAGTACAATAAATCTAATCCCTCTTCCACATGATTTGTTGTACAGTCACTTAAGTCATATCCTACTGTTCATGACCCCATTGGGGGTTTTCTTAGCAAAGATACTGGTTTGCTATTTTCTTCTCCAGCTCATTTTACAGATGAGGAACTGAGGCAAACAGGGTCAAATGACTTGCCCAGGGTCATACAACTAGAAAATGCTGAGGCCAGATTTGAACTCTGATAGATGAGTCTTCCTGATTTTAGGCCCAGCACTCTATCCACTGTGCCATTTAACTGCCTCTTCCACATAATAAACTTTCAAATATCTGACCCCAGCATACTGTCTCCCCATTCCACAATGGGTGATCTGAATTCTAATTACTCACAAATGATCAATATACTTATACTGTGTTTAAAGGACTTAGATTAGCGATTGCTCTGATTCATTTCCTTTACACATTCCCTGAATTGTCCACAGAAAACAATCTGGGATGTTCTTGGCTCATTGGTCCAAATTCCTATTCTGCGTAACTTTGGTGCCTTGGGGAGGTTCAAGCACTATCCTTTTTAGTGTCTTCCCCAATACCTTGCACTAGACAAAATTAGAAAAATACAAGTAGCACAGTTTTTAGACAATCTCATAATTAAGAATCTTTTCTAAGGGTCCAGATCTACCACAACTAGTGGGCCTAGAGATTATACTCATCTGCGAATGCAAGATTATACAAATTCAACAAACAAACAATATTTTACTTGTGGCAGACGCACATGACCGTGGGAGACTTGCACATAGCCTGAGAGGGGGAATTCAAGGACATTGTTTCCTGAACCTCAACCTTGTGTGCAGAGGACAGGGGATTGTGAATTCTCTAGACAGCATGATCCTGGGATCTAGTCTTTTACCAGGAAAGGAGAACTTTTGAGAATCACCTTGTAGTTAACTCCTAAGTAGGAACATTTCCAAGTTTTAGAGCTCTAGAATCTGGATCTTCTAGAGAGAGATTTTCTTGATGTAGTCTGCTCTTTGGAGAAAGAAAAGGATAGTCCTTATTGTTTGTGTACTAAGTTCTACTTGGAAAACAAAACTATTGAGGATTTCAGTTGGACTAGAAGCTAAGGATGAAGTGGATGATAGATAGTCAAAGAGCCATGTAACAACCATTAGAGAAGGATCCAGCAGCTGGCCACAAGTGGATCAGCACCTAGCAAAGGCTAGAGTCCAAGGTCAGTGCGAGTGATGTGAAGACATCAATTGTCCCCCCGACCTTTAGCACTGGAAGCATGAGCCACTCTTTGTACCTGCCTTGGCCATACCTATCATATATGTAGGGTGTGTATGTGTTGCCCATGTAAATTGTTTTTGCCCACTTGAGTCTGTCTAGATTCATATGGGAAGGTATGGATAGATATCTCTAACATCTCCACTAGCCCTTTTCCAAGGGAGACTTTGATTCCTGCCAGGAGAGGAGCACTAATTATGACGGAGGAATTACAAGGAGAGAAAGGATAAGACCTAGTATCTGGGATCTGGTCTGTGTGAAGAAAGGAAGGCCAGAAAGAACTGGAAATTGAGGGGATATGCATCAATTGGGAAAAGGCTGAATAAATTGTGGTATATGAATGTAATGGAATACTATAGTGCTATAAGAAATGATGAGCAGGCAGATTTTAGAAAAACCTGGAATTACATGAACTGATACAAAGTGAAGTGAGTAGAATCAGAACATTATACATAGTAACAGCAACATTGAATGGTGACCAACCATGGTATGACTTAGCTATTCCCAGCAATACAATAATCCAAGACAATTCCAGAGGACTTATGAAGAAAAATGCTATTCACATCCAGAGAAAGAACTGATGGAATCTGAATGAAGATCAAAGTATATTATTTTCATTTTATGTATTTTGTGAGGGTTTTTTTTTTTTTGGTCTGTTTCTTCTTTCACAACATGACTAATATGGAAATACGTTATACATGATTGCATGTATATTAAATTGCACTTATATTAAATTGCTTATTGTCTTAGGGAGAGGGGACATGAGGGAGGGAAGGAGAAAATTTGCAACTCAAAAATTTAAATAAGTGTTAAAATTTATCTTTACATGTAATTAGAAAAAAATATTATTTAAAAAGAAAAGAAAAGAAAAGAAAGGAAAGCCAGAAGAGGGGCATCAGATCTCTCCCATGATAGGTTATTAGTTTTTATCCCATTCTCTTTTTTTCCCACCTAATTTTTCTTCATAAAGAAGGGCCCAGTGGGGGAAGAGGAAATGACACCACAATAGGAATATGATGGAAGGAAAAAACACACTCAATAACAATAACTGTCAATATGAATGCAATGAATTCACCCAGAAAACTTAATATGAGTTTTTCTCAGCTATGCATGGCACCTTTACAAAAATTGACTGAGTTCTTAGTTATAAAAAATATGAAAATCCAACAAGGCAGATACTATACAAATCCTTTACTAATTACGATGCAATAAAATTTTAATTAATAAAGGTTGAATAAAGAATTCAGACTTTAAAAGAGACTAAATTTAATTTTTTTTTTGTGAGGCAATTGGGGTTAAATGACTTGCCCAGGGTCACACAGCTAGTAAGTGTCAAGTGTTTGGTCTGAGGTCAGATTTGAACTCAGGTCCTCCTGACTTCAGGGCTCATGCTCTATCCACTGTACCACCTAGCTGCCCCGACTAAATGTAATGTTAAAGAACAAATCATAGAAACAATAGGTAATTTTGGCAACAATCTAACAACATACCAAAACCTGTGGGAAAAAACTAAATAGTCGTTATGGAAAATTTTATATCTATAAACATTCATCAAAAACAGAGAGAAAAGCTCCATGAAATAACCATGCAACTAAAAAACCTAGAAAAACAAGAAATTTTGAAAAATAAACTAAAAAATAGGAATTCTGAGAAATAAAAAGGAGGTAAAATTGAAATAAAAAGACATTGAATTAATAAAACTGTTTTTTTCTTCTTATTGTCAGCCAATAAGACTGACAAACCATTAACTAATTTTTTTAAAGAGAGAAAAACAACTAGTAAAATAAAAAAAAACAGGAAAAATCATAACAATAGAGAGGAAATAAAATACATGTGATGCAGTAGAAAAAAGGATAGCATATATTTACTCTTTGTTGCTTCAGTTGTGTGCTCATATGTGTCCTCTCCCCCTTTGTGGTTTTTCTTATATAGAGACTAATGGGGGTTAAAACCTATGCCAACATATTACAGTATTTATCAGAGTTTGTTGTCATATGGTGGGTTAGTGTTGCCTGACAATGAGTCAGATTTTTGGGTAGTGGGTTAGCAGAAGCCCAGTTAGATTGGGATTATGGAAAGTGATGGCCTATATGGTCCAGGGAGGGAGGAACTACTGAGCTCTCATTTATCTTTCTCTTTGTCCTTGTCTGTCTATATGTGGTCTAAGTTTTTCTCTACCCCGTCTATTTTTCACTCTTTACTGGGACAAAAAGATGAAAGCAAGGTAAATTGGTACTTATTATATTTGTTCAATGCAATTTTATTTCTTATTCACATTTCCGATACACATTTGTTGTGGGAGAAACTCTTCTAGTTTCATTTCATTTCCATAATTTTTAGTGAAGTGGTCATGAAAAAATAAGCAATGTGGAAAAAATATTGCAATGCAAACCATGATTTTCATGCAATCTGCATGCAGAAGAAGGGAATTAGCATTTATATAGCATCTACTACATGTCAGGCACTGTGCTAAGGGAATTATAAATATCACATTTATCCTCAGAATCACCTTGCACAGTAGACATGCAGACAAAATTGATTCATGTTCAAATTAATTTTAAGTATTTAAAGTAATTCCTGAATAATTTTTAACAAAATTAAGGAAAGAAAAGACCTAGAATTCAGGCACTTATGATACAGTTCAATATAGTTGACCTACCTGAAAATTTGTATTATTTTACCAATAATCAGTACAAAGTATCAGTAAACTTATGGCTCAATACAATGACCTTCTTAAGCTAAAATTCAGTAATTTCCAAGTGTGGGAAGACACCTGCTGACAATACCATTGCAACTAAGTGGTGCAGTGGATAGCGCATTGGGCCTACAGTCAGAAAGAACTGAGTTCAAATGTGACTTCAGACACTTAATAGCTGTGGGACCCTGGGCAAGTCACTCTGTTTGCCTCAGTTTCCTCATCTGTTAAATGGGAATAATAATAACCCCTACTTCTCAGGGTAGTTGGGAGGATACAATGAGATAATAATTACAAAGCGATTAGCACAGTGCCTGTAACATAGTTAGGGCTATATAAATGTTAACCATTACTATAAGTATTATATGTTGCTGTGAGTAATTATTTTCTTTTTGGAGAGTAATGATTTTCAATGGTCTTTCTTGCAAACTCAAGTTTTCTCATCTCTAAACTGAAGAGGTTGAACTGGATGACCTCTGAGATCCCTTACAGGGTTAGATCTATAAGCCTATGTCTTTCTTACATCTTTTAGTGTGGTATCTTTTATTTCACTTTTTCATGCCATTTATCTTTAGTAATACATTACAGCCAGTTTACATGGCCCGCTTGTCTCTTTAATTGCCCTTTGGCTAACCCTGCAGTTTTATTTCCTTAGGAGATGTGGCATTTCATTAGCATCACCGGAAGAATATTGATGTTAAAAAGATCATGATAGGGACAAGCTTGGGCCATTGAAAGGCAGTGAGATTCAGTATAAAGAATAAAACCACTTGGAACAAAGGGACCTGATTTCTAATGGTGGCTTTACTATTTCCTAACTGCGAGACCTTGAACAAGTCACTTGTCTTTGAGGCAGCTAGGTGGCACACTGGATAGAGTGCTGGGCCTGGAGCCAGGAAGACCTGAGGCCAAATCTGTCCTCAGAGACTTATTAGCTGTGTGATCCTGGGCAAGTCACTTAACCTCTGTGTCTCTGTTTCCTCATCTGTGAAATGAAGATAATAATAACACCCACCTCCCAGGGTTGTCTCAAGGATCAAATGAGATAATAATTATAAAGCACAACCCAAAGCCTGGCACATAGTAGGTGCTATATAAGTGTTAGTTATTATTATTGTTATTATTATTATTAACTTCTCTATTTTTTCATCTTTTTATGGTATTCATTTTTAAATTTATTTTTTTCTCCATTTTATTTTTAAAATTTATTTTAATTTTAATTTTTTAGTTTTCAACATTCATTCATTCATTGTATTTCTGAGAAGAGCCAAGTTTATCAAAGTTTATCATCGCACAATGTTGCTGTTACTGTGTCCAATGTTCCTGTTCTGCTCACTTCACTCTGTATCAGTGTTTCTTCATCTTAGTTAAGTTATGGAGGTTAGACGAGATGACCTTTCCTCAGGTCCTTTCCAGTTCTAAATCTATGATCCTATGAAAGCACTATGCCATTTCCCAAATACAATTGATCCTTTTCTCCTATTCTGAACATTAGCAGTATCTGCCCCAAATATATGTAATGACAGGTCAATTATCCCATTGCACATCATAGTCTGGACAACAGGTATTTTCCAATCTTAGTTGAAAAGTGTTTCTTTCCTATGTGGATAGGTATGCTCATTTTTTTTTGGTTAATCATGGGTCTGGTTGAGGAAATGCTGTGATATTTTGTGGCCAGACACAATCAGCCCAATGTCTTCCACAAATAAGACTATCTGGAGGACTTTGCTGCCTAATGGGAATTCATTTTCCATTTGGGCCTTATGCAGGGCATCTCTTCCATGACAGTGAAGCACCTTTGGCAAGTATACATCTTTCCCTTTTTTACTTCATTTGATTTTTAAAAATATCAGATTTTTGAATAGTTATTTCTGTGGATTTTTATTTATTGAGGAATATTGTATTATTGTAACATAAGCATTAGGGACTTCAAAGTAAAAAAAAAAAGAATGTTGAAATTGTTTTTACGTATAATTGGAAAAAAATTAAAATATCTGAAAAACAAGCAACCCCCTGCCCCAATACATATTTATTCTTCCTCTGGTTTGATGAATGGATCTGGGGATTTAGCTAACTAGATGTTGAAACGAAGTAGGTGTACCTCTCAAAATCTCAAATCTTCAAATGGATCTGTGACTTGATCAATTTGGAAATTACCTCCAAAAATCAAGTAGTCAATCAATAAATATTGATTATTAAGCACCTACTATGTGCCAGGCACTGTTAGGCAACGAAGGTACAAAGAACAAAATGAGGACAGTCCATTCCATCAAGAAGCTTATATTCTTTGGGGGGAAGGAACAATACATACCTAAATAAGCATATATAGAATATATACTAAATCAATACAAGATACTACTAGGAACCAGGGAAAGGTGGTGGATAATCAGTATAGGTTTCATGTAGAAGGTGGTGGTTGAGCTGAGACTTGAAGGAAATAAGTAATTTCAAGAGGCAGAGGTAAGAAGGGAGCAAATTCTAGGCATGGGATACAGCAAATGCAAAGGCAGTGGCATGGGACATGGAATGTTACATATGAGGAGTAGCAAGATGGCCAGTTTGACTGGACTGTGGAATGCAGGAAAAGGAGTCATGCATAATAAGGTTGGAAAGGTGATCTGAGGTCAGGTTTTGAAGAGCTGTAAAGGTCAAACAGATGAGTTCGTATTCAATACCAGAGTTAATAATCATTGAAGTTTGTAGAGTGGGGAGTAACGTGTTCAGACTTGCACCTTAGGAAAACCATTTTGGTGGGGAAAGACTTGAAGTGATTGGAATAATCCAGACAAGAGGTGATTAGGGCCTGAACTTGGATGGCAGCTGAGTGAGTAGAGAGAAGGGGACAGGTCTGAGAGATACTGTAAATGTAGAAACAAGATTGAATATATGGGGTTAATTTGGGTAAAGAGTTGGTGATGATACCAAGGTTTCAAAGATAATTAAATGGAAGGATCATGCTACTCTTGACAGAAAATAGGGAAGCTTAGAAGAAGAGTGGATTTTGGGGGAAAGACAATGAAATCTCTGATGTAGATCCTAATCCATCCATGCTTGGTGTCCTGGGCACTCTGTCCCACCAAAAATGAAAGGCAAGGAAGGACTCTTATTCACCAGCCACTTCCCTGGCGTCTAGAACCTGTTGTATGAGCCATGAGGTGATGGAGAGCAGAGAATGAGGTTTTCTCAATGACATCTAAGCTACTGATGCAGTTGCCTGGGTCACCAGTTGGTTATGGCCTGAAATTTAATACAGAAGGGGAGAGATTGGGAGGTTGTACAGTGGCAGGAGGAGTGGGAGAGTGGTGTAGGGTTGTGTTGGAGATAAGATGTCAAATTGTTTATCCTAAGGAGGGTGGGATATGATCCATCTGTCCACTCCACCATTGCTTGTTCATATACCACTGTGGGTCATACCACATTGAGAATGTGGAAACTTCACTTCAGAAATGCTTTGGCAAATAACTTTTAGGCAGTTGGCTCAGAAAGGTTAAATGATTTGCTTATAGTCACAGACTTAACAAGAAAGTAGCAGAGGCAGCAGTTAAATCCATGTCTTCCTGATTCCAAGACTAGCATTCTATCCACTATGCTCTGCTACCCAGCCTTGAAAACAGTAGGCACTAAGGAGTTGGAATGAAAAAGAAGAACTCATTGAATTTGAGGGCACAAATCAAAGATTTTTTTTACTTTGCACTTCACTTTCCAAATCTCTACAATTTTATTTTATTCTCAGGAATAAAAGGTGGAGATTATATGGTCTGCTTTACTATGACAACTGTTTGTCAAGCCTCTGTTAACATTTTGATGGCTGTTTCTCTGAATTCATATCATGCATTTTAGTTCGACTTTGGTGCTATGCAGCTTCATCATGTGTAGAGGGAATATTATAGTTTATAATAGCCCTGTGTATGTGTATTGTAGCTGCACTGAAGCTGAATGAATAAAATCTTTGCATAAAGAGGCATCTCTGTCCTTTACCCTTCCCATGCCACTCCAGCTTAGGTATACTTTTAGAAATACCTGACAAAACATTTCTGTCTCAGTTAAATCCTCATGTTTCCGTGTCTCCCATTCTTCCTCTTGCCATACTCTATTGGCAGTGGTGGTAATCATGGAAGGTATGTTCTCCCCCGGTTGCTCTCTCCATCCATTCTTATTTGTTTTTAGTACACAAAGGATGTGAAAACTGTTGCTAAAACAGTTATTATTGATTTTCTCACTCTCCTTAGGCAAGTCATGAGAAAGAGAGTGAATTCATATGCAAATCAGAATGCACACTTGATTATACAATTACCTTCATTTCCAGTCTTCTTTATGCTATAATTATGATTTGAATTCCCATATATGGGAGTTGAGAACCCTTTATTTCTTAAGAGAAAAATGTACCTTGGATCCCAGGTATATACATTATTGTAAGAAATGTTTTGTATGCAGAATTTTAATAGGTCATAATTTTAATCTCAAACTGAAATAGGAAGGAAAATTTTGATATTTTGATCAATCCAGGCTTGCTTTCCATGAAAATTTAATATCTGGATTTCTCTTATCCCTCCCTAATGATAGCATTAACAAATATTAATATGAATATAGCTATGTTTTCAAAATATGAACCCCAGGGACTTAACCTTAACAAAGGTAATTTTCCTGAGACTTGTGGTTAACGCTGCATTGTACTTTTCTATTCTGTACCTGCACTGTGTATTCCATGAAATGTCATAAATTGAACAACACTATAAAGTAAAAAAAAGTAAAATAATATTTCTATATTTCAAATAAAAATCACTATGTAATCATAAAAAAGAAAACAGTAGGCACTTAATAAATGTTTAGCTTGAATTATATGTTGATCTTCCATATCCTCCAAGTACATGACCTAGAGCTAGAACATAATCACTCAAATATTTTTGGTTGATTCATTGCTATATGAAATGCACACAGGGATTGACCTTTGTAATTTAGAAAATAAACCGTGAACCCTATTAATAGCTAATGTGGAATGCCCTCATTTCAGTTTTATTCTACAACTGCAAATATAGCGAGCTGTGAAATAAGAGGTTCTTGGCAGATAAAGTCTGTCCTCCAAGAATACAAATCACCTTCAATTTGCTTTTGTGATTTGTACAAAGCTGCTTAGTGTGAAATTTTAAGGTAATAAAGTGTGCTGAAACTGTTACAAAGACCATTTCATAAAGTAAAAGATGACTTTAGCAAACAAATAATTTATCAGTCCATGTCAGCATGTCAGGATAGCAAACCTAAATAAATACATTTAAATTTATTGGGCTGAAAGGCAACTTTGAATTGCATAAAGAGCTAGCCTTGGAGTAAGGAAGACCCTGGCTCAAGTCTTGCCTTGTACTGACTATTTTACCCTACGCAAGTCACTTAACCTCATAGTGTTCTAGGAAACTAAGACTATCAGCTACAGAGAAAATGATGGCCTACATTAATAGAGGGATATAGATATAGATAAAGGGAGTTTTTTCATATGAGAGTTACTTATACCATTGAAATCACAGGACTGTTCTCTATACTTTAAAGCTTCCTTTTTGCCATTAGTTTGAACAAAAATAGAAGCAAAAAGGAAACAAAATAAATCAATCAATAAGCATTTGTGCTTACAATATTCCAGGTTGCCTCAGGAGTGCAAACCATGATTCTTCCAAAAGATAATGTGGCATTTGGGGTCAAGAATATTTATCAGACAGTTAGATATTATTTAATAGTTAAGAAAAATTGTGTTGATGGGTGGAGTCAAGATGATGGAAGGCTCACAACTGCCAAACATCCTTCAGAACCTCTCTTACAAAATTACCACAGAAAACACCAAATTGAATTCTGAGCAAGAAAAGTCAGACTGAGTCGTTATTCTAGCCCAGGGCAGCTGAGATAGAAAGAGATGTCTATGGACACTGGGATAAGGGCTGGCCAGGACTGCCACTTGCAAATTGTTTTGGGAGCAGCACAGGTTGTGGCCTCGGAAGCATGCCCAATGAACGAGGTCAGTAAAGGACAGTTGATCAGAAAGAGATTCCAGGAGACCCCTATGCTAGCACTGGGTGTAGGATCAGGCACCATTTGGCAGCTCCATAGCCTATTATCCAGTTCAAGGTTGCAGTTCTAGGGGAAGGAACAAGGGCCCCTCCAGGGTAAGGATTAGAGCGAAGAGCAGAAGAGCAGTGACCAGACCTCTCTCTGGATCATACCATCTTGGAAGCACCAAATATAGTCCTCCCAGGTCAAGCTAAAATATAGCTCAGGCTGCCCATTCCCTCACCCATGTAAGCAGAGTCCAACTTTAACATAAGGTCCAAAGTTAAGAAATAGGTTGTAAAGTGAGCAAACAACAAACAAAGGACCTGACCATTAAAATCTTCCGTGGTGACAGTGATGCTCAAGACATAGACTCATAAGCAGACAACGACTTGAAAACATCTATTACAAAACCTCAAAGAAAAAAATGCAGATTGGACACAAGAACAAGAAGAATTCCTAGGAGAACTAAATAATAAGATTTTTAAAAAGAGACAAAAATTACTTTAAAAATCAAATAAGAGTGGTTGAAAGAAAATTGGAAAAAGAAATGAAAGCAATGCAAGAAGGTTAAGGAAAGAGAGTGAGTTGTTAAAAGTGGTACAAAATCTCTCTAAAGGAAATAGTTTCTTAAGCAAAATTGGTCAAGTGGAAGCTAATGTCTCCATAAGACATCAAGAAACAATAAAATAAAGTTTAAAAAGTTAAAGTTAAAGAAGGAAAAATAAAAGAAAATGTGAAATATCTCATCAGAAAAACAACTGACTTAGAAAACAGATCAAGGAGAGATAATTTAAGAATTACTGGACTACTTAAAGTAATATTTAAAAAAAAACATAGACATCATGTTTTAACAAATTATTAAAGAAAACTTCCCAGATATAGAACCAAAGGGCAAAGTAGAAATTGAAAAATCCACCAATCACCTAATGAAATGGATTCTAAAATGAAAACTCCCAGGAACATTATAGCCAAATTCCAGAGCTCCTAAGTCAAGGAGAAAATACTGAAAGCAGCCAGAAAGAAATGATTCCAATGCTGTGGAGCCATAGATAGGATCACATAATACTTAGCAGCTACAACTACAGAGAAGTGGAGGGCTTAGAATATGATATTCCAGAAGGCAAAGGATCTAGAATTGCAACCAAGAATAACTTACATAGCAAAACTTAGTATAATCCTACTGGGGAAAAATGAATATTTAATGAAATAGAGCGCTTTCAAACATTCCTGATGAAAAGACCAGAGCTAAATAGACAATTTGACATTAAAACATGACTCAAGAGAAGCATAAGAAGGTAAATATGAATGAAAAATCACAAGGGACTTAATAAAATTAAACTGTTTATATTCCCATATGGGAAAATAATATATATATAACTCCTAAGAACTTGAATATTATTAGGGCAACTAGAAGGAGTCTTCTTTGACACAGGGCATGAGTATGAGTATATTATGTTGGGATCTAAAAAAAAATGAGAGTTTGAGAAGGACGGAAACATTGGGAGAAGGGGGAAGGGAGAGGAAGAAAGAAATGCATGAGGAAGAGTTTTTACAATGGTAGGGAAAATGGGAGGGAGGGGATAACACTTGAACCACACTCTCATCTAAACTGGTTCAAAGAGGAAACACTATATATGTATACACACAGCGAATTGATATTACCCAACAGGAAAGTAGGAGCAGAAGGGACTAATAAAATGTAGGTGATGTTAAGAGGGAGGAAAGATTAAGGGAGGTAGTGATCAAAAGCTAAACAGATTTTTAAGGAGGGGAGAGGGTTAAAAAAAAAGGTGTAAATAGAAGAGAATTGGATAGGGGGAAAACTCATAGTCGCAATCATAATTGTGAATGTGAATAGGATGCACTCACCCGTAAAACAGAAGCAGATAGCAGAATGGATTAGAAACCAGAATCCAATAATACATTATTTACAAGAGACACATTTGAAACAGAAAGACACAGAGAGTTAAAATAAGGGATTGTAGAAGAATCTATTATATTTCAACTGAAGTAAAAAAGAGAGGAGTTCCAATCATGATCTTAGACAAAGCAAAAACAAAAGTAGAACTAAATAAAAGAGATAATAAGGGAAATTACATTTTGCTAAAAGGTTCCATAGACAATGAAGTACTATCATATGGAACATATATACTAAAATGGCGTATTATCCAAATTCTTGAAAAAAAAAAGGTAAATGAATTGTAGGAGGAAATAGACAGTAAAACTATACTGGCAGGGGACCTCAATTTACCCCTCTCAGACTTAGGCAAATCTAACTGGAAAATAAATAAGAGAGAAGGTAAGGAGATGACTAGAATTTTAGAAAAGTTAGATATGATAGGCCTCTACAGAATATTGAATGGAAATAGAAAGCAGTATACATTTTCTCAGCTGTATATGACATCTTCACAAAAATTGACCATATACTAGAGCACAAAATCCTCATAAATAAATGTAGAAAAGCAGAAATATTAAAGACACAATTTTGGGATCATAATGCAATACATACTCAATAAAGTACCTAGCAAGTATAAACTAAAAATTAATTGGAAACTAATAATCTAATCCTAAAGAATGAGTAGGTCAAAGAACAAATCATAGAAACAATCAGCAATTTCATTAAAGATGAGACAACATGCCAAAATTTGTGAGATGTAGTCAAAGTATTACTTAAAGGGAAATTTGTATCTCTAAACACTCACATCAATAAAAGAGAGAAAGCACAGATCAACGAATTGGGTATGGACCTAAAAAAACTAGAAAAAGAATAAATTAAAAATTCCCAATTAAATACCAAAGTTGAAATTCTGAAAATCAAAGGAGAGATTTAAAAAACTGAAAGTACAAAGGCTATTGAACTAATAAATAAATCTAGGAGCTGGATTTATGAAAAACAGCAACAACAATAAAATGGATAAGCTATTGGCTAATTTGACTTAAAAAAAAGAAAACTAAATTAACAGTCTCAAAAATGAAAAGGATAAATTCACAACCAATGAAGATGAAATTAAAGCAATTATTAGGAGCAATTTTGCCTGATTACATGCTAATAAAACTGGCCTAGATGAATGAAATAGATGAATATTTACACAAGGATAAATTGCCCAGATTAACAGATGAAGATATAGAACACTTAAATAACTCTATCTTAGAAAAAGAAATTGAATAAGCCATGTGTTCCCTAAGAAAAAATTGTTTCTATTTTAGGCCAGATTTAGGAAAGAACATAGCTGCTCTACATTTGTACAGGACTGAACTTGGTGGGGAATCCAGGAGTTGCCTTAATCATACCTAGCTAAGAAAGCATCTTTTACCTTTTGTGCTCAGACAGAGGTCTATTTCTTCTGATTTGGCATACAACACATATTTTCTAAAACCACATTCATTTGTATATTTTTTCTCCTACAATTTTCATGTTTTTTTTTCATTTTGAGAAGAAAACAAAGTGTCCTCTTCTTTGCAGTAGCAACTATAGTCTCTAAGAAAATCAGTTTCATAGTTCAAGACAGTTATCTTTCTAGAAATAGTTAATCCTTGTTTAAAGAATTTTCCTTGGACTATAACTCAATTCTTCCATTAGGATCACTTGTTGGGGATGTTTTATCAGGAAGTCCTGGTCAAATATGAGTTGGACTAATTAAGTTCCAAATTCCCTTCTGATTCTGAGATTCTGTGATATTGTGAAATGCATGTGTGTGTGTGTGTGTGTGTGTGTGTGTGTGTGAATGTATTTTGAGTTTTCCAGGTTAGATAAGCGGTCAAATTAAAGGAACAGTGGATAGCATCTATCTGCTTACCAATGATTCAGATGAAGGATGGGAGAGAAGAGCTAGTTAAGATTTCTTCCTAGCATCCTTTCTTCCCTTTATCACCATTTTTTTCTTTATCTACCATTTACCTTTTCATGGTTTTCTGTAACAGGCTTTGTCCTAAAATGAATTGTGGAAACAGCTAATGAATTAGCAGCCTTGTCCAGAAGGTGAAGTATGTGGCAGCACCTTTGTGTAGTTGTGTAGAAGCACATTCTAGTGCTTCTTCATTTTTGAAGAAAGACAATGGATGAGTAGCCTGGAATTAGAGCAGCTGCCTAGTCCATCTTCCCTAGGACCAATGGCATTTATACCTCAAACCTAAAACAGAAGAAGAAAGGAAACTCAATGACCTTACAAATAACTTTGCAATCAATTTGTTCCTTCCTCCCTCCCCCACTTTTTTTACAAACAAAAAAGTATGCAAAAATCAACATATTCACATGGAGTCCCTGCCTAAATAAAAGTAAGATTTTTTTTTTTCCATTTTAAATGGCACTTTGAGTTACATAAGAAATTGCTGAAGTAAATATGTTTAAGAGAGCTTTACTCCAATGGACTTTGTCATTGATTTGTAACCTTAGATCAGCAGTTCTCAAAGTATGGTCCAGGGACAGTTAGGGGTTCCCAAGACCCAGTTAGAGGGTTGGTCTATAAGTTAAAACTATTTTCATAATAAAACCAAAATGCTTTAAATGTAAATGTTGATGGTTATAACCAATATAAATTAAATATTTTTTGGTGGGGGGGGAGTCCTCAATAATTTTTAAGAATGTAAAAAGGTCCTGAGACTCGAAAGTTTGCAAATTACTGATCTAGATGCGTAACTTATAAGAATCACAAAAGATTAAGGAATATTGCAGAGGGTAGAAGGAGAAAAGGGCCCAGAAGCTTACATAATTTACTTCTTGTACAATGAACATTGTACGTTAGTATAGGGAACTCTTCAGGTAAGGAAATTCCCTCTACTGATGTGGGTCAGCACCTTCTCTGCAATTTACAGGCTTAAAGAGTTAGTTGCCTAAAGAACTGAGATGTTAAGTTTCTTATTGAGGGTCACACAGTCAGTATGTGTCAGAAGCAATATTTGAATCCAGGTATTCCAGGTTTTGAACCTGGCTCTCTATCAATTATGCCAAGATGCTTCTACAATGCAAATATAGGAGATAATAGAAGGAAGATTATAAAGCATGCTGTATATTGAATTAACATAAAAGAGTGAGGAATTCTTCCTGACATAGGACCATAGATTTAAAGCAAGAAGGGACCTAAGAGCCCAACTAATTCATCCCCTTCCTTTTACAGATGAAGAAATTGCCAGAAAGGTGACGTGATATATATATATCTAAGGTGACATACATAGTAAGTTTCAGAGATGAGATTTGAACCCAAATACTTCTCTGCTCACTGTGCACATTACCTTGCCAGAGGGAATAAAACTTAGCATACACAGCCAAACTGGTCTTGTCATGATAAAAAATCTGCAACAAAAAGAACCTGAGGCATATAGTTCTGAGCATGATTAATTTATTAGTATGGTTAGCAATTACCAATAAATCAGATCCAAGACTCCTCAGTAGTCAAAGATCCATCTGAGGCAAAGCAACTTTTTAGTAGCATTTACATAATGACTATACAGATGTATTTCACTCCTGATTGGTTGGTGCTGTTTATATCAGTTCCTTTACCAGGTGGATCAACATCTCATGACTAACATCCTCTGGAAAGTCCCATGGTGGGCAAATGTCATATCATCAGATTGACTCATCTCCCCTCATGGTCACAGAACCTCACAAATTAGAATTTTTGTAGTTGCACTTTAGCCCATAGGAACAGGGAAATAAAACTTTTACAAATTTTACTAATAAGGCCTATACGATCAAGTCTGAATTTTTAAAACTTTTTAATGGTATTTTTTTTCTGGTTACATGTAAAGACAATTTTCAACATTCATTTTTGAAAGATTTTGAGTTCAAATTTTTTCCCCTCCCTCTCTCCTCACCCCAAGATGGCAAGCAATCTGATATAGGTTATACACATGCAATCACGTTAAACACATTTCCATATTAGTCATGTTGTAAAAGAAGAAACAGAACAAAAGGGGGAAAAAACCACGAAAAAAGTGAAAGTAGTACGCTTCAATCTACATTCAGACTCCATCAGTTCTTTCTCTGGATTTGGATAGCATTTTCCATCATGATTCTTTTGTAATTGTCTTGGATCATTGTATTGCTGAGAAGAGCTACTGTTAGTGTTACTGGGTACAATGTTCACCTGGTTCTCACTTCACTCAGCATCAGTTCATGTAAGTCTTTGCAGGTTTTTCTGAAATCTGCCTGCTCATCATTTCTTATAGCACGATAGTGTTCCATTACATTCATATACCACAGCTTGTTCAGCCATTCCCCAATTGATGGGCATCCCCTCAATTTCCAATTCTTTGCCACCACAAAAAAGCTACTATAAATATTTTTGTACATGTAGATCATTTTCCCTTTTTTTAAGATCTCTTTGGGATTATTACTGGATCAAAGGGTATGCACAGTTGTATAACCCTTTGGGCATAGTTCCAAATTGCTCTCCAGAATGATTGGATCAGTTCATAACTCCAACAGTGCATTAGAGTCCCAGTTTTCCCACATCCTCTCCAACATTTATCATTTTCTTTTTCTGTCACATCAGCCTATCTGATAGGTGTGAGGTGGTACCTCAGAGTTGTTTTAATTTATATTTCTTTAATCAATAGTGATTTAGCACATGACAAGAGGCAGAAGAAAGAGGAAGAATAGAGTTCCTTGGGTACAGGACAAGCTTTTGACTTGGGGCACAAGTTTTAGATAGAGCTCACCTTTGGTATTGTCACTCTCCACTGCTCTGTTACTCAACCAAATGTTCCTATGTGAAAGCAGGACACACCTTTAAATTTGTTCTGCATAAATTACCATTTTCTCCATCACTTTCTTAAGTCTAGACAATCAATAAAATAATAAATAATCAAGCCCTAATTTGTAACATTTGTTGGTTTCTGAGGTATGAATGTTCATACTAAAAATGTTCCTCCTGAGCTGGTTCAGACTGGCTTTTTATACCTTGCTAGGCCAGGTATGTATAGCAGAAAGAACATTAGACTACAAGGCAGAACCAATGGACTCTAATTTTGGTGCTACCACAAATTCATTGCGTGACTCTGGATGATGGAAAAGAATGGAAAAGTATTTATTAAACATTTACTATGTGTTAAGTACAATGTTAAATATTTGGAATACAGATAGAAAAGTGAGATCATCCCTACTCTCAAAGAGCTCATATGAGAAGATAATACATATAAGAGGGTTCAGCTGCAGGACAAATGGAAAGGCTTGTTAGTCCTTAGGGTTCAACAGAAGAACAAATGACAGGGCCCAGAAGTCCTTAGGGCATAGTAGCAGGGTAGATGATAAAACCTATTGGTTCTTAGGCTCTGAATGCAGAGTAGATGGTAAAACTTGATGGTCTTTCATCTAATTGAAAGGATTACAGTTGGTCTCTTCTTTCTCATAAAAGGAATGTAATGAGCTAGGTCAGTCCAGTAGTCAGGAGCCCTAGGGCTCCAGGCTCAGACCCATAGGAAGGAGAAATCTGGGTGGTCTGGAGTTGGGCTGGGGCTTGAGAGAAAAAGGTCCTATTTCAGTCTAGGGGGCTCTGTTACCTAGCGGTGGGCTCTGGACAGGTGAAGGTCAGGGTGGGAAATTGGGGGAAGGGGTCTTGCACTGTTTTGGTGGGCTCTTGCTGAACAATTTTCCTCCAAACAGCCATTTGAATCCTTCCACCAACAGGAAGATGAACAAAAGACCCCTGCGCTTCTCAGACCGCTGGTCCTATTTCTAACACATACCTTACACTCATTATCCAGAGAAGCAACACCTGTGGAGAAGGGGACATCGATGACTACCAACAGCCAATCAGTTTCTACTCACAGCATAGGCAAGGCAGTCTAACTAAAGCAGCAACACCCTGAGGGAGAGACAGGAGGCAGTGTGTGTCAGACAGACCAAACCATCATCTTGACTACTATTGAAGACAGCCCAGGACCCTGAACCCAAGAGTCTTGAAAATGTCTCCAGCCTAGTGACCTCAGCATCATCCTGGGAAGCAACCCCCAGGGAGAGACAGCCTGGCAACTGCTCCTATAGGTTTGATAGTCACAGCTACTGATGACTCAAAAAGAATGTTCTTGTCACCAGAGTCCTTGGTACTGACAAACGGTTAAACATCGGAAACATGATTTTATCAGTGGAAATGACGTTAAAGAAGGGGCATTGCAATCTGCTTTGCTGCTATAGCCTAAGAACATGAGACTTTTCCATGACACTTGCAGCTGAAACCTTCCATTTGTGTTGTTTCCCTCATTAGGATGTGATCACCTTGAGAGCAGGCACAGTCTTACTTTTCTATTCATATCCCTAGTGCTTAGCACATAGTGTTTAATAAATGCTTTTTATATTCATTCATTTATTCAGTCCTTGTTTGATGATTATAGATAACAGATTCCAAGACCTTTTGACTTCAGTTCCAAAGTATTACTCCTAGTGCTCAACCCTAGACTCCACAAAAAATCTCTGCCACTGGCGACTTGTTTGATTTTGAAAGTGTGACAACAACAGCAACAACAACAGTAGCTATTATTTATATACTGTTTTAAGATTTGCAAAATAGTTTATGTGTATTATCTCATTTGAGTATAAATAAACATATTTCAACTTAATTCCTACTCTGATATTTCATTATATTATAGTAGTGACCAGGGCCAGTTGAAGACTGTCCCATTGGAATGCAAATTTTGGCAGGTCCTACCAAGCTACAGAGGCTCTGAATGCCAGTTGCCCAGTGATGGTCTTTGCAGCTGTCATTCAAAGACCAGGCTAGTTAGGCATGGTGGGGCATGCAACCAACTAATTATTTTTATTTATTTATTTTTGTCCAGAGCAAAGCACAAAGCCTGGCTACTTATGTATGGAGGTGTTATGAAAGGTATTAGTGGAGGGACCATCCGTACTGATGGATTCTTGAATTACCAACATAACACTATATATATGTATATATACATATAGGTATGTGTGTGTATATATATATATAGGCATGTATATATGTATATATATGCTTAAGATGTGTTATTAATTCATTTGGTGTTTTTTCATATATATTGTTATATGTGTTGTTTTTTCATATATTCATATATTGCACTATTTTTTCATATAATTATGTGTGTACATAATTATATGAAAAAACAACACTGAATGAATGAATACACATCTTAAGCACTTACTATGTGTAAAGAACTGTGCTAAGCACCGGAGATATGAATAGAAAAGTAAGACTATGCCTGCTCTCAAGGTGCTCACATCCTAATGAGGGAAACAACACATATGGAAGGTTTCAGCTGCAAGTCATATGGAAAGGTCCCAGGTCCTTAGGCTGTAGCAGCAAAGCAGACTGCAATGCACCTTCTTTAATGTAATTTCTATCAATAATATCATGTTTTGATGTTGAACCGTTGAATCATGTTGAACCATTGAACCATGAATTAGTACCAAGGATTCTGGTGACAAGAACTTTCTTTTTGAGTAATCAGTAGCTGTGGCTATCAAACCTATAAGAGCAGTTGCCAGGCTGTCTCTCCCTGGGGGTTGCTTCCCAGATTGATGGCTGAGGGCACTAGGCTGGAAACATTCTTAAGACTCTTGGTTTCAGGATCCTGGGCTGACTCCAACAGAGTCTGAGGTAGTCCAGGTGGTGGCGGTGGTGGTTTAGTCTGCCTGGCACACATTGCCTCCTGTCTCTCCCTAATGGTGCCCTGCTTCTTTAGCTAGACTGGCTTGCCTGATCTGTGAGTGGTAATTGATTGGCTGTTGGTGGTGATGGATGTCCCCTTCTCCACAGGTGTTGCTTCCCTGGATGATGGCTGTGAGAGCTGGGCTGCAAGTAGGACTTTAAATAATGAAGGAATCTTTTTTAGCAAAATATTTGATTGCCACTGCTCAAAATATCTAACATGGATTTCAGCAAGGCATTTGAGTAGATAGATGTGGACTGGATGAGAACAGGTGGATGAAGAACTGTTTGACTGATGGGACCCTAAATATAATGATTAGTGGAGTGATATCAACACAGAGACCGTAGTAGAGTGCCTCAAGATTTATACCTAACCCAGTTTTAGTCAACATTTTTATAAGTCACTTGAATGAAGGCATAGATCAGATCTGGATTACATGATGCTGGAGGGAATAATCATGACTAGAATGTCTCTGACATCCCTTTTCCATTTAGCATTTCTAGAATTCAATTGTCTGATTTGTGAGAGTGAATTCTGATCCTCCAATATCATAATACATTGGATGACAGAATGAGGATATCAAAATATCTATCTCAATGGTAGACTGAAGCTAATAAGGTGAAATTTAATAGGGTTCATTAAAAATCCTTTACATAGTTTTTTTAATTTAACTATACAAATATAGTTTGGGGAGAATGAAAAGTATTCATGTGAAAAATATCTTTGGGTTTTAGTTGGCTACAAACTCAAAATTTGTCAGTAGTAGGCTGTGATAACCCAAAACCTAATGCAATTTTAGACTGTTAATTAAAAAAAAGCATGAAGTTTGAAGGAAATAATAAACCAGCTGTATTCTGCCCTGGTTATACTGTAGCTAGAGCATCCAGTACAGTTTGAGGTTGTTTTTCAGATGGGACATTGACAAGCTAGGAGTTGATAGGCTCCCTTAATAGAACTGAAGTGACTTAGTGGTAAGAACTGTTTCATTTTTGTCTTTCTACTTGCAGAGTTTAGAATAGGGACTGGTTCCATGATTTCTTTGGTAAGGGGAGCTCCATGAAAAGGAAACTCCCTCTACCAATGCAAGGTAGCACCTTATCTGCAATTTATAATCTTAGAGAACTGCCTAGAGCACTACCATTGAGAAATTAAGTAACCTACTAAGGGTTATGCAGGCAGTGTGTATCAGAGGTGGGACTTCAACTCAGGTTTTCTTGGCTTCAGAGCCAGTTCTCTGACTACAGCATGCTGCCTCTCTCCTGGTACATCATATACACTGGATAAATTTTTGTTGATTGACTGATCACTGGAGTTAATGAGGTAGAGGCTTGTCAGAGATGTTGTAGATGGTACAGATGCTTTAGTTGAGGGTCAGTCAAGATGATCTTCTAGGTCTCCACCCATTCTGTAATTCAAGAATCAATTTGATTTTTTTGAGAGTGAGATTTTAACCCCAGCTTCATGTGTTGCTCAGTGACTGGTACATTGTTTGCAAACAAGCAGGGTTCATTGACAAGTGGTGGCTTTTCCCAATCCCATTTAACCAAGGCTCAGAAAAGACTGATTGTTGACTGCACTCTACTCTGTAACAATCTAGTTACAGATTCCTTCTCATTCACCAAAATATTTACTGAGGCCAATTAATAATTAAGCATTATGGTAGGTTCTGTGACAAACAGGAAGATAACTAAGACAGTCTTCACCCTCAAGGAATTTAGAATTTAGTAGGAGATTGAAGACATGTAATCCATATTTATAGTACAAAGAAATATGTGATAAATAACATATAATTGGTTCATCTGAGCAGCAAAAAAATGAAGGAGGGAAAAGTAATTTCCAGGTAGAGTGATTAGGGAGGGTTCTTTGGACAAATCAGGATTTATAGCTAAATCTTGAAGCTGAGCCTGGATAGGTTTTTCGATAGATATTGTTCTGGAGAGTCCAGATGAAAAGCATCATTCCATACAGAGACAGCCTTAATAAACTTTATTACTATTCATAAGAGAAGGAGGAAAATAGCTGCTTGCAAAGACACTGTGGCCTCCATGCCCACAGGCGGAGGGATAAGGTACCCATCCATGCTCCAGGCTAAGTTTCAGAGACCCTCAAGACTTGGGCTTATGTATAATTTGAGCCAATATAATAATAATGGGAGACTACCCTGTTTTCCGTAGGGCCAGTAAGGTGAAGGAATTTTCTAAATTACCTAATAAAGAGGGAGGAATGAAGAGCAGGGAAGTAGAGATGAAGAATAGGGAAATAAGAAACCTAATACCAACAAAACCATTCCAGCATGAGGCTGAAATTGGAGGGGGAGGGGGCACTTTAGGACTATACTAGTCAAATTTACTTTCAGCAGTCAACAACAGGCAAAACATGTATCTTCTGAAACCAAACAGCACAGACTGTTATTATTATCTTCCTTGGGAAGATAATAACGTACCCTGGCTAGAATCTTAAAAGGGGAAGGGGTAGGGTATACTTTGTAGGGATAGCCTAAAATGCCTTCCACCTCAGAATATATGTGTCAATTCTCTCCTTTGAAATAAATACTGACAGTTTATAGACCCATATTCATAGTTTTGACCTGGTAGGATGGCTGCTGCTCAAAAAGATTGTGATATAGAAAAGTAGGTAATACTTTGCAATCTCAGAACCATGGAGAGCTGCCAGTGCCTCACCTGTTACTACTGACTTGGGGCAACTGGGTGGTGCAGTGGATAGGGAGTTTGGCTTGAGTTGAGGAAGACCTGAGTTCAAATTCAGTCTCAGACATTTACTAGCTATGTGATTCGTGGCAAGTCTATTAACCCTGTCTGCCTCAGTTTCCTCAGCTGTAAAATGGAGATCATAGTGGCACTGAACTCCCAGGGTGGTTGTGAGAATCAAATGAGAAAATATCTGTGAAGCACTTAGCACACAGCCTGGAACATAGCAGATACTTTAAGTAGTTTTTAATGCTTTTTAGGGGCAGCTAGCTGGCACAGTGGCTAGAGCACCAGCCTGGAGTTAGGAAGACCATGGCCTCAGACATTTACTAGCTGTGTGACCCTGGGTAAATCACTTAACTCTCTTTGCCTTAGTTTCCTCATCTATGAAATGAGTTGGAGAAGGAAATAGCCAACCACTCCAGTATCTCTGCCAAGAAAACCCCAAATGGGTCACAAAGAGTCAAACATGACTGAAAAACAACTGAACAACAATGTTTTTCCCTTTCCCTTCTCATACTTTTGGCACCAAGTTGTGTGGTGAAACTGGAGTGTTTGTACTGAGAAGCATCTTAGCAGATATTTACAAATTACCAAATGACAGCATATAGATTCAAATGCATTGATTCTATATTCTTCCCTTTATGTAATTTAGGCCATTTACCCTTTTGGATAGCTGAAGCTCCATGGTTGTTAGTTTGGAGTTAAAGTAATTCTCTTCCCCATGACATCATATTACCACAGAATACACTGCTAAATGTTTTTTTCTTAAAGCTCATAATCCATAACGTACTCTAGAACAAGGATTCTAAACCTTTTTTTGTACCATGGATCTCTTTGGCAATCTGAGGAAGCCATAATAATAATAATAATAATAATAATAATAGTAATACCCAGCATTTATATATCTATAAAAGGTTCACAAAGTGCTTTACAAATATCACATTTGATCCTCACAACAACCCTGGGGCATAGTTGCTATCATAATCCCCACTTAAAAGAAGAGGAAACTGAAGGAGACAGACGTTGTGACTTGTCCAAGGTCATATAACTAGTGTGTGAGGCAAAATTTGAACTCAGGTTTTGATGACTCCAGGTCAAGTGCTCTATCCACTGCGCCACCTAGCTGTCTAATACTTCTATGGTTTGTTTCATACATTCATGATTGAACTAAATGCTAGATTCTAGTTAGTTATTAGTGAAAAAGATTTTTCCTATCCATGTCCATAGACTCCCCCCCAAATCTATTCATCATTCCCCCCCTTGGGGGAATTTGTATAACCCCAATTAAAAACCCGTATGTGAGAAAAACTGAAGCAAAGACTTTCAGGTTTTACAATTTCAAAGTGTCTCCATGTCACCAACTAGAACCATCCACTGATAAAATAGTTGAATTTAACTCTTTTGTTTGTTTGTTTGCTTTATTATGATCCTTCTATCCATTAGCAGCTTTCCATTTCCTTGATAGTCCATCGTTTTGGACTACTGAATTTAGCCTACAGACAGGCTTAGGTTCAACCAAATCATATCTTCCTAAAGGAGGTAGTGAATGACAACTCTGAGGTTTGCACATTGTGGGCAGCTGTAGGAGCAGAAAAGGCCAGGTGGTCTCACTCCTTACATAGAACAGGAATACATGCAGTTGCCATAAAAAGCCAAAGCTTTGGTTGCCAAGTTGAGTAAACCACCCTGTCCCAGTATCTTGCCTTCTTATTGACCTTTCAGTTTGACTGGTGTTTTTTCAACAGTTTCCTGTTTCTATTTCAGCCCCTTGGTGTTGTTGTTGTTTGTACTTTGATGAAACAGTGGTCCTAATTTGACCCAATCTTTTTGGCTTATGGCAGCTTGGATATTAATTTGGGCTTTACCCCTTTTGCTCAAAGAGATTAGCCTATCCTCTGACCTGGAATTTGACTTAATCACTGACAAAGTTAGTCCTTCTCATAGGTGAGATATGGCCCAGCATCACCCATTATGACATTTGGCCTGGCATACAAACCTGTGTTTTCTTGTTAAACAATTGTGCCATTGTAAGTATGCCTAAGATAGATGTAATTTTAAAAAATCCTTTCACTCACTTTATTTATTCCCTTTAATTTTCCTAAATATGCAGCAGCCCTCATACAACTAGCATTGAAAGTGAGTGAAATCCAGAGTCCAAGATCCAATGGCTAGAGCTAAGGAAAAAACATCTTATGGGAAAGATTTTCTGGTAACATAGGACTGAGCTGCATCTTCTTTCTGCTTTCTCTGTAAACCAGACTTCTGACTTTGTAGTGCAAAAATCAAATATCCATATACTCCCATTAAATCGAGAGAAAAAGAAACATTTTAAACTCTAAAATAGCTCATGATTAATTTAGCTCAGGCAGAAAGAGTAGCACATTTTCCCAAGAAACTCTCCCCCTAAAACCTCAACAATGTCCTCTGTTTAGTAATGGCACAAAGACCAACTAACAATACTAGAGACTTATTATGATATCAAGACAACAATTCCTTCGTAGGGGTTAAAACTCCTGATTAAGGTAGCTATCACTTGACCTTGGTGGATACGGCTCTAACTACTCCTCTCCCTTCCAAAAAAAGTCACCCCCTCACCATCCACCTCCAAATGCAAAGCCCAATCACTTAAGCTTAATTCATATATTAACTTATGACCCACATAGTTCTTGGGTCCAGGAAAGTAATGTGAGCTTTTAGAAGGGTAAAAGAAAAATTCTTTTGCCTCCTACACTTCAAACTAAGAAGAAAATGAAAAAGAAAGAATCACTCAAAGGAGGTGAACATAAGCTAATGGGAAATGACTGTTGTGTGGGGGTAGATGTTTTAGGTAATTGGTATGATTACCTTAAACTTTCAGAAATGCCCTGACCTTGTGAGAGAATGAGCTGCTGTAAAGTATGTGTGCTCCCTGGGAAATTAAATGGGACCAGGTTTTTTGTTACATTCTTTCTCCATTCTCAGAACTTGGCTTTCTATCCCTCTTGGAGAGAGGGAAATGACAATGGGTAGACTACATTTAGTGCTCAGATTTTGAAAAGATCACCTGATTTGTTCTTTAACCAGAATTGCAAGCTACAATGTAATCTTTTAAAATTATAGGTAATTACAAAAAAGGCATATTAAGCTCCAGTTAATCACAGTTGTCTCAAAAACATGTCCCTTCTCACAACAAAGCAGTGACCTAGCCAAGACTTGGATAAACTGGCATTTCCCTAGATCACATGTATCATTCCTGAGTACAATGGCCTTTGTGTTTCTTACAGGTGTCCATATTTTCTCTGAAAAATAGACTTCCCCTCCCACAGCTTGAGCATTATCTGCTCTTTGTTTGAAAGTGAATGCGTGGTACATGTGAATACTGGAGAACTCAGGGAGGGGTGTGTGTGTGTGTGTGTGTGTGTGTGTGTGTGTGTGTGTGTTTACCTGTCCCCTCCCCAAGTAGACCCATCTTTGAGCCTTTCATGACATCATTTCAGTGTGGGTAAGTCCCTGCTATGCACTCACCATTACCACCTTCCTTTACTGGCAAGTAATTTGAGTCCCAAAGCAGCTGTATCACCTTTCACTAACTTTTGCTTACACATTTACATCCATATCTGGGGAATGAGTGACCCATAACCGAATGACCTCTGCCTTGGTAGTACAGCTTTGCTTTGAGCACCTCGAGGGTACCTTCAGGTCAAGGCCAAACTTCTTCCTTACCATTATTGGGGCACCCTGTGTTTTTTTATACCTTGCTGGGCCAATTTTCCTTTCTCTGAAGTGCCTGCTACTGGTCTACAGCATGCTGATTCCTACTTAACACTGGAAAGCACAGCAACGCTTATGTGAAATTAGATTCCCTGAGGTGTAATGAAACTGAATAAAGCCACAGAAAGAATGTATAGCAGAATAATTCTTTCCTGAGTGGGAGCGTAGGGGAGGGGTATGTGAAACACTGGCATTCCTAAAGCATGAAGGCTTGAGACTGAGAGTCAGGTGACTGGTTCTGCTTTACCAAGTGCAAGGTCATGAACCTTCATTTTATGTTCCAAACTATCACTTTCTCCCTATTCTGTGGAGATGGCTGAGAGTATATAGAGCAAACTATAATCTGAGAAGGAAAAATGAAGAGGGTAGAATTGCTTCAAGTTTTCATCTCTTCAGTTCATAGGAAAGTAATTGATGTTACTTTGCATTGAAGTATTTCCTTTCTAGAATTATATGTTAATGAAGTTTCAGATATTCTGTGTTTTGTACTCAGAATCTCTAGGTTACTTGTTTAATGCCTATTTTCTCTAGTTTATTGTAGCTGGAATTCACTTAAGTGAAAGATCAGGTAAGATGCAGTGGCTGTTTAAAGGGTTCATTAGTCTGATGGCTTTTATGGCAAGCCAAGTTGATGTTCTTGTTTTAGTCTCATGTAGGATTGTTATCCAGTCTATGAGAAAATCAACAGTGAAAAAAGATTCTTCATTTCATGATATGAGTCGGCATTCTTCATTCTCTCTGGTGACAGTGGTTTAAAAAAGATGCAGCAATCTGCTCAATGCTTTGCTGATTAAAAAAAAAAGTACATCACATTCACAATGTGTGCATTGTTGCTTCTTCCTGTAAGAAATAAACTTGTTCAAACAATTTATCATATGGAACTGTCTGAACTTAATTATGAAATATGAAATGATAATGCTGTGTATATTTTCCATGTAGCCTTGCAATTTCATTTTGGAAAAAAAGAACATGCTTCTTCAGCATTTCTGCTTGTATTTTTATAGGTCTTTGTAAATGACACACAGAGTATCCTTGATACTTTGGGTTAGAGGGGAAATGCTATATTGAAAACTTCAAATCAGATTTCTGATTTTCCATTCTAGATTCTTTTTTTATTTTTATTTTTTAATTTTCCCACTCTAGAGTCTTGACATAATATTAAGGACTTATACTTCAATAAATCTGTCTTCATTAATATGGACATTTCTCAACAGTGCAGATTGCAATCTATCAAAAACAGCCATCTATCCAAAACAGCCATCCTCTGTGATTCCTGTTCAGGATTTTCTGTAGATCCTTTGCAGAGAATCAACCAGCTATGATGAAGGTCTTTCTTTAGGACTTTTTACATTTTGTGGGTAGCAGTATACCACTTGGGTTGTCTGTGTATGATCCTTTCCTCTTGCTATACAATCATCCCATCTCTTTTTCGAAGCATAAATTTCCTCAGCTCATTCTTCCTGTTCCCCAAACTAGTCTATGATCCAATGACACAGGGCTCTGTGCTATTCCTTGAAAAAAGACACTCCATTTCTAGACTCTGAACATTTTTGTGGGCTTCTCAATCCTCTCCCTCCTCATTTGATCCCCCCCCTTCCCTGGCTTCTGTCCAGTTCTAGTTAAAATCTTACTTTCTACAAAAAGCTTTTCCTGATCTCCCTTTGATGCTAGTACCTCCTCTCTATTGCTTATCTCCATTTTATTCTGTCTGTATCTTGTTTATACATAGTTGTTTGCTTGTTATTTTCCTCATTAGACTGTAAGCGCCTTGAGAGCAGGGACTTCTTTTGTCTGTCTTTGTATATCCAGGACTTAGCACAGTGCTTGACTCAGAGGTGCCACTTAACAAATGCTTATTGATTGAATGGCTGATTCAGAGATATCCTTTATGAAGTTTCTTGCAGATAGGTTGTTGTGGAAAGCATGCTACAGCCCTTTGGGCCTACCAATTTCTCCATTGTCTTTTGGGCCACTAGCAACTTTGACTCTTCAGAAATCATAGTACTACAAGAGTTCCAATCTTACAATTTCAGTGGGAGAATGGATATCTTTAGGAGATTTATTATTATACTGAGGAGCATATAAGGATTGCTATAAGCATAACACAATTTCCAAACGCAATCAATTCAGTCCATTCTCTTCCTCCTATTTCATTTTAACCTCAACATTATTGCTCATTTTTAGTTTCTATGGATTGACCTTCGAAATGCATGTTGTGGTGGGAACAATAGACATTTTTCAACCCCATATTTTTTCCTGTCTGGATTGTTTATTCGTTTGATTAATCATGCCTCTCAATAAAAAGATTTTGTTATATTCTGGGGCTTAATACAATCAGCACAATATTATCAATAAATAACAGCATCTGGAGGTTCTCTCCATGCCCCCTTCCATTTGTGTCTTGTTTGCACAGGATGTAGCCTTCATGATAGCAGCTTGGTGAGCATGTATTTCCCTTAATTGATGCTAATAATTAGGGGGTCATAGAGCAGTTATTTCTGTTGTTGCATTTATCAAGGAATCTTGTATGATCCTAATATTCTTAAGAGACTCTTTGTTGGAGAAAGCCCATAAGGCTGCATTTTGCTCTACCAAATCAAGGGCTATTTTGTAACTGACAAACATAGCGTGATCTTTTATTCTCTGTACTTTTCAATTAATTGTCTGACTGTTAAATTGTGGTCTGCTATTGAAAATTTTTTGCAAAAACATGGCTATTTCCTTCACATATTTTTATCAAGTATATACTCAATACACATATAGATCATGTCTATAAAGATTTTATAAAGATTAGAAATTGACATAAGAATTGATAATTATTATCAATAACACTCTCTTATTCACCTTTTCCAAGTAATAATTTAATCCATGGCTTTTTCCATTCCTTTGATATTTTACCCTGGTAGATTTATTTCCCCAACTTTTCAAGGTTGTATTGTTTCTAGCATGGACTTGGTCTGGTCCAGCTGTTCTTCCTAACATGGTCTCCTTAATAACCATTTCATCTTAGACAAGAACTGTGGGGTGGAGTCAAGATGGCAGAGGGAAAGCAGTGACTTGCTTCAGCTCTCTCCCAAAGCCCTCCAAACACCTAAAAAAATGGCTCTAAACAAATTCTAAAGCAGCAAAACCCATAAAAAGACAGAGTGAAACAAATTTCCAGCCAAAGACAGCCTGGAAGGTTGATCAGAAAGGTATATCACTACGGGCAGGGAGAGGAGCTCAGTTGGGTGTGGGCACGCAGGCTGAAGCAAACCTGAAGTAGGCCTCAGAGAACTGAATCAAGGGCAGCTGTGGTGGTTTCCAGACTTCTCAACCTATGAACGCCAAAGACAACGTGGAAGGTCAGTGGGAAAAGTCTATGATTGCGGTGAGAGAGGAGCTAGGTCTCAGCCGCAAGTCTCGAGCGTGGCCTGGGGCCGCGGCTTTTTCCTGAGCTTCTGGCCCACAGACATAGGGGGAAATCGAGGGGCTGATCAGAGGGGGATTGCAGGGATCTCTTTGCTAGTGCTGAGGCAGGAATCTCTTTCTTTACCCATGCTTGGATCTGGGTCACAGTTCTGAGGGGCGGTCCTGGGGCAAGGAGGAACACTGGTGTGGTGAAGCTTGTTGTGGCTGTGGAGAGGAAACACCTTGCCCCTTATCATACCACCTTGGAAGAACTGAAAATTTACAGGTCCCTAGAAGTACCTCTGAAAATAGCTGTCCAAACCCCTGAAGCTTGGGACAGTACACTCTTCACATCGGAAGCATACTTTTACCTTAACAAAGAGTTTAAAACTCAAGCAATTGGCTGGGATCATGAGTAAGTAGCGCAAAAAGAGTCAGACTATATTATCTTACTTTGGTGACAAAGAAGATCAAAATATACAACCAGAAGAAGACAACAAAGCCAAAGTTCCTACATCCAAAGCCTCCAAAAAAAATATGAATCAGTCCCAGGCCTTGGAAGAGCTCAAAAAGAATTTTGAGAAGCAAGTAAGAGAAGTAGAGGAAACACTGAGAGTGATGCAAGAAAATCATGAAAAACAAGTCAACAGCTTGCTAAAGGAGACCCAAAAAAATACTGAAGAAAATAACACCTTAAAAAATTGCCTAACCCAAATGGCAAAAGAGGTCCAAAAAACCAATGAGGAGAAGAATGTCCTAAAAAGCAAAATTGGCCAAATGGAAAAGGAAGTCCAAAAGCTTACTGAAGAAAATACTTCCTTAAAAATTAGAATAGAGCGATTGGAAGCTAGTGACTTTATGAGAAATCAAGACACTGTAAAACAAATCCAAAAGAATGAAAAAAAATTAGAAAACAATAACCATTTCATCTTTCTGGAATACTCTTGTATGGTGTTAGGGTACAGATCTGGTGCCTCTACTAAATTAAATCATTATAGAAATGCAGGTAAATTTATTTTATTTTCCATCTCTTTGTGTTCTTCTGCCAGTTTTATCTATGAATGCTCTTGTGATTATATGGCTTGGCTGAGTCTCAGGCCAAGCATTCTGTAGACTTTTCCAGTCTTCTTACATCTTACTCTGCTCCACATACTCTACAATCCAATGACACTGGCCTCCTTGCTGTTCCTCACAAAAAATATTCCATCTCCATGAAAGAGATAAAAATGCTGGGCAGACATAGCCTTCAACTCTATATCTTTTGATTGGTTTGATTACTGCTTGATGACTGAATTGTTTAGCTTTTTAGTGGGAGTTTTGCCCAACCAAAGTAAAGCCCTATATCATATCACAATGAGACAAAACACAAGAGATATTGAGAGTGATAGTCTTCCTTTCCTTCATCAGGAAGTGTTTAGATGTCCTATGTGTCATTACAACAAATAGCCTTCCTTCATTTGTGAATCAGGGCAAAAATTAGGTTGAGTAGGCCCAAACGACTGTAGCATGCTTCTCAGTTAGGTTGAATTCACCATTCAATGATAGATTCATGGAAACACCCAGTTTTCCATTTGATCTAAGGGGAGATTCCAATTTTAGAATCCCCAGATCACTTGGCTTCATTATTCTCATCATCTTGGCAATTGAAGAACATGATATAAAGTTCACTTTTATAGATGATCATTTGGTTGGCTAGCATATTGGCAGCTAAGAAAGGCTGACAGAGACTGGTACCTTTCTGGGTGGTATGAGGTTTTGTTTTCATTCTTACATTTTTATTTGGTGCAGAGATGCTATGGTGATTGTAACCTTAGAAATCTGCCTATAAATAAATAAATCAATAGAGACAGCCCAGGGTAATAGCACTTTTGCATATAGGAATTCAGCACCTAGGATGATTATTTGAATAACTTTGATTTCAGCTTATTACCTTTTTGCCATCTCATCAGAATTTGCCTAAATAAAGCAGGGAACATGTACACACCTTCTAGTTTTGTTTTTGTTTTTGTTTTTGTTTTTTTGGAAGGCTTGTAAATTGAGATGACAACTAAAACCTGGTGTCAAGTACCTGAGGGGCTAAATGAGATGATTATGGCTTGGCATGGATCTTAAGAAGTTTTCCTTTTTTCATATAAGTTAGGTGTTCTGAGATCTTTGCCAGGAAATCGATACAACTTTTCCACTATATCAAACACAGATTAAACTCTTGTCTACAAGTTTTTCCAAGTAGGCCATCCATTATTCTGACACTCTATACCTGTTTTCTTATATGAAGCAGACAGAAATTTCATCATTTCAATTTTTTTATTCTTCTTTGTTCTTGAAAACATTATAAGAACCAATGATAATAAAACTAAGGCTAGATAGTTCATTTTTGTATTGAATCTCAATTTGCTATTACTTCTGTTTGATGAGCCACCCACTAAGAAGTTAATGTTCTTGCCAGGAAACTTGTGGAACATCTGCCTGACATTTACTGCTGAGCCACAAGCTTTCTGGGTTTTCCTATGTAGAGAAAGAAAGCTATTGCAGAGGATCACCCTAGGCTGTTTTTGAGTTAATGACAGTGGTGTTGTCAAGGCTTCCTTGCTGGATTGCCTGTCAACACCTTCTTCCTTGCAGGCACCACTTCTAGATGGTGAGACACTATTTAGA
Source organism: Vombatus ursinus (assembly GCF_900497805.2). Classification (NCBI taxonomy): domain Eukaryota; kingdom Metazoa; phylum Chordata; class Mammalia; order Diprotodontia; family Vombatidae; genus Vombatus; species Vombatus ursinus. Next base: position 51,585,177 of record NW_020954590.1, on the reverse strand, counting down.
CTAGGTTCTATCAAGGGTTCTTTCAGTGTTGGGGAGGCATTATGATAATTTTATTAATAGCAAATTTGTATTTGTTAAATCCAGGGGGACAAAACAAACCTTGGTTGTAGTGATGAAGAATGTGGCTGTCAGAAAAAGCTGGTCCCTTGCTAATAAAAAGATCTGATACCAGCAAATTAAACTCTGTCATCTAATTCTCTGGTCCCCAATACTTAAGTCTTGGAAATTCATTCAGATGCTCCACTAATTCTTATGAATGCTGACTACCATCTCCTCATGGGGATTATACTAAAACTAGCCAGGAGATGTCAATATACTTACTCCTCAATCTCTAACTAAATTCTCCCTCCGTACCTAGCTTTACTGCCAACTAAATTTAGGCTTTAGTTCAGTGAATATTGTTTGAGGGCTTGTTAGAACTTGGAAAAAGGTAAATAGACTAAGAGCAGTTTGGGGATCCCTTGTGGTATGGAGAGGCAATGTAATATGGCAAAAAGAGCATTGAGTTTGGAAAGAGAAAATTGGACCTAAGTCATAACTCTGAACTACTTAACTCATTTCATCTTTGAGGCAAGTAATTTAACCTTGAGCCTCAGGATCCTCATCTGTAAAATTGAGATAATAAAATCAGCACTACAAAGTGCTTTATAAACATTGAGGAGTCACATAAATATCGATTATTCATATTGAAACCTATGTCATATTCTAATTAATTTTTTAATTCGATAGTAAACTTATGTTACTTTTATTAAAGGAATGATTGTCATTTAATGTATTAGATTACAGAAACCATTGAATCTCTCCATTTTTAATGAATAATCTTATGGGGGGGTACTCATTCATTAAAAAATTTATTAAATGCCTACTATGTTCAAGGCACCATGCTAGATGATAGAGAAGACACAAATATAATTAAGAAAGATAGTCCTTATCCTTGTACAAGGTAATTGTGAAGGTAATATGGCACATTCACAAACATGCAATTTACTTTGATAGATTTGTGATCCAATTGCTATGACTATTACCTTCATCAATACAAATCAAAACTCTTACATATATAATACTTTCTGGTGATTCAAGACCATATCTTTCTGTAGTCCTCCATACATAATCTACACAACACCTTAGAGGTCTTTCTCTCCTTTTATATCTTGGAGTTACCAATTCACTACTTTATTTTTCTGTTGCCTCTCATTCTTACTACATAGTAATAATATAATATTTATGTAGTACTTTGATGTTTATAAAATGTTTTCCTTACAATAATCCTTTGAGATATTCATCTCAAATACTGCATAATTGTCTTCATTTTATGAATGAGGTTCAAAGAGGTTAGGAGATTTGTCTATGATTATATCATTTGTAAATGTCAGACTCAGGATTTGAACCTAGATTTCTCAACACCAAGGACAATGCTCTTTCCACTAAACATAACCAGCTCCTCTCCTTTTCCAGTCACATGTAACCCAAATTATATCACTTCTAAAACATAAATCATTGTTGGCAACACTCCTTAATCTATTTACTTTCAATATGAGTCTTTCAGTTGCACTTTTGGTGATTTGAAATTTCAATTCTAATTTTATCATTTGCTGCCAAGATATCACAAGGAGAATATTAATGCTAAAGGGATGTGCTTTTGTTTTTTTGACTTTGTTTTATTGTTTCTTGATGTTTCATGGAGTCATTAGCTTCCATTTGCCCAATTCTAATTTTTAAGTAATTATTTTCCTTAGTGAGTTTTAGTACTACTTTTTTCATTAGGCCAATTCTGCTTTTCAGGGAGTTCTTTTCTTCAGAGAATTTTTGTGCCTCTTTTACCATTAGGTGAATTTTGTTTTTTTAAGGTATTATTTTCTTCAGCATTTTTTGGGGGTCTTTTATACCAAGTCATGAATTTTCTTTGCATAATTTTCTTCCATCACTCTCATATCCTGTTTCTATTCACTTATAATCTCTCCAGATGATGCAAGGTCATTGCCTAGGCATATCCATCTCAAGGTTTCTGCTCAGGCACCTCCTGACTCCTGTGGTTACTGTTATTAGCTCTGATGGACTCAGCTACAGTCACTGTTAGGACCTCTGGTGGAACCTTTAGGACTCCTGGTCTAGCATAGTTATCTGGGAGTGAGGTGGGGCAGATGAGAGGAGAGAGACAGAGACAGATAAATAAACAATCAGAGATAGATAAAGGAACAAAAAGAGAGAAATAGGGACAGAGAGAAAGAGAGAGACAGAAAAAGAGACATAAATAAACAGAGACAGAGATGGATAAAGAAACAAAGAGAAATAGACACAGAGAGGGGGGAGAGAGAAAGAAAGAGACAGAGACAGAGACACACAGAGCCAAGCAATTCCCATTTAGTGACTTGGCTGTAGTTCCTCCACTACTAGTTTGGCCTGACATTGGATTGTACTCTTCAAGAGTGGCGTGATACTTTATATACTGGTCCAGGAGTATTTTCAATTTTTTTTCCCAATCACAAGATGCTTTCTGTATGATATCATTCATTTTAATCCAGTGATCAAAGTCCCTTATTCTTCTCAAATTAAGGACTTGTTTGTAGCTAGTTTATACTTTGGATTGATTCAATGAAGCTGCCTAGGTTTCTGATTGCACTAATTGGAGTTGGGGTGTAATCCTTACCCTTATATAAATACATATATGTGAATATATAATATATATGTGCATACATATATACATATATGTATGAACACACATGTATTTATGTGTATGTTCCTACATGCCGTTTTCTTTGGTAAACTGTTAGCTCCTTGAACTCAGGAACTGTTCCATTTTTGTCTTTGTATCCCCAATGCATAACACAGTGTCTGGCACATAGTAGGCATTTAATAAAGGCTTGTTGATTAACAGATTGTTTAAACCTGGTTGACAAGTAGCTGCCTTACTATCCCTAACCAATGAGTCACCAACCGATGCCATTTGTCTTTTTTTCTTTCTCTATTACTGGATGACCTCTCACCTGAAAATACTGGTGGATCTGCCTCATCAGGCCTTGGAGAACAATCAACGGCTTCCTCTAAAGATGATCCCATTCTTCCCATTATTTCTGCTCCACCCCAATTCTTATATTTAATAGATTATATAGCCCTAGATGTTCAGTGGATTTACCTCTCTTCTTTTTCTGGCTTATGTTAGATGGGAATTTTGCTCTGCCCATTTAAATCCTTTTTCTTTTTTGTTTTGTCCTTCCATTCTTTCGTGGAACACTTCATTCTTCCTGATAACCTGGAAACTAGTAATTATTCCTTCAACCCTTTCACTTATATCTCTGGGACACAGATCTACTTAAACATTGGTCATGAATAGGTGTTACATACTAGCAGAAAAAACAAACACCATGATCTTTGACAATCATTGGAAAATTCTCCTTGCCGGCCATGCTCACTTGAAACAAAATGTCTCCTTTTTAGTGTATCACTTGGCTTACCCTTGTTCCTAACTGCTATAGCAAACTGCTTATAGGAAATGTGAATCCACGACATACTTACCTTGTTTAATTGTACCAATACCCTGTACTTCCTTGGCCACTAGACTCTCTATTCACACATAAGGGTCAAGGCTTAATTCGTGCAGCAGGCAAGATACAAATGTTCAAGGCACTAGGACAAAAGATTAAATCCCATGGTTTAATAAGATCTGTCTACTTTGTTTCACTTTGCTGCTTTCTTCCTATACTTCCCTTTATTTCCTTAGAGGATAGGTTTTACTCTCTCACTTGTGGGGTGAGGATTAATTTATTTTGAGACAGAAACAGAAAAATCAGAGAACACAAGAGACCAGGACAACAGATGAAATACCATTGCTTGTTGAGACCCAATTATTTAATGAAGTCCATGTATCCAATGAGATCTACCTATTTCAATCACCTTGCTGCTCTTGTCCATATTCTTTTATTTCTTCTAAAACTAGGCTTCCTGTATGTGGGAGCTAGGGGGAGAAGAGAGGAGAGAAGAAGCCTTAATTTATCTGGTGGAAGTAGATAAAAAAAGAAACAAAACAACAAGCACATGAGCTAGAAACATTTAAGATACAAGGATATAAGGCACTAGCCAATTGTCCTTTTTAGATTTCCACACACGTTATTCTCCTTGCAATTACTGTCTGGATACTTTTTACTCTTTACTTCCCTAGACTCTAAGGCTAAGTTCTCCACTGCCCTGGACACTGGCTATGACGGAGACAATCAAGACCTACATTTATTGATCTACTAGAGGAAAACCTGAGATTCTTCCTTCTATGTAGCTGCATTTTCTTTATGTTTTCTGGTTACTTTCATAATGAGAATGTCCATAAGGGTGTGCTTCCTCTAATAGTGTATAAACTCAGTGATCACAGGACAAAGATCACACCTTAAAGTAGTAAGTTAAGGAAATCTTTATAGTCTAAGAGCAGTGTGATTCTTCACAAACAGCTCCCTTTCCTGATACTTTACAACTGGCAATGTGGGAAGAATACTGCTCATTTTTGTGCCTGAAGAATAGTAAGGAGCCTCATTTTCTAGAGATTCTTGCTTATTTGGAACTATGCCTCCAGAGTCACCAGACTGTGCATAGCCTTTGATGTAGCATAACCATCATTAGATCTATACCTCAAAGAAATAAAAAAAAAGAGGAAAAGGACCAATATATACAAAAATATTTATAGCAGTTCTTTTTTTTTTCTTGATGACAAAGAACAGAAAACTGAGAACTTGACTAGCAATTGGGGAATGGCTAAACAAATTATGGCGTATGAATGTTATAGAATACTGTTGTGCCATGAAAATTATGAAAGAGATTTCCAGAGAAACCTGAGTGAACTTGTATGAACTGATACTGAGTAAAGGGAGCAGAATCAGTAGGACAATTTATCCAATAACAATATTTACAAAACAATTTAAAAAGACCTGAGAACTTTGATCAATGCAATGACCAATCATAGTTCCCAACAACTGATGATGAAGCATTTTCCCCACCTCCTGACAGAGAGGTAATGAACTAAAAATACAGAAAGAAGCACATTTTTAGACATGGCCAATGTGTGAATTTGTTTTGCTTGATTATATGATTTGGTACAAGGATTTTCTTTTTCTTTTTTACAGTAAGGGTGTGAGCGAGAGGTGAAAGAGAAATTAGGTGCCCATTAGTTGAAAAATAAACAAAATATTTAAAATTCTTGCACCATAGGAGGCAAGGGAAATGACTAATAACTTTTTAGAGATTCCTGATATCTCTAGGGGGCATAGGGCATTTTGTGACTTTGTAAATTTCATGAGTCACTATGACCAAAATATTGTCCTGGTGCCTAGTCATTTGGAAATTAACTTCTTCATATCTGTCCTCAGATAACAGAGGCACAATAATAACTTGAATTTACAAGGTTCTTTAAGTATAGTAGAGTCATGGATTTAGGGCAGGGAGGGACCTCAGAAGCCATCTAGCTCACTTCTTCATTTTATAGATAAGGAAATAAAAGCTCAGACCAGTTCAGTGCTTTGCCCAGGGTCACTCTGCTACTAAATATAATTCTCAAGTTTTCTCTGAAGAACTCTGAAATCAATTGTGAGACATGGGAGACATTGGCACAGGACCACCCAACGTGGTGTGCCCACCTCAAAGAAGGCTCTGTGCTCTATGAGCAAAGCAGAACTGTAGTAGCTCAAAAGAAAAATGAGGTGCACACATTTAGGGACATCTCTACTCCAAATGTTCATATGGACTATTTGTGCCTGACCTGTGGTGGAGCCTTCTGAGTTCTTATTGGTCTGATCATCCATACTCAGGCACACCCTACCTTGACTTCAACATAGTGATGTCATTTTGGTCCTCTTCGAGCATGAAGGACAAAATCCAACATCATAGATAGAATTTGAACTGAGACCTACCTAATTCCAAGTACAGCAGAGATATCACACTGGATAGCTAACTATCAGTCCAGAGGTTCTTTTTTTTTTTCTTTTTGTGTCATGGACTCCATTAGAAGTCTGTTAAAGCCTAATTCTATTGTGGTGTGTTGCTTATATTAATGATTGATGGAAGTGCTAAATTTCATTTAGTAGTCAGTGAAAATAAAGCTACCATTTTCCCTCCATCCAATTTCATGAATCCCCTAAAGTTTATCCATTGTTGTGGTCCATGAACCCTAGGTTAAGAACTCTGGCACTAGACCAAAGTGTTTTCTTCACAACAACCCTGTGCAGTAGAGAGTATAAATATTCTTACTACCATTTACTTATGAGGAAACTGAGACACTGAGAAGGTTACAGATTTGCTTAAGCTCCTAAAGCAAGTGTGAAAATCAAATGCAGTTTATAGATTCAGGTATCCTGATGCTAAAGCTAACACTTTATCTGGTGTGTCAGGTGGACTCTGAAGCGTCTTTCCCTGGGGCCAAATTTGAAGGCTTCCCAATTTGGTTTAACTTGTCTGAGCTGGCTTTCTTTTGACATAGCTGTTGAAAAGCCAGGGTCACCTTGATGATATGATGAGGAACTAGAAGAGGAATTCTGAGGAGAAAATTTTCCATATTATCTGCAATAATTACCCAATAGTTTTAATATATAATATGAGACCACAAGAGAGGTACAAAATGTTATATGAGGTCAGAGGAAAACAATATCATTACTAACTAAATGGGGGCATGGAAGACTTCATGGAAGAGGTAATATTTTAGTTGGGTCTTGAAAAATAGAGGAGAGGACATCCTAGGTGCAGGGAATGGCATCAGAAAAAATATGGAGGGGCAGCTAGATGGTGCAGTGGATAGAGCACCGGCCCTGGATTCCGGAGGACCTGCATTCAAATCTGGCCTCAGACACATAATACTGACTAGCTGTGTGACCCTGGGCAAGTCACTTAACCCCATTGCCTAGCCAAAAAAAAAAAAAAAGAAAGAAAGAAAGAAGAAAAACTATGGAAACTAGAAAGCAAGAGCCATGTGCAAGGGATAGTGAATAAGATCAAAGAAGGGGTCATCAACAGTCATGTAGTCCAACCCATACCTTGAAAAAGATCACCACACAACTGACCAGTGAACATGCATCCTCTGCTTGAAGACCTCCATTGAGGGAACACTACCAGCTTCTGAAGCAGCCCATTATACTTTTGGGAAGTTCTAATTCTTAAGAAGATTTTCCTTATATCAAACCTAAATTTGTCTCTTTGAAACTTCCACCCTTGGTTGCTAGGGGCAAAACAGAACAAAACCAGTTCTTCTTTCATATGACAACCTTTCAAGTAATTGAAGAAAGATTTACTGTCTCCCTCCACTTACCCTTTCAGTCTTTTTCTCTAGGCTAAATATTTCCAGGTCCCTCACCTGTTGTCCATTTGGCATGAATAAAATCATCCTGGTTGCTTTCCTCTGTATATTCTCCAGCTTATAGTCCATTTTGGCAGGGGTAGACTATAGTATTGTGAGATTATGTGGCACAGTGGACAGACCACTGGACCTGGAGTCAGGAAGAACTAAATTCAAATACTGCCTCAAACACTTAACTAGCTGTGTGACCCTGGGCAAGTCACTTAACCTCTATCTCAGTTTCCTTATTTGTAAAATGGGAATAAGTAGCATCTACCTCTGGGGCTATTGTGAAAGTAAAATGAGATAATATGTTGAAAGTACTTTTTGAGCCTTAAAATGCTATATAAATATTAGATATTGTTGTTATTAAATAAGACTGGAAAGTTAGAGAGTTATAATTGTTGAAGCAGTGACCACAGTGATATAGCATGGCTTCATCATGAAGAGGCTACATCAGACTAAGATCATTTTCTTTTTTGATAAGGTTACTAGACAAGTATATAAAGGAAATTTTGCACCTGGAGTTTACTTTGATTTTAGCTGAGTATTTGATGAAGTCTCTCATACTATTCCCATGGAGAGGCATGGACTAAATGATGATGCAAGTTGGGTTGACTTGGAACTGGTTGAATGACCAGATCTAAGGAACAGTTACTAATAATTTCATAACAGATCGGGAGGAAGTTCCCAGTGGAATGGACCAGTAACACGGTATGTGCTTGACCCTTTGTTGTCTAATATCTTAATAAGTGATTTGGATAAAGGAATAGATGGCATAGCTATCAAATTTGTAAATGACACAAAGCTGGGCAGAATAACTGACCCACCATGGTGACAGCCTCATCCAAATAGATTTTGACAGCTGGAACACTATAGTAAGATGAAATTTTATAGGGAAAAATGTAAAGTCTTGCACTTTGTTTCAAAAAATCAACTCCACAAAATATAAGATGCTGGAGGTGTGGCTAAATGGCAGCTTATCTGGAAAAAGACCTGGGGTCTTTAGTAGATTGTTATTTAGTTGTTTTTCAGTTTGTCCAACAATTCATGACCCCATTTGAGATTTTCTTGGCAAAGATATTGGAGTGGTTTACCATTTCTTTCTCCAGCTTGTATTACAGATGAGGAACTAAGAGAAACAGGGTTAAGTGACTTGCCTGGGTCACACAGCTACGACACTAAGTCTGAGACTGAATTTAAACTCATGAAGATAAATCTTCCTGATTTGAGGCTCAGTGTTCTTGTAACCCAGCTGACCTTGTAGTAGACTACATGATCACTATGAGGCAACAGTGTGATTTGGCAGCCAAGAAAGTCAACGTGATGTTAAGCTACATTAAGAGAACTATAGAATCTTGGACTAGGGAGATCATCACCCTGATGTAGTTTGCCCTGGTGTAATAACATCTGGAATATTTTTTTTAATTTGGGTACCAAAGCTGGAAAACATCCAGAGAGAGGCAACCAGGGCCTTGAGGTCATTCCATATAAAGACTGGTTGAAGGAACTGAACAAGTTTAACTTTGGAAAAATGAAGTTCTGCTCAGATTCTGTGAATTAGAGGTATCCAAAAATGGAAGGGACTCCCCAAGAGAGAATGATTTCCCCTTCTGGAGTTTTCTTGGATGACCATTTGTTGGGTATTGGAATGGGGCTTTCGTTGTGGTTGTTGTTTAGGTATGGGTTGAACTAGAGAGCCTCTTGGGCCCCTCCTAACACTGAGGTTCTATGATTAGAGATGACTGTTGGTTAGAGGACTGTTGAAATAATCCATTCGTGTTGTAATGAAAGTCTGTATTAGGCAGTGGCTGTTCTTAATGGATCAGAGCTATACTGGCACAACTATAAACACAATACCCTTTTCCTTCATTGCTACTAAGGCACCATAGACAAAGATATATGATGCTGGAGTGAGATGAAGAACAGCTAGGTGGAGAAGTGGATAGAGGGTCCAGGCCTGGAGTCAGGAAGACTTATCTTCCTGAGTTCAAATCTGGCCTCAAACACTTACTACCTGTGTGACCCTGTGCAAGTCATTTAACCCTGTTTGCCTCAGTTTTCTCATCTATAAAATGAGTTGGAGAAGGAAATGGCAAACCACTCTAGTATCCCTGTCAAGAAAATTCTGTAAAGGGGTCACAAAGAGTTGGACATGACTGAAATGAGTAAACAATGAGATGAAAAAGCAAGAAGCATTTGGGGGGAGGGTAGATATTAATAGCAACTTTTGCCTCAACAATATCTCTGTCATTGTCTTATTCATTAAGACTGACAAAGTAAATATAGATATGATCAAGGCTGCCTGAAGAGCTGCAAGTACATTGTGGTTTCTGTTCCTAAAAACAAACACATCATTTCTGTATTGGGCCTTAGATGAAAGTCTGAGCTAACTTCATCTGTCCCACATTATGCAAATATGTCCTTAAATCCAGATGAACCATAAGGTCAGTCAGTCAATAAACATTAAATGCCTACTATGTGCCAGTACTGTGCTAAATGCTGGGGATACGAGTAGAAAGCTGAAAGGCGGGAGGAGGAAGAAGGTACCTGGGTACAGGGGTGTGATGGTAAAATCAAAAGAGTGCAGCCATGTGGGAAATGAAGAGATGCCCCTCCTCAAATAGAGGTTTTGGAGCTCATGCCCTGCCCTCCAATCAGAGGAGTAGAAGGTACTGATAAGGTGTGAGTATCAAGGCTCAGCAACACACTTAACCTTGTTTGCCTCAGTTTCCTTATCTCTAAAATGAACTGGAGAAGGAAATGGCAAACCACTCCAGTATCTTTGCCAAGAAAACCCCCAATGGGATCATGAAGAGTCAGACACAGCTGGAAGTGACTCAGCAGCTCCTTCATCTCCATCTTCCATCTTTATGCCTTTGCATAAGCCCAATCCCTCCTCATGGCCATTTCTTAGAATCTCTACCTTCCTTCAAAGCTAAGAGAAGGTGTCCCTTCCCTTCAGGAAATGTATCTAGATCTCTCCTTACCCTCAATTACTAGGACCATTCCCTCCCCACCCCCAGTTATATTGTATCTATTTTTGTGAAATGTGTATATACACACATGTATATACATATATGTATATATTTATGAGTGTATGTGTATGTATGTATGTATATACATACAGAGTGACAGAAAGAGAGAGAGACAGAGAGAGAGAGAGAGAGAGAGAGAGAGAGAACAGTGCCTAGCACACAGTAGACCTAATAAATGCTCACTGACTGACTGATTGATTGATTGAACTTTCCTATAAAGGCTGACCATTTCAACAGTCAAGTATTCTTTATGACCAAACAATGACAATTTCCTCAGGAGACCTCTACCTCAAAGCTATATTGAGGCTTTCTTCCAAAGAAAAAGCAGGATTACATAAGGAAACCTTTTCATTCCAGTCACAGGTAATCTCATCAAAACAACAATAAAAAAGCATAAAGAAACAGCTCCTTCCTGTACAGCCAGATACTTCAGAAGTGCTGAAGGACATGAAAATACCCTAGGGTTCAGGCATTACTTTCCTAATAGATCTCTGCTTTCTGGAAATGGAAGTTACCTGTAGTTAAAAATGTGATTGCTGGTCACCCCTCCCTTGGGGCTCCCCCCAGGAAGTGGATATTTAAAACAATTGACACCAGTGAGACTCTGACAATGTTATTCTTTCAGTTTTGGTCCCTAAGGCACCCTTTTCGAGAAGGACTTGGGAAGACCTCTTGTGTGGAGGCTGATGAATCTGATTTCCTTGCCAAATTACTCCAAAGCAATCTAACCAAATAGGGTTTGCAACATGAGCTCTGTCACCGCCATATGTCCCCTGAACAACTCCAGTGGGATGTGGGACAAGATATACAATTGGCTCCTTTCAAACCTAACTCCTCACTGTAAAATTCAGGATGCAATGATTCACGCCTAGGCAAATCCAGTCATCAATCTGGCCTGCCCAAGGCAGCTGTAGGTTAAAGGAATGTAAGGGCTTGCAGCAACAGAAACATTGGAAAGCTGGGGAGGTGTGGGCAGAATACTTGCAGTACCTCTCTTTTGCCAGTGTTTTGCTACACAGTAATGTCATCTCATCTGGCAGGGGATCCTGAAGGCTCTGGCTGTGCCACTTGTCCTTGCTCCAAACCCCCCCGTTCTTTATTTGATATTACTTGGTTGGATGCAGTAACAGGAAATATCATCTTCCTTCCTCAATGGTCATCAGATGTGTGGAGAAACTAGTCAACAAATATTGGAATAAAAAAACAACAACAGAACAAATGAATGATTTGAAAAAGTTTTTTTTTTTTTAAAAAGATTTGAAAAAACATTTGAAAAGGTTTTATTCCAGCAGGTAGAGGTATAGTCAATCATTAAATAGACATTAAGTGCCTGTGGTATGTATGTATTGTACTAGGCACTGGTGAAACAGACAAAAATGAAATAGTTCCTGCGCTCAAAAAGCATTCTCTGGGGGGAAGGGTGGGGGAGTGAAAGGGCAACAAGTGTACATATAGATATAGATAAAATATATAAAAAAGTAAAGACAACTTGAGGAAGGGGAAGCACTACAAACTGGGGAGATCACAACAGAATTATACATACAAAAGACACACACACATATGTGTGTGTACACACACGTGTGTATGCATAGACACAAATATGTATTAAATAATGTGATAATAATAGCGCATTTATATAGTACCTACTTTGTGCTTGGAACTGTGCTAAGCACTATAGATATTATTTCATTAGATCCTCATAGCAACCCTGGGAGAGAGGTGGTATTATTATCCCCATTTTATAGATGAGGAAACTGAGGCAAACAAAGATTAAGTAACTTGCCCAGAGTCACATAGCTAGTAAATGTCTGAGACTAGATTTGAATTCGGGTCTCCTTGACTCCAGGACTGGCTTTTGAGCCACTGTACTACCTAGTTGGCTCTGGTTTGTATATATACAACTCAGGGTATAAGTTATATACATAAATATATGTACATATATACATATATATGACTAATACACACACACACACACACACAAACACACACGCTCACATATTTATACATATAACTTTTACCCTGAGATGGATTGCTTGCCCTCTCTAGCTTTCTCTCTCTCTCTCTCTCATTCTTTCTCCCCCCCACCTTTCTCTCCCACTGTCCCCTCTTTCTCTCTATCTCTCTCCCTCTCTCCTTTTCTCTCATTCTCCTTCTCCCCCTCCCTTTCTCCCTCTTTTTCTCTTTCCCTCCCTTCCTTCCTCAATCTCTGTCTCTGTCTCTCCCTTCTCTCTCCCTCTTCCTCTCCTCTGTCTCTCCCTCTTCCTTTCCCTTTCTATCTCAATTTGCCAAATAGAGATAGATGTATTTTCACTTCCCAGCCACCTTTTCACCAGTTATTTTGCCTATTGGGCCACAAAGTATTCCCTGGAGAAAGTAATCCTTTTATCATTTCAACCGTGAAACTCTGGCCCAGGCGGGGTCCCATTGCCTTGATTTGTGACTGACTCACTTTAACTACTAGTATCTAGGCTTGTCTTCAATCATGTTTCTGGCCAACTTCTCCCCAGCCATCTTGCCACCAGACCCATACCCTTCACACTTTTCCTCCCCTCCTTGCCCCAGTTCTGGAAGCATATTCAAATCAATTAGTTCTGTTGATCCTGAAAAGGATGTCACAAAATAACCCCTATAGCATCATACCTGTACATTTCCCAAATACCCGTCCCTGCCCTTGATGTCTTGTCTTCTCTGTAAGAATACAAGCTCCTTTAAAGCAAGAACTTTCAGTTTCTTATTTGTATCCTTAGTACTAAGCACGGGGCTTGGAACATTGCAAGACCTTAACAACTGCTTTTTCTTTCACTCATCTGGACCTGGACGTTCCACATGTAGAAGCTCCTTCCATTGATGCAAATGAGCAACTGGTCTGTTACTTGTCACTGACTCGTAGCTGGAAGATACCCCAGAAATCATGGAGTCCTGACCCCTCGTTTGACAGATAAGGAAACTGAGGTCCAGGGAACATGGACTTGCCCAAGATCACCCATTAGTGAGCATCAGAAGCAGGATTTGAACCCAGGTCCTCTTACATTTGGTACTTGTTTACCACCCTTCCCCTTTATAATCTAAGAGAGCTGTCTAGGGGTACAGAGAAACTAAATGACGAGCCATGGCCACCAAGTTAGTATGTATCAGACACAGGACTAGAACAGAGATGTTTCTAACTTCCAGGCTGGCTTTCTGTCCTCTACCAAGGGTGGGGAACCTGTGGCCATCGCGGCCATGTGTGGCCCTCTAGGTCGTCAAGTGCAGCCCTTTGATTGAATCCAGACTTCACAAGGCTTGCTCTGTACATACTTCTCTTAATCAGTTCTTCCGGATGGAGATAGTGTCTTTCTTCATATGTCCTTTATTGTTAATTGGGTATTTCTAATAGTCAAAATAACTTATTTGCTCAAAGTTGTTCTTAAAATATATTGTTGTTACTGTATACAATGTTCTCTTGGTTCTGTTCATTTTGCTCTTCGTTATTTTGTTCAGGTCTTTCCATGTTTTTCAAAAATGATTGAGAACTGATCTTACTTTTAAAACTTTTCTACTTGACTTGTCTCTGCTAAGCCAATGTACTGCTTTCTGACTGCTCATGCTACCCTTCATCCTGGGTCAAATTAACCTTCTCTCTGATATGGTAGCTAGTGCCATATGTTACTTAGACAAATTGGCTTATTGTCCTTTCCTCAATCCAACAAGTAGTATTAGCATTTTAGATCTCACCTATAGGATTAATAACTGTTTAAACTGAGAAACAGGTTCTAATCAATAAGAAATTGGGCATTTAAGCAGCTTTATTCACATAATTCCAAATACTTCCCAGAATGACTGTACTAATTCACTGCAGAAAGCAATTTGTAATTACATAAATAAAGTGGTTAAAATGTCCAGACCCTTTGACTTAGAAATTCCATTGATAGGCATAACATCTCAAAGATGTTAATGACAAAAAGAAAGGCTCCATATACACCAAAACATTTATAGCAGTACTTTTGATAATAGCAAAGAAATGTAGGCAGAGTAGATTGTTATCAATGGGAAATGGCTAAACAAATTGTGATACATGTGAATTATTAACAAACTGTAAGAGATATTAAATAAGACGAATACAGAGAAGCATAAAAAGATTTACATGAACTGATGCAACGTCAAACCAAAAAAAATACAATAACTATAACATTGTAAATGGAAAAAACCTATAAAATCATTGAAATGAATATTGCAAAATTTCAAAGGACAAGATTGGCCCTAAAGAAGAAATATGAGAAAACACCTCTCCTACTCTTTTGCAGAGAAGGGGGAGGGAGCCCATGGTTGTGGAACATTGCATATAATGTCAAATTTTTTTGATCAATTTTGCTGAATTTTTCCTCTTTTTTTTTTTTAAAATTCTTTGTTATAAGGGGTGGCTCTTTGGAAGGGAGGAACGGAGGTACCGAAAGCCCAGATGATGTGAAAACAAAAGATAAAAATAAAAAACATATGTATATGTATACATCTATACACACACATTTAAAGAAATTAGGTGAGGGGGATTTGCCTCCCAAAGTGTATGGGATTAATGTCATGGCAAAGATTACATCTATATAGCATGGGGAGTGGAGATCAATCCATCAGTCAATCCACAAGCTATTGTCTATTACTTATCTGAAAGTCCAGGAATTAGAAGAGGAAAGCTTGGTAAAGAGCATTTGAGTAAAGATCAATGGGGATAGATGTGATATTGTTATGGGAATATACTGCAAAATACATCATGGTTCAGTGGAAAGATACTGACTCTGCTCTTTGAATCCAGAGGAACTGAATACAAATCCCCCTCTGACATTTACTACCAATGTGACCTCCTCTAAGAAATTGAGGGGGTTGGACCAATTGGCCTCTTCAGTCCCTTCTAGCTCTACATCTCTGACAGAAAGAAGAATTTGACGAGGAGTTCAGGAAACAGCTAGCCTGGCATGGAATCACAATGGAGTGATGGGCACCTCAGACATATGTCGAACTCATTCTCTGCCTAGAACAGATCAGCTGATAATTTTTTGATCTGCCCTGGTGAGAGTTTCATCCTTCTAAAGGTAGAGTGACCCACAAGGGAAACTTCTGTTCTGGTTCTGATCTTACCAAAATATAGTAGACTTTTGTTGAGGTAGAAATATTGGGAACCCTGGTGGGGAGTGACAGCTTCATCTTAGAATTTGTGATAAAGGGGAAAAAAGCTGGGCATAATCATATATGTACCCAAGATGTGGGGGGAAAGCATGTTTCAGAGGAAAGAGATATAAGGTCTCAAGGTCTCTAAATTTCTTCAGAGAAAGTCAGTATAGAGTTATAGGAATCTCTCAGAAATGAAATTCTTGACATGAATAGTTACAAAGAGAAATAATTTTGTTGAAGAGAAGTAAATTTTTGAATGGGCAGTTAGGTGGTGCAGTGGATAGAGTACCAGGCCTAGAGTCTTAAAGCCTCATCTTCCTTAGTTCAAATCTGGTCTCGGACATTTACTAGCTGTGTGACCCTGGGCAAGTCACTTAGCTCTGTTTGCCTCAGTTTCCTCATCCTTCCTGGAGAAGGAAATGGTAAACCACTTCAGTATCTTTGCCAAGAAAACCCCAAATGGGGTCATGATGAGTCAGACATGATTGAAATGGCTCAACAACAACAACAACAAAAATATTGATAGCACTTCCAGAGGTTGTTTGTCAACCTTAAGACACTACTGTTTCTAAATGTCAGTCATTATTGTTAGCAACAATGATGGTAATTACAGCAATAGGGATAATTGCATAAAAATCACTTTTGCCAACACTGATTTAGTTCAGTTCTATAAGGGATTGCTACCATGAAGGGCATATATTGACTTTTCAATATGGGAACTGTCTAATACTTTAGAGAAACCGTTTTTGCCACGTGTTGTCATTTCAACCCTAAGATTGGTTGGAATGCCACTATGACTCTTGGTTGGCCTTATTTTCTTATATGTTCTATTTTCTTAGATTCTTATTTCTGGAATTTCTGTCCCCTCTGAATGTCATAAAACCTGCTTTGATTATTCTTCCAGGGTAAAAAAGAACTGTCTCTGAGACATCTGACTACAGTCAGGAAAATATTCTGGCTTTTTAAAAATGAGGCGTGGAGCTGGAGCAGGATTTTAATCGAACTCTTACACATGAATGTTTTTGACTTGGTGCCCTGTGGCCTGAAGGCAACAGACTCATTAAAATTGAAGCAGTAACAAAATAACAATAATAATAAATGAATCAGTACTTTTTTGTTTAGATTGATAGAGGGATTCAGAATGAACAAATTAGTAGTCTGCTTCAGAGAATACTTTTTTCTTCTCACTTTGTTCCAGTCCAATAGTTTTAGTGAGAAAAAAAAATGCAGGTTTAGTTACCAGTTTTAACAACTATTTACACAAGTATTTAAAACAATTTGGACCTGCTTGTGGTTCAGTAAACCCTAATATTTGGATTCACTTCAGTTTGGGGTTTAGCAAAATAACGTGATTCATTCCATCATGTAGTTGTGGTCAAGACCTATGGACTGGAACTGTTGAGGAAAGTCCAGTGCCCAGATTCCAAAAATTCAAGTAGGAGAAGAAGAGCATTGTAGACAGTTACTTGGTCCATTCTCCCACCTTCAGGTCAGTCAGGCTCAACCCCTAACTTTCTTAGACAGACTAAAACAGGAAAGCTTCCATTTTACTGAAATCAGGTCTCTTGGAACCCTCCTGCATTGAAAAATCTGAGGCTTTCAATTTAATTTTCAGGAGAACTACTCAAATTGGTTTAATGTGCTGGGTGTATTGCATTTCTGGAAATCCTGACTTTGACCCCACCTTAGCAGAGGTTTGGTTACACCAACAAGAAGTCTGTTTGCTCTCATGAGACACTAGGTAAATTATTAAACAGCAACAACAACAATAACTCCTCTCAATAGGAATTTGTCAGCTAGTGACATGTCTTCTCCTTTTTTCCAGGTCTCCAGAATTCCCAAAAGAGACAGAAAGTCAGTTAAATTATGTTTATATGACGCTTTATATAATCAAAGGGTAATTAGTGTTTTCCTCAGTGCCCTGGCCAAATTCCAAGTCTGATAAATGTGCTCTGCCTCTCTCTATCCCCCTTTCAATTTCAAGTGGATTTGCTATTTTTTGCTTCCTGTCCCAACCTGTTGCTTGGTGCTGGAGTTCACCTATTAAACAGCTGCTGTTTCTCTCTAAAGGCTTTTGGTTTTTGAAGATGAGGCAAGTGACCCCTGCCTAGACTTGGTAAACCAGTTTTCAGTGTGTGAATGATTTGGGGGGTCTTGAAACTGAAAATCCTCACAGTGGAAAGTCATGTATCTCAAGAGCAAAAAACTTGTGTCACAGTCATCATCAACAATTGTGGGGGGGGGGGTGTTCACCATGCTAGGCAGTGACACAGATTTCTTTAACATAAAAAAAGCCTCCTTCTAAATACCACCTGAATCATATGTTAAGTCTTTGTATCAGAAAATGTTGGTGTCTCCAAAGGTTATGTTAGATTAAATGTGTGTTTAAATTCTCTAAGGTTACAGAACCATGGAAGGAATATCTTTCCTCACCCTGGCAATAGCAGAATCAGGGAACTTCTCCAAACCCAAGTGACTAAAGACTTCACATATTCCATTTAACCTTCAACAATTACATTTGATGTGTTCAGAGCATACTGTGTTTAATGCTGGGAGGGCCAGACATAGAGACAAAACATGGTCCCTACCCTCATAGAGCTTATAGCCCAGCAAGGGAATAAAATGAAAATACCATAGTTTCTAAATGTCATGTGGCGTCTGAGGGGGAAGGCTTTTTGCTAATTCCCGTGAACTTCATCCTGAAGATACTTGGTGAAGATCATGAAGAAGATAGGAGAAAAAATGGGGACTCTCCTGTTTGTTCTCCATTATCTAAATTAAATTACTGTGTGGGGTAGGGGACAAGAATTTGGAAATCCAAACCTCCCAAATGTTTGCTGCAAGAGAAAAACTTCACTGTTTGATGTTGGCACATCAACCAAAGTCCCTCCCTGTTTAATGAGCTTTAAGCTTTCATTCGAGACACAAGACACTTAAGGGAAAAAACATTGCCACAAGGCTAATGATGACCACAGCTGCCAGCACGCCTTCCATTGCAAGCAAGTGAAGACTCGAAATGAAGTCAAGCTCCGGTTTGTTTTAGGAGCATCACTGTGACATGCCCATGCCGGCAGAGGCTCAAAGTGCATTCCTTAACACTAGGACTCCGAAGTGCTCCATGCCAAGAGCCCAGTAGTAATAAGAAGGGAGGGGGAAGGAGAAGGGTTGTACAATTCTGAAGCCCCATTCAGCCAATGTTCTTTGAGGCTGTCATGTAGGTGCTGGCTGTGATATTCTGGTGAGGAAAAGAGTGGAAAGGATGAGGTCAAACAAAGGATTAGGTAGTGTCTACTTTCCCAATGGAATCAATGGTCTAGTTGGTTCATTAATTTAAAAACAACAACAATGAAAAACTATACATGCCTACTATATAGTTTCTTTTCAGAGTAATTATAACAGGTGAAATTATATATTTAAGGCCAAAAACAGACCCAAAGTCCTATAGCCTCCTCTCTAAAAAGTATGGGATATGGCCATAGAATACTATAAATCAAATCAAACAGATAAATACATATGGTATGCCTATGAAGTGTTGGGGCAACTAGATGGCACAGTAAATAGAATGCCAGGCCTGAAGTGAGGAAGACTTATTTTCCTGAATTCAAATTTGGCCTTAGGCACTTACTAGCTGTGTCACCCTGAGCAAGTCACTTAACCTTGTTTCTCTCGCTTTCTTTATCTGTAAAATAAACTGGAGAAGAAATGGCAAACCATTCCAGTATCTTTGCCAAGAAAACTCCGAATGGGGTTACAAAGAGTCAACAATCACTGAAAATGACTGAACAACAACAAAATAAAGTGTTGAAGATAATTTTTGTGTGTAGCTTATTGAATCTTATGATTTGGTATGTTGAATCACACCTAGCATATTGAGTACTTAATCTGTGCAAAGCATTATGCTGTTTTAAGTAGTTGTGTGTTGTAGTCCCTTTTCTTAAGGAACTATTAGTGTAGCTAAAGAACATTTATATACCCATCATGGGTGAGAGAAATGACCTTTGGTTATTCTTGGTAAACCTATTTTTGGTGCTGTGAATTGCCTTGCAGACATGGGAATTTTTAATCCTCATAGAACATTGGAAAACTAGGCACTTTATGAGTGAAAACTATGTGTTGCAGCCATTTATGGATGTAGGGACTTTCACACAGAAAGGAATTTACAAATATTCTTTCTTTAAAAAGTTCTTCTAAATGCCCCCTGAGGTATTTTTTAAGTGCCCACATCAGACATGCTGGTACTTTGAAAGGCTGTGGTCAGGTGAGTATGTAGAGACTCAGGTATTCACTCTAGGACACACATCACTGGATGGATATTTCATCCCACCACAGGAATGGCAGGATCACAGGAGAACCCCACACCAGAGTGGTTTTAAGGGGATCCGTTTAGTTTATCTCTGATGCTAACATATTACACAAAATAAGTAATTTTCTATTGTTGTTGTTGTTGTTGTTGTTGTTGTTTTTTAAGAGTAAAGACATGAAGCTCCATACTCATAGACCTACGGCCAGTCATAGTGGCCCCCAGACAATTCCATAAACTCTGTGTAGAAGTGCAAAGTCCCTTCTCTTGCTTTCTCCAGCCAGGTCTTCCTCAAATACTTAATATCAATATTGGTCATTGGGTTAATATCAAGGGCTTTGATATGAGTAAATAACAAGCATAACACTTGGCAGGGGTTGTTTGCCACTGTCAATTAGAAAATCCTGGGCAGAGTTCATACATTAATGATAGTTCCTCTATAGAAGGTGTTGTTGTTGATCCTTCATTCTCAAACAGGACCAATGACATCAAACGGGTGATATTTTGACTTGCAAGTGAATTGGACTTAAGTGAGGCTGAGTTGCACAAAGTCATCAGCTTCACTCTCTCCTCTAGAGTCATCTGAGTCCAATGGCAAGACAAAAGTCAAGGCAACTGGCCATGGCCCAGGATGCAGTGGGTGAAGTTGGCTTTTTTAAACTAAGGTTTTTCTTAGGTCTTAGTTTGTCTGAAGCAATGCCCATTCAATGATTAAGGACTAGGTAAGAAATGAGACAAGAGATGGCCTAATTTGCTATCACAAAAGAATCAATCTGAGTGGGGAAGATCCTTAGAGTTTATGGCCTGAACAGAAAGCAATTGCTATTTACACTCACTCTGAGCCATCAAAACCTAAACAATGAGCAAGAGAGGCTTGGGCTGGAACCTATCATTAGCCATTCAATGAACAGCCAGAGTGATTTGGGTTTAAAGGCTTAGTCAAGGAGCTCCATTTGAATCACAGTAGGCTTTTTCAAAGTCTGTTTTTTCAGAGCTATATTTCAAGAAATTATAAATGAAAACATGCAAGACAACAATCCAGCTTTTTGAAAAAAAAATGATAAAATGAATAAATAGGAAATTGAAAAAAATCTAGCCCCCAAACCCCAATATATCTTACAAAATATAAGACAAAAATTATATTCCTTTGGACAGAGCACACACATGTAAGGGTGCTCCCCACATGGACAGAGAGACAACATGTGGTGAAGGAAGAAGGAGAAGGAGAAGAAGAAAGAAGAAGTAGAAGGAGAAGAAGAAAGAAGAAGAAGGAGGAGGAGGAGGAGGAGGAAGAGGAGAAGGAGGAGGAGGGGGAGGGCAAGGGGAGGGGAAGGGGGAGAGGTGAGGGAAGGGTGGGGGTGGGGAAAAAGTGGGGGAGGGGGAGGGGGAAGAGGAGGGGGAAGAGAAGGAGAAGGAGAAGGAGAGGAGAAGGAGAAGGCGAAGAAGAAATAGCAGCATTGCCCAACTCAAACTGGCAGGTTGGGTCCCCAAAGGGCAGTTACTATTCATAGATTGTTGTTCGTCCTTCTTGCAGAGGACCAATGACATCATGAGGGTGATGTCTTGACTTGCACATGAATTGGATTTAAGTAAGGCAGAGCTGCACAAAGTCATCTACCTCACTGTCTCCTCCAGAGCAACTGGAATCCAGTGGCAAGACAAAAATCAGAACCAAACCATTGGTGATAGTCCAGTAGAGAAGGTGAGATTCATTAGCTACTCCTATTTGCAGATGATAATGGGTTGATTGGTTCAAGCCTCAGGGCTTCCTATAGTAGCTGAGATCTACAACCACCCAAAAAAGTTTGATCTAAAAATCTATATAGGAAAAAACAAATGCATAATAGACCCAGACTGTGACATGCAGTTATATGGGCAGATCATTGAATTAGTATACTGATATGTTGAATCAATCAACCAATAAATAAGTATTTATTAAATGTATACTAGGCATTGTACACTGATAGGTACTGCCAGTAGACCATGAACTGTCCTTAGATTGAACCAGAAGAAGAGATCATAACTTTTTAAGCAATAACATTCTTTCTGAAAAGATATATGGTCATGTATTATGGACCACTACAGTCTCTGAAGGATCAGAATTACTGGTGACCCAAAGGGCAATGGAGAGATGTACGGTAAGTGGAGATAGAATGTAGCATGTATACAATTGTGATTTGGGGCATAAAAAACTATCCTGGAAATGGATGATTTGAAAAGCGGCTGGGCCAGGCACATAAGGAGAGTGAGGGATAATAGACGGATGGTCCAAGAATGGCGCTGGTACCCATGGAATAATAAAAGACCTAAAAGAAGATCTCCAATGCAACAGGTAGACTCCCCTTATCTCCCTTTGAAAGCCCTAGCCCCACCTTCTGACCCTTTCAAACTTCTACCTTCCAGTTCCCTTCATTATTTATTCCCATTGTTTATTCAATCTCTCAGACCTTCCAATCGGAATTCTCACCTAGACCCTTTTCCCAACCCCTCCCCTTCCTCTGGCCACCCAAAGTTACTTTAGTGTATATAAGATCTACCCTGGCCCCCATTCAAACGCTGAGATTTTCTCATGCCCAAAAGGCTGAGACTGTCTCATGCCCGCTCGTCCCTATGGGCGTTACTAATCTTCAGGTTCCTTAAGAGTCTGGCCTATATGATTTATCGCTAATAAACCTTTTCTCTGACTGGAAGAAGATTTGAGTTGAATCCATTCAGGCAGGGCCCGGCATTGCGATCTTAGGGTTCCAAGCACCCCAGAACCTGTAGACCTCTTCAATGGGTGGTATATGTGGTGCAGATGGCACAACACTGGACTTGGAATCAGGAAGCGCTGAGTTCAAATTTGGCCTCAGACACTTAGCTATGTGACCCTTGGCGAATCATTTAACCTGAGTTTCCTCATCTGTAAAATGGGGATAATAATAGTATCTATCTCCCAGGGTTGTTGTGAGGATTGAGATAATAATTGTAGAGTGCTTAGCATGGTACTTGGCATATAGTAGGCACTATATAAATGCTTATTCTCTTCTTCTTCCCTTCCCATATAATGATTCCAGTGTTACAGATGATGAGGCTGATGCTCGGAGAGGTTAAGGATGTTGTCCAGAATCACTGAGTTAGCGAGTGTCAGAACTTGTACTCAAAACAAACTCCTCTGAATCTAAATTCTGGCCTTCATTCACTATGTCCCATAGCCTCTTTCTGACTATCCAAATCGGGTCTTTCCCAGTGTTCATCACTTTGCAATTTGGTTTAGAATAAATCCCCAGGACACTGAGCTTATATTTATGGAAATATAAGTACAAAGACAGATCTAAATATAAGCCATTTATTTGTTATCTACTGTTGTGGATGCATAGATCCTGACTCTTTTTTTTTAGTGCTTTAATAAAATGTGGAATGTACTAAATAAATGTTTTTTTGTGTGTTGTTGGATCAATATGAATTATCAAGAGGTTACTGACAAAAATATGCAGATAAGGTGAGAAGCAAGGCCTTACTGAGTTAAGAAGAATTATGTAAAACACTGCAGGAAGAGGCAGGGAAGTCTATTTCCCAGTCAAATGAGGGACTAACCTCAATATTCCCTTAAGGCATCTATTGTCCTATGTCTTTCCTTCCTATCCTAGTCAAACTCCTTGAAAAAGCTCTCTAGACTCAATGCCTCCTCTTCATCATATCCTAATCATTTTTCAAGTGGAGGGGGTCAAAGTGGTTTCTGATCCTACCGCTTAAATGAAGCCACTCTTGCCAAGATTTCCAACAATCTCATAAATACTAAATGTAATGGTGACACTACAGCTTTCGAAACTATTAACCATCACCTTCTTCATATAGCTAGGTCCTGATTAGTGCAAGTAATGAATCCCATGAAGTGGTCACATCTATTTGAATTCACACTATACAAAGTTTTAATTTTATGTAAAATATAGTAATTGGTTCTAGCCCAATGGAAATATAAAGTGCAAATTCAAAGAATATGACCTCTTGAGGGGATTCTTTGTTCACACTAATCCCAACCTAGAGGTACTCTTCCTTCCGTCAGCTTTCATATGACACCTCTCTCCTTGTTCTCCTGACTAATTCTTCTCAATCTCTTTTACTGGAGTCAAACCATGGGCATCCCCCTAAGCTCTGTCCTGGGCCCTCTTCTCTTCGGTCTCTAGACTCTCTGTTGGTGATCCTTTAAGCTCCTAATGATTCAATGATCATCTCTGTGTTTTCATATCTACATATCAAGCCAAACCTTGAAATCAGAAAGATTTTAGTTTGAATTTTGTCTCAGTTACTTACTAGCCATCTAAGCCTGGGTGAATCACTTAACCTCTGCTTATTCCTCAGTTTCCTCATCCATAAAATGGTAATAATAACGCCCATCTCACAGAGTTGTTGCAAACTTTAAAATGCTATGTAAATGCTAATTATCATCATCATCATCATCATCACCAAGGTCTAGTACTATATTACCAACTGCCTGTTGAACACTTCTACCTACGTGTCTAAAATGGAATGGAATTCATCCTCTTTCCCCTTTAAACCCCTCTCTCCTCCAAACTTCTGTTGGGTGAGTCATCACCCTGCTTGTCATTCAGGTTCACTACTTTGAAGTCATCTTCAAGTTTTCCATCTTCTTCACTTCCCATCTCCAACCAAGTCAAGTCAAGTCAACAAGCAGTTATTGCTAAGGATGTGCCAAGCACTGTGCTGAGCATTGGGAATACAAATACAAGAAGAAAGAAAGATAATCCCTGTGTTCAAGGAACTTACATGGGATAAGATAATAACTAAAAGGGATGGGTGAGGGAAGAAGCAGGCACCTAGTTTGGGAGTATTGGAGAGAAAGTATGAGGGAGAGCCACCTGGAGAGGAATGAAGTTATGACTGGCCTGGACCTCCTCCTTAAAAAGGTAGGTTCTGGGAGGAATCAGCCAATCCATGGGAGAGATGGTAGGGGAGAGGGTATTGCCAGTGTTTAAGGTCCAGGACTGGGCAGAGTTTCTAGAGTAAAGAGGTTTCTGGGGCATGGTAGACAAAATCTGGGGGATTTTAGAATACAGCCAGGAGAGCCATGAATCAGTTGTCAAGTTTTGTCAATTCCATCTCCATAACATCTATTGTATATATTTCCTCTCTATTTATACAATTAATTCCCCAATTTGGGCCTTAATTGCTTCTCATTTGTACTTTCTACTGTGTACTTTCTACTCATTACTCTTTGTTTTATGCTCTAAAGCCAAGGAAAACAAATGTAATCCATATTCCACAACTGTCCTTCATACATTTCAAGAAAGATGCTTCTTCTCAATCCTGTTTTTTTCAATTGATCCTTATATGGCATGATTTGGAGTATTCTTATCCCTTTTGTTTCCTTTCCTTAGATATAGAATTACAGAAGCTCCAGTTTGGGAGGGAATTCAAACCCCATCTACTCCAACCTATGTCTGGAGGAGAGAGTGAGGCTGATGACTTTGCACAGCTCTGCCTCACTTTAATTCAAATCCCTTGCAAGTCAAGACATCACCCTTCTGATGTCATTGGTCCTCTTAGAGAATGAAGGATGAACAACAACAAAATCTAAACAAAAATTCCCACTAAAACAGGGCTTCTTTTCTGGGTGTCAAATCTGTACTCAGACACTTACTAGCTGTGTGAGCCTGGGCAAGTCACTTAACCTCTGTCTGCTTCAGTTTCTTCAACTCTAAAAATGGGAAAAAGAATAGCACTTACCTCTTAGGACTGTTGTGAGACTCAAATGAGATAAGATTTGTAAAGCCCTTAGCATAGTGCCTAGCACATGCTGTAGTTCAGCCATGTCAGTTGTGTCCGACTCTTCGAGACCCCATTTGGAGTTTTCTTGGCAAAGATACTTGGCAAAAGGAGTGGTTTGCGATTTTCTCCTCCAGCTACTCCAGCCTAGTACATAATAGGCACTTAATAAGTTCTTGTTCTTTTTCCTTCCCCTTCCCTTCACAGATCTCTTTGATAGTTTGATGAAGCCTATGGACTCCTCAGAAAAATGTTATTTGTTTGTTTTTTTAATAGCAGAAAATACAAAACATAGGATTAAAAAGGAAATCAATTATATGGATGCACAGTTATCAAAATATATGTTGAAACCTCAAGTTCTTGGGCTCCAGATTAGGAACCCTGGCTCTACAACATAACTCATAAATGGTCCCTCAGCCATTTGTTGGAGATCTCCAGTGAGGGGGAACATGCCCAACAACACATTCCATTTTTGGATGGCTCCACTCCTTAGGAAGTTTCTCCTGACATCATGCCTAAGTTAATCTCTTTGCATCTTCCACCCATGACTCCTCCTTCAGCCCTCTGGCACTACGTGAAACAAATCTATTCCCTTTCCCATATGACAACTCTTCAAACACTTGAAGGCAGGCGTCAGGTCCCCTCAAGCCTTCTCTTTTCCAGGATAAGGGGATCAAATAAGATAATGTTTGTAAAGCATTTTGTAAATCTGAAAGTGCTGTATAAATGCTGGGGCAGCTAGATGGTACAGTAGATGGAGCGCTGGGTCTGGAGTCCTGAGTTCAAATCTGACCTCAGATACTTACTAGCTATGTGACCTTGGGCAAGTCACTTAACCCTGTTTGTCTCAGTTTCCTCATCTGTAAAATGAACCAGAGAAAGAAATGACAAACCACTCCAGTATCTTTGCCAAGAAAATCCCAAATGGAGTCATAGAGAATTGAACTCAATTGAAAAATGGCTAAACAACAACAAATATAATGCTAGCCACCATTATTGTTGTTGTTGTTGTTAGTACTTTTTTTTGAAAATTTCCCCTTGGTTCATAGATTTCTTTACAGAAGTGTATTTCTTAACAATATTATTTTATCACTCCTTGTGTCTAGTTCATTCCATTTGAATAAGTTATATCCTTCTAGGCTAGTATTCCAGGATGTAGCATATAGCATAGTACAGCAAGCTCTAGACACTCTCAGGAAAGATGGGTTTCAGGTCCAACTCAGGACTGGCCTAGGAGTCATTAAGGATCTGGGTTCAAGTCCTGCTTCTGTCTGACCTTGGGCAATCACTTAAACTCTTAATGGTTCAGACAACTCTTTAAGACTCTAAGTTGCAGAATAGTTGCCTGTCTGCATGAATAAAAGGAGCTTCCTTGCCAGAAGTTCGCAATTCCAGTGACATCAGAGGTCTAGACAAAAACAAACAAATGGCATATAATACCTATGAATGAATGAATGAAAATGTATTTTATTTTATTGAAAATGTACTTTATTTTATTTAAAATGTATTTTATTTATTAAAATGTATTTTATTTATGTCATTAAGTACTTACTATGTGGCAGACACTATGTTGGTAGGCCTTGGAGGTATACATGGAATACATGGAATATGCAGCTTCTACTTTCAAGAGCATCCTTTCTAATGGGGGAGATGACACACACACCCAAGGACAGATGGTCCACAAGTCTACAGCCTGGTGGTGGGGTGAAAGGTAGAGTCCTGCATCTTTAAGTTGTATCAGTGGGTTAGGTGATAGCTGTATGATCAGTAGAGACTGGGTAGTGTTAGAGAGAAGGCTCTGTAGGATGTTGTGGCTGGTAGACAGTAAGGTTTAGGAGCTAGTGGGAGGGCAAATTGTAAGACTTGGTGGCCCTTCATCTCACTAGAAGGAATAAAGTTGATGACACCCACCTCATCCGAGCCATATGAGCATTTGAGAGGCTCAGAGGGATCCTGGAAGTCTGGCCTGGAAAGGGAGCAAAGTGAGAAAGAAAGAGGGGAAGGGTGACGTTGGTGGGGTCATGAAGAGTAAGACATAATTAAATAACACCAACAACAAAGGTCATTATAATTTCATAGCCTTCAGTCTCGATTTTCTTGTTGTCATTGTTCTTTCCATTTCCATTGCCATATTTGTGAATATTCAGATCTTCCTTCTGCCAGTATGTTCTAGATTGGTTCTGGAATTGCCTGGGCTAGTGGAGGGTATGGGGGTGGAGAGGAGATGGGGTAGGGAGGGGACCCTGTGGTAGAAAGTTGTAAAGTAAGCACTTTGTTAATATTCCATATAAATGTTAGCTATATTCCAATTATGTCATATTCCATAAAATGAAGTAAAATTCATCTCCATGTGTTAAGGTCCCTAGTTCCTCTTATTTACTACCTATACTTTTCACTTCTGTAGATAGGCATTTAAGGCCATAGTTTTTATAGTGTCTCTTTTCCTAGATATTGCCTCATGTTAATTAATGGTCTTCACCACTGGCCTTTTTCCTACGGTATGAAAAAACTCTTGCTCACACTTTTCTAGATAAATCAGCATGAGTTTTATTGAAGGGGACAGAAAACACAGATGCATGTAGCTATATAGGGATACTTCTTACAGAAAGAGACCCCATCTACAAAACACAGAGTGTTCTTTTAGATTCTAAGAAAAGTAGCTCATTTCTTTTTGAGATAACCTTTCAGGAGGAAGTTATCTTCATTTCAGTCTTGCTGTTTATCATTGTTTAGCTCACAATAAGACTGTCATCCTAGTAGCAAGGACAGGGAAAGGGAAGGTTTGAGGGGACAAGGGCAAAGAGGAATGTGTGACTCCTCACTTTGAATGGAAAAGAGGCCAGATTCTAAGAGGGAAGATCAGGGCCCCTCCCTCTTTGCCGCCAACACTATGCCATAGCTACTACTCTCAATGGTATCTTTTTGGGAAGATATTTGTACCTTCCCTTTTTCATCTCTTCCTCCATATTATTAGTTTAAAGCCCTTAACTAGAGTCCCATGTCCCCAGGCAAAAATCTTCTATGTGAGTCTTAAAAAATTCTGTGTGGGCCATTGACTCTTAGTGCAACTCTACAGTTTCTTTAGATAGCTGCCTCCTTTTCTTTCTCATTGAAATAATTTTCATTTATTTCATTATAATTTCATTCTTAAGAACATCTTAATCTTCTTGAGCTGATTTCCCTTGTGGAGTTTTAAACTATGGTGCCACGTCTATGTTTCTCCCTAATTTTTTGATATCTATTTTCCCCAAATATATAACAGTTGCCTGACTTTCCCCATCTTGTCTGTCATGAGCTCCAAGATAGCCTGGTCAGTTCTTCCTCCCAAGGTTCTGATCATGTCTGCTTTGGCTCTCAGGACATTCTCTTTGGTCAGAATCAGGTCCAGAAAAGCAGTTTCTTTTGTCAGCTTTCGCCTTTCAAAGACTAAAATCACCATTAAGACAAGACTTTATTATCAGTCTTGATAAAGTGAGATAATGTTTGTAAAGCGCTATGCAAACCTTAAATCTTTGTATAAATGCAACAATTATTATTGGGTATTATTATCAGATGCTTTGCTTTTGACAGAAAGAAAGCTCTAACTGGCATCTATCTAGTTGGTCTTCCATTATTACTATGTGTGTCACTAGTAGATGGCACTTTAGAAGGTATTTGATCCTTTCTGCTCTTTCCTCCCTTTTGGAAGGGGCAGAACAAGGAATTTCACCTGTTTTCATTCTCCTTTGCTTTTTTTCCCTCATATTGGAGGCTGGGGCTTTGATAAGTCACAACTTATTACACTAGCTAACTAAATTTCAGCCTAGGTGCAATATAATAGCTCTCAGGTCCACATGGTCCCTTTTCTTGCTGTTTTATGGAGTTTACACAAAGCAAAAAGCTATTAGGACAATCACAATAGCTCAGAGCTTCCAGTTAGGAAAATTTCTGACATTCAGACAAATGTTTATCTCTCTGTACTAATTTAAAGTTTTGTTTTTCTCTAGCTAACTCCTGGTCACGTGTGTTTGAGGCACAGTCAGAATACAAGAAACATTTAGATAAAACAGGTGAGCAAAGTATATTAATGTCTGTTGTTGGATATGCCCAGGGAGGAGAATTTGAGGAAAGAGCAGACTTTTTCTTGGAATTTTCCTTAGTGCTTGATGTGTTGAATATAACTATTAGCTTTAGCCCCAGTCCTCTGTTCTGAGATGCCTTTATGGGTCAATTGGTCCTCCTTGATATCTCCTTCTCTGTCATGGCTCAGCCTTCCTTTGACTCTGTCTTATTAATTTTTTCTTTTGGCTTCTCCTTTTTATTTTTTCTTCTGCCTGTAGCCCCTGTGCCACTGATTCTTTGCAGCTCAACTCATTAAATTCTGGGTAGGGATGGGGATGCCAACTCTACCCTCTCATTCTGTCTCTTAAAATATTTGTGAAGAACTCTGGACCATGACTCAAGTCTGCCTTTTGGTTCAAAGATCACAATAGCCCCAAATTCCTCTCAGGGCTGACAGACAATGTTTGTGACCTCTGAACTACAACTCCCAGGATGCCCATCAGTTCTCAAACCCCTATTGCATTTGTATCATATCTGCGTATCAGCTCGTGATACGTTCTTCCATCCAATAGTTCTAAAATCTGAACTTGCTAAGGAGCTTCCCCTGTGTCTCTTTTGATCTTTCCTTGTTTATTGCAATCCCTTATGAGGATCATTCTAGACTGTACTGTCAAAAGTACACTTGGGAGAATATCTTGTGCTTATATGAGTCATTTTCTTTTTTATTTCATTGAAGAGAAGAGATGAGTAGGGGACAACATTCCCTCTGGGCACTCAACCTGCCAGTGTTGGTGAGAGTTGGGGAAGCAGTCCCAGAGGACTGTTAGACTGATATAAATATGAACTGAACGCATTGTGTGCTTTTGGCCTAATGACATTGGCATCACTGTAAGGAATTGTGGATGACTAGCAGTTAGTGAAATAGCGTTGCAAAAATTGGCCAAATGTTTTTGGAAAATGATTTGCAAAGTTGCTAACTGGGGAAAAAACCAGACTACTATTTTTCTACAACTAAAAGTCTGAGTCTTAGTTATACTGGAGTGGTAGAATCAGGAAGGGCCCACTAGACCTGGTCTATGACCTTGCTACTTGTTGAAACAAGTTAAAGGCAGGGCTTAGATGGTGTTGCTATAAATAATAATCCTGATAATAATGATGATGATAATAGCTGGCATTTATATGCAACACACTTTACATACGCTATTTCATTTGTTTCTCACAACCACCCTGGGAGGTAGGTGCTATTATAATCCCCATTTTAAGACTTAGGAAACTGAGGCACAGAGAAGCTAAATGATTTGTCCTGGATCACACACGCAGTAAGGGTCCGAGGAAAGATCTGAACTCAGGGGGCAGTTAGGTGGTGCAGTAGATAGAGCTGTGGCCTTGGTATCAGGAGGACCAGAGTTCAAATCTGCCCTCAGACACTTGATACTTACTAGCTATGTGACCCTGGGCAAGTCACTTAACCCTGACTGTCTCACCAAAAAGAAAAAAAAAAGATTTGAACTCAGATCTTTCTACTCTAAGACCAGTATTCTATGCGCTGTGCCAACTAGCTGCCTAAAAGTCTCTAACTGTGGAGAGGCAGATTACATAAAACAAGTGGTCATTTCTATGCAAACCACCTTGACTTTAGGTTTTTTGGACCATTTGCCTTTTGCCCTATAGGTCCTCTTGTAAGGAGCAAAGTCCCCAGACATTATGGTAGATTCATATGTGATATTCTTCAGCTATAGCAAATACAGGTCAATTATTGTCAGGGGAGTGAGAAGGAAGAGAAGCCATTTTAACTTTAATGGTAGCAAAGACAAAGTTTTAACTTAAGGTATTTGGGAGTTGACTGTACAATCTATGCAAATTATATGTAAATGCCTCTGGGGTATAATCAAGGTGTTACTTTTTTCTTCTCATTTCTCTCCCTATATATCTTCTTTCATCTCCAACTCTATTCTTGGCCAGAAACCAAAAACAATTTCAGGAATTCTGATGAGACCCCAAAATGCCAGGGGCCACAGTCTATGTCATCTGATGTTTTTTTCCATAGTTTTTACTTCCAATTAGTTGAATGCTGACAATATGCCTGGAAGAAGACACAATTCTTACCCTAGAGTCTTGCAATATAAATTAGATCAGACTTCTGAATCATCTAGTCTTACCATCAGGAAATGTGAGGAAAGACTGAATAGATAGGGCTGGCTCCTGCAGATCTTTTCTACATATGTACCTGCAAAGAAAGCAGTGTTCCTTAGTTTAAAAAAAAATACCATCTGGGGTTTTTATAGCATCTTATGGTTACAAAGCCCTTTACTTCGTGAATTATCTCATTTTATCCTAACAGCTCTATGAAGTTGGTAACGCAAGTAGAATCATAGGTTAAGAAATTGAAAGATTATCTGTTCTTCAGTTGTTTCAGTCATGTCCAGTTCTTCACGATCCCAGTTGGGATTTTCTTGGCAAAGATACTGGAGTGGTTTGCCATTTCCTTCTCTAGCTCCTTTTTACAGATGAGGAAACTGAGGCAAACAGGGTTAAGTGACTTGCCCAGGTCACATAGCTAGCAAGTATATGAGGCTGGATTTGAACTCAGGAAGATGATTCTTAGCTACCCCAGGTCTGATACTCTATCCACTGCACCACCTAGCTGCCCCTGAAAGAATTATAGGATCTTAGATATAGAGCTTTCGTTTAAGAGATGAAGAAATTAAAACTTTACTAGGTTAAGTGACTTGTCCAAGGTCATTTGGGGAGTAAGGAGCAGAATGAGGATTTGAACCAGGTCCTCTGACTTCAAATCCAGCACCATTTTCACTCTCTCATACTACTTCTATCCTCCCCATTTGAAAGATTAGGAAATTGAGGCTAAAAGAAACTAAGTATCTTGCCTAAGTACACACGGCAAGCCAGTAAATAGCAAAGCTAAGATGCAGACACAAGTCTTCTAAGTCCAATGTTCTCTCTATGGTGATATGCTGCCTCTAACATGAAAAATGATCTAACATAAATAATGGAGATATAAAATGATTCCCTTAATGGAGAAACACCTGCATGTAGCAGCTCTTTCTGTGGTGGCAAAGAATTGGAAATTGAGGGGATGCCCATCAATTGGGGAATGGCTAAACAAGCTGTGGTATGTGAATGTAATGGCATACTATTGTGCTATAAGAAATGATGAGCAGGCAAATAAAAAAAAACAAACCTGGAAAGACTTATATGAACTGATGCTGAATGAAGTGAGCAGAACCAGGAGAAGATTGTACACAGTAACAGCAGCATTGTGCCATGACTGATTATGATAGACTTAGCTCTTCTCAGTAATACAATGATCCAAGACAATTCCAAAAGACTCATGATGGAAAATGCTATCCACATTTAGAGAAAGAACTATGGAGTCTGAATATAGATCAAAGCATACTATTTTCATTTCCTTTTTTTCATGTTTTTTTTCCTTTTGGTCTTTTCTTCTTTCACAATATGATTAATATGAAAATATATTTTACATGATTGCACATAAAAAAGATTCCCTTAAAAACTGTTAGCCATCTGAGAACTAGAATTAGTGATGAAAACAGTGACTAGAGTTATATATCTGATAAATGGAAATTCAGAATCAATTGCCACTGATTATCTATTAATGAGTTATGAAATTTGTTGATTCTACATAGCAGATATTTAATAACAGGTTGGTTTCTAAACAACCACATAACATCCATCTATTCATAGCGTATGCCCAGGGAATAAAAATAAGTTGGACAATTTTATCTAAAAGGAAACCTAACTGGAATGGTGAAACTAGTACTCCAAAGAATTCCAGTATGGATTTTGATGAGCAGACATTCAATTTTAGCTATGTTGCTACTCTGTTTTCTCCATAAGGAAAACTAACAATTGACTGTATTAAGTATTTTTTTTGGTTGGGGGGGAGGGGTTCAGACCTGTGATTTCATTGGTACAGTGAATATCTGTTAAGGAAACTACATCTAACAGTGCAGATTGGTTACTGCTCTGTGTTTCATATGCCTAGAAAGCATTTCTTCCTTAGGTTTTGCCTCTCCTTAACTTCAGGGCTTAGCTCAGTTCCTATCTTGGCCCTATTTCTGACCTTTTGGACTTAAAAATAACACCTCTACTGTTGTCTCATCTTGGAGCTTTTCTCAGCCCCTGTGCCTGCTCACCAATAGAACATTCATCCCTCTGCAAAGCCTGTTCTCCCCTTCTCCCATTGGTGAAGTCCTTCTGGACTTCCAGACTGACCTGCCTTCATTTCCCTTCCAGTTCTGCTCCTCACTTTATGGACTTCAAAATCCTCCTGCACCAGGTGCCTTCATCCCTCACACCTCCGTCAGCTCTCTTCTGTGTGTTGTCCTTCCCCCTTGGAATCTGAGTTCCCTGAAGGAAGGAACTGTCTTTCTTTTTTCAGGTATTTGTATCCCCAGCACTTAGCATAGTGCCTGGCACATAATGAGCACTTAATATTGTTTCCTGCCTCCCTCCCTACTTACTTCCTTCTTTCCTCTTCCTTCCTACCCTCTTTCTCTTTCTCCTTCCCTCCCTCCCTTCCTTCTTCTTTCCTTCCTTCCCTCATTCCATTTTTCTCTCCTTCCTTTTTCCCTCTCTTTCTCCTTTCCTTCCTTCTTTCCTCCTTTCCTTCTTTCTTTCTTTTTCCTCCTCCCTCCCTTCTTCCATTCTTC
>NW_020954590.1:51541380-51550886 GCF_900497805.2 Vombatus ursinus | reverse complement strand
TCTTCCTTTTTTCTTCTCTCCCTCCTTTCCTTTCTTCTTTCCTCCCTTTCTTCTTTATTTCTTTTTCCTCCCCCCTCTCTTCTTCCATTCTTCATTTTTTCTTCCTTCTCTTTCCTCTCTCTTTCCATTCTTCCTTTCTTCCTTTTTTCTTCTCTCTCTCCTTTCCTTTCTTCTTTTCTCCCTTTCTTCTTTCTTTCTTTTTCCTCCCTTCCTCTCTTCTTCCATTCTTCCCTTCTTCATTTTTCTTCCCTCCCTCCCTCTCTTCTTCCATTTTTCATTTTTCTTCCCTCCCTTCCTTTTCTTCCATCTTTCCTTCTTTTTCCTCCTTCCATTCCTTCCCTTCCTCAAGAGCCACCTTATATATGAAACCTTTCCTGAACCTACAGCTGCTAGTACCTTTTCCCCAAAATTGTGTCATACCTATTTTGCATATGCTTATATAGGTACATGTTTTCCCTGACTAGACTATAATCTCCTCAAGGGCAGGGACTGAGTCACTTTTGTCTTTGTATCTTCAGCACCTAGTACTGAGCATGACACATAACAGCAGCTTAATGGATAAATACTGATTGATTATAATCTGAGATGACATCTTGGAGAGCTGAGAGCTGGAGTGCCTCGTGACTCGCCCAGTCCCTGCTACCAGTGTCAGGGGCAGCACTTGAAGCCATATTTTTCTAACTCCAAGGCGGCTTCTCTACCTGCTTACTCCAGGATGTTTCTCCAAGCCAATCATATGCAGCGAGAGCTTAAGCAGGTAATTGTGGCTAGAGAGCTTTCTTTCTCTCGGATGGATGATAAGGTTCTTTTTTCCCTGGTCCTTACAAAGAAAACGTTGTTAAGGAGGTAGCACGGTGTGGCAGGTGTGGAATTAGGACAACTCACGATCAGATCTGCTTCTGACACTTAATGAAGGCCAGTCCTTTAGTTTTTCTGAGCCTCAGTTTCCTCACCTGTAAAATAGGAATTATAACATCACCTACCTCCCAGGATTATTGTGAGGCTCAAATGAGATACTAATTGTTAGCACAGTGGCTGGCACAGAGTAAATGCTACAGAAATGTTAGATGTTATTATTTTTTGTCATCTTTGTCATCTTTTGTCATCTTTGTCAAATTGATGGCTGTGAGGTAAGAAGCTCAGAATTTTTTTAAAATTTTAAATCAGCAAGTCAACCAACATTTATTAATAGCTTACTATGTTCCAGGCCTGGTGCTATATGTTATGAGGATAAAATGAGATGATATTTGTAAAGTGCTTTGCAAACCTTGAAGTTTTAAAACTACAAAGTTTAAAGCCACACAAATGCTAACGACTATTGTTATTTGTAATAATAATAAAATAATAATGCAAAATATGCATGACAATGCATTAGAGGTATCTAAATAGTAGTGAAAGGTGATCCTAATGAGGACTTTAAGATTTATATAATATTTTATAAATATTATTTCATGTAACTCTCATGACAGTTGTGAAAGAGAAACTGCAAGTATTATTATTCCCATGTTACAGATGAGGAAACTGAGGTTCAAAGAAGCTGAATAACTTGCCCCTAGTCACACAATGTATTAAGTGTCAGAAGCAGTATTTTAACCTTCATCTCTCCTGATTCTGAGTCTGTTCCACCATGATGCCTCCTTAGCGAAGTTCTTTGTAAGGTCCAAGGAAAGATGGAGGTGAAATGACTTGCCCTGGGTCACACAACTAGCAAGTGTATGGGATAGGATTTGAACTCAGATCTTCCTGACTCCAGGCTCAGCACTCTATCCACTGTGCCACCCAGATGCCCCTATTTAGGGCTCACTGTGTTTAAAACTCTCACTGAAGTCCAATCCAATGCATCATTGAAGCCTGAATATAACCGTGGAATCTTGAAGTCTATGACAATAGAATCCAAGGTTCAGTAGGTCTGCCCAAGATGGGAAGGCCCTGCGTATGGACTTGGTGAGTTCAAAGAGACTTATCACTAGAGGTTTGGACACCAGGTAACTTTATTTTTGGTTTTGGCTAGAAAAAAAGGTCATTGAGGCAGCTAGGTGGCGCAGTGGATAGAGCTCTGACCTTGGAGTCAGGAGGATGTGAGTTCAAATCCAGTCTCAGACACATGACACTTACTAGCTGTGTGACCCTGGGCAGGTCACTTAACCCCGATTGCCCCACCAAAAAAGTAAAAAAAGAAAAAGGTCATTAATTCTTGAATGAAAAGAATGCTCAGCTGGGAGCAAGAGGAAAAGCAGAGAAGGGACAGGACCACAGCTCAAGATGGATGTGATAACAGAGAGAAGGAAGAACTTTTCAATTTTTATTTTGTTTCTCTTGTCTCTTCTACAGAGAACCATCTTTGGACTAGGAAGGATGGAACTAACATGATTAGAAGTTAGCTTGAACTTGATCACATTCCCTAGACTAAGAATATTTAGGGGTGAAGTAGATTGAGCACCAGGCCTGGAGTCAGAAAGACTCATCTTCACGAGTTCAAATCCAGTCTCAGTTACTTCCTAAGTGTGTGGCCCTGGGCAAGTCACTTAACCTTGTTTGCTTCAGTTTCCTCATCTATAAAATAAGCTGAAGAAGAAATGGCAAACTACTCTAGTATTTTTGTCAAGAAAAGCCCAAATGGGGTCACAAAGAGTGGGACACAACTGAAATGACTGAAAAATAATATTTAAGGGAGTAAATAGATAGACATACTTCTAGCCCAGTACCTTGTCTATTTAAGAAGAGCAGAGTTATAGTCTCCAGCCCCAGTCTCCTGCTTCCCCTCCTGGCAACAATAACAGTTTCCCTTGGATAAGGTTGAGGTGGAGAGGTGGGGAGAGAAGAGAAGAGGGTAGAGATGCTTTTCCGCTTTCTTCTAGTCACACAATGATGCTACCATATTACAGAAGGGGGACATACTGCGCTACATGGGGGAGCCCCTTTCTATACACGGGGTCATATTCCAAATGGATGTTAGATGAACACTTAGAAAGGATAAGCAGTGACTATTTTTCAGGAGAACATTCTCATTGGACTGGGTGATCTCAGATGTTCCTTCTAACCTCAAAGTTCTGTGAGTCTGTCATCTTACTGTTTACTAAGGCATGGAGGGGTTGTGATCTGCCCTGGCAAGAGTATCCATATGAATGAAGTCACAAAGCTTTGAAACACACACACACACACACACACAGATGTGCAGAGGTCCATTCATGTAGCACTTCAAGGTAGATGGTTTCTTCAAGGCACTGTGTCATCCTCATCTAGAGAAATACATGGGCATGATACTGAGGCTCTTAGATTCATAGCATATCAGAGATGGAAGAGGCCTTACAGATTATCTAGTACCCCTTCAATTTATAGATGGGGGAACTGAGGCTTGAAGAGATGATAAGATTTACTCAAAAAGATAGCAAGGATCAAGGCAGGGATACAAATCAGTATCTTTGAATCAAATGAGAAAACACCATCTGTCAATCAATTAATCAATCAATCAACATTTACTAAGCACCAATTGTGTGCCAGGCATCGTGCTAAGTCCTGGGGAAACAAATTTTTAAAAAGAAAGACTCCCTCAAGGAGTTTACAATCTAATGGGGGAAGACAAAGTACAAAAGAAAACTGAAAAGGGGAGAGGGGAGTGGGAGGAAAAGGGAGAGCACTGGAAAAGTCAGAAAAGCCAGAAAACTCCCAGAGCAGGGCAGCCAGGTGTGAAATGAGGAGATCTTCTGTGGTGAGCACTCTCCTTAGGTGGTTTGGAGCTCATGGCTCCACCCTCCAATCTCTGAGACCCGTGGCAGAGATGAGGTGGAGCACTATGGCTGATGAGATCTCACAGGATGATGAGGTCATTCTAATAATGAGCTTCTTGAGGCCTGATGGAGAAGTCCCAAAATGGTGCGGCCAGCTAAGAAATGAGGAGAAACATGTAAAGTGCTTTGTTATATAAATGTTATCACCATCACCACCACCACCACCACCACCACCACCATCATCATCATCATCATCATCATCATCATCATCATTCTGATAGAAAATACCCCTATTTCCATTACATCACAATGTAATAGCCTCTTCAGTGTCATGAAGTCCTTGTTTAGGTAATCAGCCAGTCAGTCAATAAGCATTTATTAGACACTTACTATATGCAGTAAGGGGCAGCTAGGTGGCACAGTGGATACCAGGCCTGGGGTGAAGAAGACTTGAGGTCAAATCTGGCAATGGACAGAGTACTGGGCATGGAATCAGGAAGATTCATCTTTGTGAGTTCAAATATGGCTTCAGACACTTACTAGCTGTGTGACCCTGGGCAAGTCACTTTACCCTGTTTGCCTCAATTTTCTCATCTGTAAAATGAGTTAGAGAAGGAAATGACCAAACTACTCCAGTACCATTGCTAAGAAAACCCCTAATGGGGTCATGAAGAGTCAGACATGACTGAAATGACTGAGCAACAACAAGACCTCAGACACTTACTAGCAGTATGACTCTGGGCAAGTCACTTAACCTTGTTTGCCTCAGTTTCCTCATCTGTAAAATGAGCTAGAGAAGTACCTTTGCCAAGAAAGCCTCAAATGAGGTCACGAAGAGTCAGTCATAACTGAACAACAACAACATGTGTGGTAAACTGCTAAATGCTGGAGTTAGAAAGCAAATTAAAAACAATTCTTGACCTCAAGGGGCTTATGGGAGAGGAGAGACATGTAAATAACTAGGTACATATAAAATACACACAGATTCAATAGTGGATCATCTTAGAGGGGAGGACAGCTGGGGCAATGGGGAAAGACCTTCAGCAGAAAGTAGCCTTCAGGCTGAGTCTTGAAGGAAGCCTAGGAGATTAAATTTGAAGGTAAGGAAGGAAAACCTACTAGAAGCTGGGATTGTCAGATTTACCTTTCAGTCATTGTGCTATGCAGAAACTCAACCTGCCATTTTTTATGACAATTTACCTGAAGAAATAATTGGTTCAATTTTACTCAAAGCTTTAAGGTTTGCAAAACATTCTTAGAAATATCTCATTTGATCTTCCCAGCAACCCTGGGAAGTATGTACTATTTTTATCACCATTTTTACAGATAAGAAAACTGAGGCAAAGAAATATTAAGAAACTTACTCAGGGTCACAAAGCTAGTAAATATCTGAGGCAAAATTTGAACTCAGATTTTCCACATGGTAAATCCAATGCTCTATCTACAGTGCCGCCTAGCATGGAACTATATTATGGAATCAAGAGAAAGACAGGATCAAACTCCAAAGTCCAAGGCCTGCACTATTTATTCTACGTCTGACTTGATCCAGACTTCTTTTGGGGACAAGGTCCAAACCAGATTAGCCCCCAGAGCAGCAGAAACACCATGAGGAACAAACCGCTTTTCATGCCCGATGTGCCCAAATCAGAACCGATGGCGCCACCTTGTGGCCATATTTAATTTTAGTTTTTCTATTTCCATACAGAGGAATTGAAAGAATCAGGCTTTCCGGCTGAAAGAGACCTAAGAGGTCATCGAGTCTAATCTTCTCATAGATTAGTAAACTGAGGGTTCTGCAGTGATTTCGTGAATGAGTTTAAGACCGTAAACCAACTCTTCTCACTCCCAATGTTGTGTTCTTTCTAACATACTTTGCTGCCTCAGGAATCTTTTTTTTTTTTTTTTTAAAAACATTGATGCTTATTTTAGGGAAATATTAAAATGAATTGAGAAATTATTTCTCCTTAAAAACATCTACCATATTTCCTTAGAAAAAATAGATGTGTGATGAGAGCAATATAAAGAAGAGTAGCTTTCCCATGTCATCATATGCTTTTTTTTTTTGAAGAGTTGGAAGGAACGTTAGAGATTAGCCAGGCCAGTCACTAAGAAGATTGAGTTCCAATGAGATGAAGAGATTTGGTAAGGGTTGCCCAGCCAGGCAATCGAAGAGTGAGGACCAGAACCCTGGTCTCCTGCTTCTCTGTCCAATGCTATTGTTATTACCATGTCAACCGGTATTGGTAAACACATTGGCTCTGGTGGCCATAGTAGGGCCTTAATATGTGAGTGGATCATTTGACTTTAATTTGAAAGGATGGTATATGAGGATGAGATCTAATGAGCAATAATGACAACTTACTTCCTTGGTATAGGATCTTTAAAAATGAATTATTGATATATTTTGATTTTATGTCAATCATCTACATTTCCCAATGTGTCCCTGTTCCCACCGGCTCTCAGAGAGCCATTCCTTCATAACAAAGCTGTGTGACACTGGGCAAGTCACTTAACCTGTTTGCCTCACTTTCTTCAACTATAAAATGGGGATCAGAATGGCTTTTATCTCACAGGGGTGTTGTGAGGATCAAATGAAATAATATTTGTAAAATGTATTTAGCAAGGCGGAAGCTAGGTGGCACAGTGGATAGAGCATTGGTTCTGGAGTCAGATCTGGTCTGAGACATGTAACCCTCACTAGCTGTGTGATCCTGGGCAAGTACTTAACTCCAATTGCCTCACCAAAAAAAAGTATTTAGCAACAAATGCTTGACACATAATAGGTACAATATAAATGTTTATTCCCTCCCATTAATTTGACAACACTGACAAAGGGTCTTATACATAGTGAAATTTTACTCCAGTCAAGTAAAGGATAGGCAAGAAGTTTTCAAAGATCCATGATTCTATCAGTATAGGTCCTCAACACCTTTCTGGTTAGGTAGTCACACCCTCCTTGTCTTCATAGAGAATCTGTGGGTAGTTATGGCCAAAAGAATTCATTACCTAGTAGCCAAAATTCATTATGTCCTAGCAAACCTTTGGCTGATGACCTTCTCTGAACTTAGCAAGCCTGGTTCCTATATAATAAACAAAGAGTCCATTGCCTATACTTGAACGCTTCCCATTTTATTAGCACTTGCCAAATCTGTTCTGCTGGCCTAGGCTTCAGAAACCCAAGTTCACCTCTACATTGGGAAGAGGTATCAGAGAACTCTAGTAGAGAGATTTTAATATCTCCTGAGAAATGGAGTCCTGGAGACATGAACTAGCTGTATGTGAGTGACTGGCAGTCAGGAATGGAACTTGAGGGTTCCTACTTTTGGGGTGATTCCCAGTAAACCACACCCCTTTTGTATCCAGGCTAACTTTGGGCCACTTCTGAAATCTTGTGCATTTCAGGGAATGTGAATAGGGCATTATACTCTATTTAGGTCTAAACCAACTTCGGACAGCAGAGACTGCCTGATTGCATAGAGTTCACCAACACAGGGATTTTCACCTGGGTTTACTCCACCAGAATTGGGGAACGATTCTTTTTATCCTCCAGGTAATGCTACACTTAACAGCCAAATGAACAGCAGATGAATGGAAACCACAAAATTAAAGGTATTGCTGGCGCTGTGGTTCAAACCAAAAATGCTGATCCAGGAATGAATAACTCTGAACAATTTCAGACAAGTCAGATACACAAGTTAGACCAGCTTTAGGCAGCTTTCCTTTACTCGACTGGCACATACACAGAAGATACTGTACTGTTCCTTCTCATTTACTTTGGCACTGGGCTGAGTCAATCCCCTTGTACTCTGGCTCTGTCTTAGGCAGCCTGTTGTGTACAAAGTCATCTTTGTTCAGGACTTGTTTTCACAATCACCTTGAGCCTCTGCTCTGCTTAGAAGGATACCTTTGTTAGGGTGGTGGGGGGAGGGGGGAAAGGACATTTCCCCCTCAGGGTTCTAGAGTACCCTAAGGGTTTCAAGTGGGTTTTTTTTCTTGCTGCTATTGGCTCAAGGCTTTACCAGCTGTGTTTCCTTCATTGTTAACAGCCAGTGAGTGACCAGGTTTAAATCCATTTATTTAGCCTCTTAATATCAGGTAGCTTTTACGCAGGGATAGTTAATTCAAAGATATATCAAGAAGAATCCTCCCCTACCTCACCTTGATGTAGTAGTAGTAGTAGTGGTTGTTGTTGTTATTGAGT
The DNA here is from genome assembly GCF_900497805.2 of Vombatus ursinus. Classification (NCBI taxonomy): domain Eukaryota; kingdom Metazoa; phylum Chordata; class Mammalia; order Diprotodontia; family Vombatidae; genus Vombatus; species Vombatus ursinus. Next base: position 51,542,957 of record NW_020954590.1, on the reverse strand, counting down.
CCTTCCGTTGTGTCTGCCTCTTTGTGGCCTGGTGAACCATTAGTGTCTGTGGAGTGTTCTTGACAAAGATACTAGAGTGGTTTGTCATTTCCTTCTCCAGTGAATTGATACCGGGGTGAGGTAAATTAGGCTCACTACTTATCTCAGTCCTTATATAGCATTGGTCCCACCAGGTACACATCCAAAAATGACATAGCTGCCAACCTCTGCTGGGCTAGAGTCCTGAACATTGTTCTAGATGCTCCTAACTCCTCAGGACATTACTGCTGTAAAAACTAGCCTAGATTCCAGTGGCTTGTGTTTTGTTCTCAGCCTTTGAAATTCTCAAGATGAGAGACTTCACTTCCTGCAATTGGAATAAAAAAGAATGAACAAAAAGACCAAAGACCTACACCTGTTTCTTTGCCCATAAGGGCTCAGTGGGCCTTTACTGTATGGTCTCATTGACTACAAGCAGAGTCAACCTTGTTCCCCCCCTCCCCAAAAGAATTGTAGCAAAGAGACAAAAGTTTGGTCAAGGATGACTCAGACCTTTTTGAAGATGTTGATAGTTTCAACTATCCAGCCAATGAAAAAAGGCTCCTCCCAACCACCTGATAGGCCAACTGGAACCAGTTACAGAATTTCCATGCAGGTACTTCCCTCATGCATCATCATGATTCTCTGGAAACTGCTCTCTATCATCTTCTATCTTCACCTTAGCAAGTTATGAGGTGTGCACATGTTCCAGACCTCTATTACAGATATATTCAGAAATAAAAATTGTATAAAAACAAATCAATAGAACATTTTAAAAGGATATCATGAGTATAGGAAATTCAAAGCATTTTGGTTGATAATGGCAATGAAGGATCATCTCCCACATTATACTTCAAGTTTCTGGGGGCAATCTAGTTATTAACACTTTAAAATTTTACCAGTGGTATGTATGTTGAGACAGCTAGGTGGCACAGTGGATAGAGAGTCTGGAGTTCAAATGTGGCCTCAGACCTTCACTAACTACCTGAACCTGGGCAAGTCACTTAACCCGGTTTGCCTTACTTCCTCGTATGTAAAATGCGCTGGAGAAGGAAAGGGCAAACCACTCCAGCATCCTTGCCAAGAAAACCCCAATGGGGTGACAGAGTCAGACAAGACTGAAAAATGACTCAACAATATCAACTGAACAACAATATACATTTGAGCACTGGATGTGTACCTGGTGGGACCAAGGCTATATAAAAACTGAGATAAGTTGTGAGCCTAATTTACCTCACGCCAGTATCAATTTACTAGAGAAGGAAATGGCAAACCACTCTAGTATCTTTGTCAAGAACCTTCCGTGGTCACTAATAGTTCACCAAGCCATGAAGAGTCAGACACGACCGAAAGATTCAACAACAACAACAGCAACAACAACAACAATAACAACTACTACTACTACTACTAGTTTACTACTACTACTACTTTACTACTACTATTACTACTACTACTACTACTACTACTACTACTACTACTACTTTACTACTACTACTACTTTACTACTACTATTACTACTACTACTACTATTACTACTACTACTACTTTACTACTACTAC